>NC_091476.1:12716968-13024468 GCF_036971445.1 Narcine bancroftii | reverse complement strand
TTATTGCGAACTGCCCACTATTGAATGTTCCACTCACAATTAGCATCATTCACAAATTTGGAAACTGGGACTTTAATTTCAAAGACTCATCAATACTAATTGTAAATATCCGTCATCATAAAACTCAACCCCAAGCAACACCACCTCCTACTTTCATCCCCTTCGCAGTGGTCCTTTTATTTTTTGCAGTGCATAAACCTACTGGAAAAGCTCAGTAGATCATGCAGGATGCAGAGGAAGTAAAAGGCAGTCCATAGCCCCTTTCACACTTGCAAGTGGTCTCAGGAATTAACAGCCAATTGGCTTAAAAAGGGTCTAGTGTGAAAGCAAAATCTTCTCAATGCTAGTGTGAGATGGCGGGATAGACTGCCTTGACCCCTAGTACAATCCCTGGCATCTGAAGACGCCGGTGCTGCAATCAGGCCAGTGTAGAATGGGCAATTGCATTCTGGGATAGAAATGACCCAAGTTTTTGCAAGTGTAGGAACATGAAAGAAGAAAAGATTAAAATGAAGGTATAAACTTTGTCATGGGAAAGTTGGGGGAAGGGAGGGAGAGAGAGGAAATCAATAGCAATACAGGACAATTTTTAAACAGCGTGGGAAAGTTGGTAGCACTATAGCGCACAATTTATAAAGACTGGGGGTAAAAAAGCGATGGTGGACCTGATTTCCCAGAATGCTGTGTGGCAGAGAAACCCCTCCATGAGTGCTCCATTCATACAGGCATGGAATTCTGGGAGGGCAGGTCTGCCATCACTTTTTTCCGCAGTATTTCTATATTGTGCACTCCAGCACTACAAAATTCCCCATGCTGTTTAAACTGTGTGCGATAGCACTACCAATTTTCCCACAGTCTTTATAAACTGTGCACGATAGCGCTACCAACTTTCCCATGCTGTTTAAACATTGTCCTCTATGGCTATTTATTGCTAGCCCTTTCCCACGGTCCCTGATAAAAGTTTATATAGGTTGGACCAATAACAATAGGGGCTGAAGGGCTCATACTGTGCTCATAAAGCTTAATTATGTTATAATTAGGCATGATTAATTTTGTTTGAATTTAAGATCATAATACATTGATCAGGATTTAGGGCAGGTCCACCATCGCTCAATGCGTCATGATGTCACTGGTCCTAACCCCGAGGATAGCTCCTTGCAGGTGGTAACATATGAATTGTCCCCTGTTAAGAGTGGTCAAGGGTGAACAGCGAAAACACCATTCCTATCCCGGGACAATTTAGTGGGATGAAGTGTAAAGGGGGCTAATGTTTTAGGCCTAAGCTCTTCTTCAGGAGTGCTTACCCCCTTTACTCTGGCTTCCTGTCTATCTGTTCTGCTATTTGTTCCCTGATTTTGCTTTCTCTGACCTTATTCAATAATCTATTTTCCGACACTTTATCAAGAATCATCTTGGAAAATTGAGGTAAATTACATCGACTGCATTACCATTGTTTACCTTCTCTATTACCTCTTCTGCAGAGTCAATAAAGTTGATCAAATAAGATTATCCCTTTGCTGACTGATTATTAAACTATTTATATCTGGAAATGCTTCTGTTCTTTCCTTTAGAGTGATTCCATCAATTTTACAACTACTAACTTTAAATTGACAGGCAAATAATTTTCTGGATGTTTATTCACATTCCTTACCTCTTGTTATTTGCCAGGTTTCTGACATTGTTCCTTTCTTCATTAAAGTTACTAAATAACAATCTCTCCACTTTACTCCCTGAGATGCCTTTTAAAATCTTAAAATGTAAGCCATTCAGCCCAGTGGGGGGGGGGGGGGGGTTTATATTTTGCATTTGATCCATTAATTTCATAAATCCATCACCTTTTACTATTTACCTCCTTGCTCATTATCTTATTTATATAATCTTATTGAAGGGTGAGCAAGGTTAGTGGGCTAAATGGCTTATGCCTGCTCTCATTTTTTATATTCTTACTCATTTCATCACCCAGATTGAATGCCCACTTATCTCTCCAATAAATATCAAAGCAAAGTAATCATTTTAAATCTCCACAATTCTCCTGCCTTTCTACGTTCTCTGTGTACCCTGCATGACACAATCCTTTTCCAAGGGATTGTGTCTGTAAAATAGTTCATTATTTTGTTTCACAATCTTGAAAAATAATTTCATTTTGTTTTACTTCCTCAATTACCTTTTCTCACTTCTCTCCTAATAACTTAGAATTTTCCTTTATCAGGGATTTCTCTGCTGTGTTTATACCTCCACTTACCTCTTTCCCTGTTCTCATAGTTCACTTGTGTCTCAATGAGTCTCATGTGTGTTTACTTCAGTCATTCCTTTCAAGACAATATTTTTCCATCACAGTAAAAAAACACTATCTTAAATGTTGGTGTAGTGGTTAACCCCTTTACAGCACCAGCGATCAGGACCAGGGTTGGAATCCCGCACAGTCGGTAAGGAGTTTGTCCCTTCTCCCTGTGCCTGGCTTTCCCTGGCAGCTCCAGTTTCTTTCCACCATTCAAAAAGTACCACGGGTTGGTTGCTGGTTGGTGAAAATTGGATGGCACGGACTCGTGGGCTGAAATGGCCTGTTACCATGCTGTATGTCTAAACATTGTAGGAGATCCTACCCCTTATCCCATTGGCCCTGGTACTTCTGTAGTGTATTAATTGTCAAGTCAAATAAAAAGACAGAAAATCAAAGTTTGGTACAATTTAATCCTTATTAGCACACAAGCTACTCAACCATGCATGTGTACAGCGAACTTCCACTGGCTTCCCGTTAGATTTATTGTTGCAATTTATCACTTCTTACACCAAGTCTCATGACTCACTGCTTGCACTCAACTACTTCTAGTGTAAGATGAACTGGCCAGATTCATCAGGGAAATGGAATTCCCAGCAGGCAATGTTTTTCTGAGTTCGGAACTCAGAGTGCTTCTTACAATTGTCCCTGGGTTCTGCCTACCAGTGACTCAGATAATCCTGCTTTCATTTGATCTATCTTTCTAATCTTCTAAAGACTTTCTTTGTTCTTACCCCTGTACATGACTCTCACAACATTGAAGTCAATTGTTCAATCTGTCAATCATTCAAGCTGTCACTTATTCAAGGACTGGGTGAACAAAGCACATCCTCTCTTTTTTAACCATCCTTGGGTTAGACCTGGGCCTCGCCAAGTGTGAGTATTCTTCACAATTGACATTCCAAGATCAAGATAAGAAAAGATACAACTATTTTCCATAACAGGCCAGAAACGGTCATCCCATCTTTTGTTCATGCTTATGCCTTTCCTATAACACTCAGTCAATATTTTAAATCACAAAATTTTAGTTAAAAGTTCCTTCTGTCATTAATTCAGTGTCACTCCATCAGCCAGACTTCTAACCACCTGTTAGGCCTATAAGATCTAAATTGAAAAACTGGGAGAATTGAGGGGAGGTGCGATTGAATTTGAAATTTCAAACAAAATGGAAAATGACCATCTTACCACAAATCTAGACATTTGCATGGCTATTTATATGCTTGTTGTTTGAAATAAATGAAGATGAATAAGTACATTAACAACCACTGACATACAATCTCATGGCACTGAGGTCACCAAAAAACTAGAGTATTACTTAAGTGTCATAAGCATTATTTTACACCTTACTCCCAAAGACATTAAACTCCCCTGCCATAAATTGTATTTTATTGTGTTCGTGGAGTGTTTGGATTTTGGTAGACTCAGAGAAAACCAATCAAGAATAATTTAATTGGAAATGAAATGTAATGAATAATCATGTCAGGGATTTTCTATTACAAACAAAGATTTGCTGGAGGAACAGCTAGTCTTTTCAACATCCAAAAATGTAAAGATTCGGGCCTAAGGAATAAGAAGAATGGAGATAGAATGAAAGAAAGAAGAATGAAGAAAGCCCTTTAGAAGGGCTCAGGCCTGAAATGTCAGCAATATATCTTTGCTTTTTTGGATGCCGTAAAGACCAGCCGAGTTCATCCAGCATTTCTGTGGTTTTTACTACAATCACAGCATCTGCAGACTCTCATGTTTCACTCAGCAATTTTCTATTCCAGAGCACATTCAAAATACTTACTGGGTTGGCCCCGATGGTTCTTTGCGAGTAACCTTTGCCAGTGGAATGGAATTGACTCTACAGACAGAACCTCACCTTTTGGTTGGAACAGCAAACCCAACAATGGGAAAATGTAACATTTCATTGCCCACTGATCATAGTCCGAACATAGTGGAGTGGAGGCAGAGAAAGGAGCAGGCGAAGGGGACTCTTGCAGTCTTTGGAAGGAGGTTTAGGGTGAGTATATTAGAAAAACACTCAACTTTTAAATAGGAAAGTCTAATAAAATTATTGTTCTGATAAATGGAAGTTGATTTCATAAGGGTGAAATGTCAGACTGCATCCCCGGAGGAGCAACTTATCAAGGAGATGAAGGTCACAGTGCAACGGTAGCACTTAGGTACAAGTAGAGTCAAAACTGTTCTCTTTACCAGACTGAGAGAGGCAAGAGAAGGAGAGAAGGTTTTGGCTGCAGGGAATACAACCCCCACAGAATCACTGCAAAAGATAACAAGATCAACCACTTGGAAATGTCTGAGGATGTGTCACAAGATGGTGATGTGGAGGATGGGCAATACAAACTGGAGACAATGTCAGATATTAAGGCAACATGCTGGTAGCAGGAGAAACAAAGGAAGTTCTTCTAGATCAAGCTCCAGAGTTTCCCGTACTTCAACTACTGCATCTGCACATTTAAAGCTTCACGCTAATTTTGCCGCTCTTGAACAGAACAAGAATTGCTTCAAAGTAAATTTGCCTTAGAAGATCAGGAGGTGCAGTTAAAGAGGAAAAAGGATCAGCAATTACTTCAAAATAGGTACGCCTTTGAAGAGCAAGAGGAGCAGCTAAGGAGGAAAAGAGAGGAAATGGAGTTGGAAAAAAACCTTGCTGTTGCTAAGGCTAAAATGAAGATACTAATAACCTCAAAGGGATCTGATGTTCAAAGTAATTTATCTAAAACATCTACTGTTATGGAGTTGCATTTTGAGGAAGGACACCAGAAAAAGAAAATACTTAATGCTTAAGCAGAAACTTTTGTTCCACAGTCGCAAGACGTGCATGTACCCAAACAAATCAAGGTAACACAGTGATGCCAATCCTCAAACCCCCAACAATAATCACAGCGGACAGAGATATGAGCCAAATACAATCTCTCATTACAGAATACTTGACGATCTAGTTATGTATCAGAAATCCAGGTGAACAAAGTAACGTACGCTCAGGCATGAGAAGGCAAGTTGAAATGGCTGCATCGTTAATCCAGTGACAGTCTCTCTCTTTGTCCAAGAGAGAGATTCAAGTTTTTAATGGTGACCCACTTATGTTCCAACCATTCAAGAGAACCTTTGAATGCAGTTTTGAAAGTGAGAGCCAAAACTCGGAGGATTGTCTATATTATTTGAACATTGTCTATATTATTTGGTTGTCTTGTGGACAACCACAAGAACATGTAAGGAGTTGCCACCATATGCCCTTGAATGAAGGATTCGAAAGGGCTATGTCCTTACTAAAGAAACATTTTGGCTACAACCATAGAATTGCTACAGCCTATATAGAAGGCTCTTTCATGGTCATCAATAAAACCGGATGACACAAAAGTTCTACAAGTTTACATTCTCTTTCTAAGAGGATGTTGCAATGCCATGGCTGAGATCGACTCTCTACAAGAGCTTGGCATGTCTACTAATATGCAAATAATTTTAAATAAATTATCCTAACAGATAAAAGTACAACCAAAAGCTACTTTTAAGGATTTGGGAGATTTAAATGAAGGGCAAGTGGACATTGTCACAGATCCAGTGTATGGAAATATCAAAGACACTCAAACAGTGAGCAAAGATGTTGAGGGGTCCAAATCACACCCTTATCCAAAACTGCATAAAAGTCTATTTGCTACCAACGTTACAGTTGCAGATAAGAAAAATAATAAAGAAACTCTGGAAAAGGAAAGTTTGCCTGCTGTGAAGAAATGTTTGTTCTGTAACGATAAGCGTGCTTTGGAAATGTGTGCACAGTTGGAAAAGAAGAGGCATAGTGAGAAAAACGCTTTTGTGAAGGAAAGTGGAGTACGTTTTGGCTGTCTGTGTAAAGGACACGTCTGCAAAAACTGCAAAAAGCAACTCAGCTGTGACATATGTAGCCGAAAGTATCCCTAAATGCTACATATCTTCCAGGAATAGAAGAAAACAGAAAAGGAACAAAGAGCAACAAAAGAAGCAGGTGAAAACAGTGCTGTAGCCTCAGTACAGGCAAATGGTCTTACTGGGCCCAGTGAGAGCAACAACAAACTTTTAATAGTACCTGTGCAAGTCAAGGCCAAGAAAGGGAGTGAAATAGTGCATACTTATGTATTTCTTGACCCAGGAAGCACTGTGTCATTTTTCACCATTGGGCTAATGAATAAGCTTGATCTTCAAGGAAGAGGGTCAAAAATTCCATTGAGAACTATAGGTCAAGTTAAAATCATTAAAACCAAAGTTGATTTGGGTTTAGAGGTCACTAAGCTGGATAGTAACAATTTTTTGAGAAATCCCAGCATATACACTCAGAAAACTATGCTTGTGTATAAAGGAAACACCATACATCAAAACGCCATTGATTCATGAATGCATTTGAAAAATGTTCATTTACACAAAATCAATTCTGAAATAGGTTTGCTGATTGGCTCAGATGTACCAAAAGCTCTGGAACCACTAGATATGATAAGGAGTGTAGGAGACGGACCTTATGCTGTCAAAACTGTGCTTGGTTGAATGATTAATGGACCATTAGGAGGAAGAAATGAGGTTCAGGACCAATCGGCTACAAGTGCTAACAAGACATCGATCATTAAACTTGATGAGCTGTGGGAGCAGCAGTTCAAGAATGAATTTCCTGAGTGCATCAGGGATGACCAAGAACCTTCAAAGGAAGACTAACAGTTCCTGAATTAGGTGTCAAAATATGCCAAGCGAGTTAATGATCGTTATTGCATTGGATTACCTTTAAAGTGAAGGGAAATAGCATGCCTGATAATAGAAGTGTTGTCGAACAACATACATTGAATTTAAAGAGAAGATTCTTGCTTTCATTCAAGCTACATCAACTGCGTGTCTGACATGATAATTAAAGGTTATGCGGAGAAAGTTCCAGATGATTATCTTGGAATGTGGTGAAGACAAAAAAAAATGGTACTTACCACACCATGGGGTTTTGCATCTATGAAAGAAGAACCTTCAAGATGTGTTTGACTGTGGAGCAGTTTCATTAAATTCTCAACTCTCCCAGGTTCCAAACTTGACCAGAACATTGATAGGATTCTTAACTAGATTCTGGAAAGAACCTGTCATCATTACTGCAGACATTGAAGCAATGTTCCACCAGGTGAAAGCACCGAATGATGACCGTGATTTGTTACAATTCCTTTGGTGACCTGATAAGGTCAGAACACGGTAGAATACAGAATGACAGGGCATCTCTTTGGTGCGACTTCATCACCGAGCTGTGCGAGTTTTGCCCTTAGGAAGTGTGCTGAGGACCATATGGAACAGTTTCCCTCTCAAGGTGTGAGCACCATCAGGAGTAACTTCTATGTGGATGAAGCTTCAGAAAAAGATACAATCACTCTTTATCATGAGTTGAGAGCGAACTGTTTCAAAGGAAGCTTTCTATTTACCAAATAAGTGACTTTCATCGTGTGTTGGCTGCCATAACTGAAATAGAGAGAGCAAAAGAAATGAAATATCTGGACTTTAACCATGACAACCTTACTGTGGAGAGGGTGTTAGGTGTTCAGTGTGATGCTTTTAAGTTCCAAATCATTTTGAAGGACCTACCTCTCACAAGAAGGGTGATTCTATTAACAGTCAATTTGATATATGATTCTATTGGAATATTAGCACCAAGAAGACTGCCAAGAAGATCCTGCAATCTTTCTGTAGGAAAAGGGTTGGTTGGGATGAAATGGGACCAGAATTCATTGTCTAAGAATGGGTGTGTTGGATTTAAAGAAGCTTCAAACTCACAATTTTGGCACTGTGACATCTGCTCGATTGAATAATTTTGCTGATGCCATGTGAAGATGGTTACAGAACTGTTAGTTACCTGTTACTGCATGATAACAAGATCAGGTACACTGGGGTTTTGCAATGGGAAAGGCCAGAGTGGTTCCATTAAGCCCAGCCACTCTCCCTCAAATGGAGTTCTAAGCCAAGTGGACACAATCTTGAAAAGAGTGTTGCAGATGGAACTAACAGACTCCATATTTTGGACAGATAGCACCTCTGTCCTCAAAAATATCAGCAATAAAACCACAAGGTTTCAAACTTTCATGGTTAACAGAATCACTGAAATTGATGAAGTCTCATGTCCAATACAGTGGAGATAGGTTAAGGCAGTTGGCAATCCAGTCAACCTGGCTTCCTGAGGTTTGAAAGACCAGACTTTTCTGAAGAAAGGAAGGTAGATGTCCAGGCCTCGGTTTTCTCATCCGCCTCAGGAAGTGTAGCCTCAAAAATCCTCATAAATTAGAAGAAATCTTATGAGAGGATGCTGAAATCAGGTGCATGATTGCAAATGCTGTTCAGATAATGTCTGAACCAGTGGACCCAGTTAGCCACTTCATTCATTACTTCTCATCTGAACTCATTTGAAAGGGGCAGTAACAGCGATGCTCAGACTTAAAAGACTGCTTCTGTATTGAAGCTGAAAGAGGAAACAAACAAGCGATGCTCTTGCTCAATTTCAATTGGATAACATCCATCAGAGAGATCACTCACAATGGGAAATAGGAGATCTTGAAACTCAGGAAGACAGTGGTCTCACAGTTGAAGAATCAGCTAATGCTGAGATGGAGATAATCTGCTTGAGCCAAAGGAAGAGATTTGCAGATGGAATCACAAGTTTGAGAAAAGGGATAAACATCAAAAGAACATTTGTAAACTCAACCCCACTCTGGAGAATGGTGTATTAAGAGTTGGTGGACAATTCAGTTCCTCAAAATTGCTGGTTGATTGGGAAGATTGTTGATACCATACAGGACAAAAGGGGACTTGTGCATCAGGTTTAGATCAAGATTAAAATTGGGTTTCTGAACAGACCGATTACCAAAATCTGTCTTTTACAGGAGGCAGAAAGTGTTGATAATTGACTTTTATCAGATATATACTACTATGTACTGTCTGATTTTTTTTTCTTTATGATAGTAATTTATTTATAAACATAATAATTATGGGCCAGTATTGTAGGGGTTAAAATGTGTTTCATGTTCACCTCTTGTCTGTGGTGGCTTTTGGTTTAACATTATGAGTTGATAGCCACAAGACCAAAATATTGTTTATCTTTTACTTCCTATAGATACTCATGTCCTCCTGAGTTTCTCCACCACATTTGAGTTTTGCACTTGACCGCCAGCATCTCCAAATTTTCTTGTTTAACTTAATTGGCATCATTTGTGTTTTAAAGAGACATCCTTGCAATATCTGAGTTCTCTGTTAGTCTGTGAGATAAGGTGCTAACCAAGTCCATGCCCTCTCAAGAACTGCAAATAGGAATGGCTGTTTATAACACTGGACACTCAGATTAGAAGAACCATGCAATACAGTGTCATAGAGTGAGCACCTTCACAAGCACCCTTTTTTCTGACAAATACTACTTATACTACACCTTGACTGAGCAAGTGGCTGGTTAGTCTGCTTAAAACTGGAAAGAATTCAGTGTTGATAGGCACCTCAAGCTAAAGGCACCATGGCATCTGCTCTGGAATCTCACTGACCCTTTCACAAATATTTTTTTCTATTGCACACCAGTTACACCTTGATGAAGGATAAGGATTTCTGGTTGATGACCATACATAGTGTTTTGAGTGCATCTTTTTTGCTGCACATATCTAGTTGCAAAACCAGGCACCCACTTGATATAAACATCCAGTCTATAAAGAAAACCCAGTGTTGCACACTTGTGTACAGGTGAATGTGAGATGTTGTACACATGCCTGGCCAGGCTCGGTGCCAGAATGAGTGTTAGAGGTGGACATTAGTGTGACTGGGATGGGCACAGTACAACATTCATAAACTCACTCAGCGGTTGGGGGTGGATATTAGTAACGACCTGCTGATGAACATTATTGTCCTCCATCCCTACAACATTGCAGAAGAAAGTGCTGCTTTTATTCCTGGGAGAGTCACTAGCGTGCGTCAAGCTAGACACTAGTGATGCTTGACACAAGCTAGTGGCATGGGTAGGGGAAGGTCTGTTGGCCGCAAGTGTATGGGGGGGGGCACGACACCTAGCTTGGGAAGACAATACTCACGGATGCTCCCCCCAACCCCCGGCACCGACCCTGTCCCTGGCACAGCCCTGGGAGGATGCTGCAACAAACAAATGGGGAGAATTTGTTGATATGATAGTCATTGATAAAGCTTCATAAGTAGTGGTGTTCAGATTTTTAAAGAGGAGTCGATTTCTATGTGAGAAGGGTACGTCTCCTTGAGCGCTAGTAACCTTTGCTGATCCCCTCTCTACTATGAAACCATAAGTATGAGGAGTTGCATCATTCCCGTTCCTGGGGCACTGTTGCTCATGGCAGTCTTCTACTGGACCCCATTGTATCAAGGTTCAAGCACACCTACAGGGACATGCCAATGGAAAGCCACAATGTGCATTTAAGATTTTAGTGCATGTAACAAAATGCTAGATTCGCAAACAGACCAAAAAAATCAAGAAATCTTCTTTCCAAAGCATCTTCCAAACACAAGCAGTGGGAAGAAAGCTTTCAAATGCTTGATTTTGCTGAGTTTACTGAGAGAATTGCCTGTCAATGGATCAACCCTTTGCATACTTGCTGCTTGAAACCTAAAACCCCATTTGCACTGAGTTACATTTTTGACATCCCATTAAAGGTGTTTGTAATGATTGATTACCGTACTAAAATTGTCTCTCACATGGAAGTTTTTTCATACATTCATAGAGTGGATTAACAGCAGAAATCGCTCAATCCAAACCCATATATGCAATCAGTGAGCATGTTTACCTTAGCCCAAACTTAACCATTCAAAGGGATGAACTTTCCCTTGTTGAATAAACATTGGGAAGGTCCACAAGGATTTCATGAAAGATCATGTAGAGAATAAACGAGTGTAGCCAGTTTTGTAGTTGATGTGCCTGGTTTTGTATCAGTTATCATTAACTTGCTTTCCTTTATCTTGATCATGTAGGCAAAAGAAATGCCGTGTCATTAATGACTTCTGACGATGATGTTTTATTGTCTATTAGGCTCATAACAGAAACCTGCTGTCTATAGACTTTGACCGGGTCACCAGGATTGGAAAGATTTACGACGACCATCGCAAGTTTACCCTTAAGATCCAGTACGACCGATCAGGACGTCCAGTTCTGTGGACACCCAGTAACAATTTCAATGAGGTCAATGTCACCTATTCCCCAATGGGGCTGGTGACAGGGATCCAACGAGGAACTTGGGTTGAAAGAATGGAATATGATCAGAGTGGCAGAATTATATCCAGACTACTGGCAGATGGAAAAATCTGGAGTTATACCTACTCAGAAAAGGTAACACAAAAGTTCTGCTCTGTGGTTTTAAAGTAGATAATTCTTAGTTTCTCTTGAAAGTCTCTGCCCTCCTGATTACAATTCCGCCCCCACCCCCCCCCCCCCCCCCCCTTCACCAGAATGAAACAATGTTTTGCAGAAGCCCTGAAAGTATTAAGTGAACAGGATATACTTTAGGTGCAGGACTCCAAGAGTGGCTTGGTGGTACTGTCACTGATTTAGATGACTCAGTTCTGTAGAATAGTTCTGTTGCAGAGATAGAACCACTTTACCTTGAGCTCAGCTCTAGCAGAAGTCCATGGTAGTATTGGTAGAAATGGCCACTGTATTGTTCTTATAGAGACAAGGTCCTATTTTCTCCTCAAATTGGATTTAATACTGTTTACTGGCTGAATTTCATCACCTCCAATGGGAGAGTTGGAGTTCTTTGTCTGGAATTAACTTCATCATATGTAGATTTGTAACCCTAGCTTACGATCTGAAAGTACAGATGCCATACAAAGGCAGCCTCAGGATGTTATACATAATACATGTACTGAGGTTGGTACATAAACTACAATTATGTGCTGAAACTATTAATCAACGAGGAAATAATCTTGATTCTACTCCGACAAGAACATGTGGGGAGAGAAAGTGAAAATGCTGTGGTTAAATTATGTTGCTTTGCATGTTCAAATTGAGCCAAGAGAACACTCACAACCAACATGAGAACTAGAGATACTCAGGGTGATGTACTGCTGTGATGGTGCAGCCTATTTCATTCTCACTGGTTCAGTTTTTTCCTTCTCCAAGAATTGGACCTCAGCGGCATTTTCACTGTTGTTTCTGGCTGTGTGTCTGACCAATTTCAAGCTCAGTCGCTGCCACAAAATATGCAACATACCACTTCAGGCGTAACTTCCCACAGCTCCGCTCCCACTTTGCCAATGGGTGACACATTTTAAGTCAAATAAACCCCATCTATTTATGCCCATCATTCAAACCCCAAATTAATCAGAAAACATGACTAAATTACAGATTGAATGTCATTTCAAAGACAATAATTTTCAAAAAGAGGAAAGTGAGAGGAAATAAAATTGCACAAGGGGGCACTGGAAACCAGGCCTCTCCTCCCTTACCTTTTTATTTGGACGCCTTACCTTGTCCAGATTTTTCCTTACCTTGATGAAGGGCTCAACCCCAAAACATTGGTTATGTATCTTTATCTTTGCTTTATAAAGGTCACTTTGATCTGCTGAGTTTCTCCAGCATTGTGTTTTTACAAAGGACCACTCCAACCTTCAACTTCCCAGCTTTATTTTTTTGGAGTAACCAAAGGAAATCCATGCAGTCACAAGGAGAATGAGCAAACTCGACACAGACTTCTGTAATCAGGACTCAACCCTTATCTCTGGTGCTGTGAGGCAATGGCTCTTCTAGCTGGGCCACTGGTTTGGAAACATTTCTCCATATTAGCATCATTCATTTCCAGCTCATTATTTTCTCATTACATTATTAAATGCATTGTTCCATTTCCATGTTAATTTTTGTAGGGCCAATATATTCATGCACCTGATGCAAGCTGACATCCTTTGGTATGAACTTGATAGTGAGTGACTAGGTTTCCCAGCCTGGGAATACTACAACTCATCCTGAAGCTGTCTTTATGTGGCGTCTGTACCTCCAGCAGTATTGAGAGTGTTTAGCTGCAAGTTGGTTAAGTAGGTTGAAATTAATTACAGGCATAGAAAACATTACTGCAACTCTTTCATTGGAGGTGATGAAATTCAGCCAGTAAACAGCATTAAATCCAATTTAATGTGAAGAAAGAAAAATCTTTTTCTCTATAAGGACAGTACAGTGGCCGATTCTACCAATACTATCTTGGACAGATACTTCTGCAATAGATAAGCAGAATATTAAGTGTTTTTATCTCTTGCATCAGGTACATCAATCTACATTTTTCGGGACTGAGCGACGGTGCTGCCAAGCCATGCTTGGAGTTCTGCATCTAGAGTATATTGTGTGCTCTTAATACTTTCAGGGCTTATTCCAAGAGTTGCTCAGTGTGAATGAACACTGCCTCATCTGGTGAGAGGGATTGTAATCAGGAGGGAGAGACTTTGCCCACATTTGCTCTGATGTCATGAGACTTAATGCATTCTGTTGAGGGCTCCAAGGGTGTACTGCCTCCTATCTATATTCTACTGTTTTGTCACGTCTGCTTAGTGTTCTAGGGTGTACTCAGGGATTGTGATCGAGGAGTCTGACACAATGTATATAAGGTATAATTCTGTGAGGCCAACTACATCGTGTCACTTGTCTGGTCTGCAGGAGAGCTGTCAGAACTTGGACATTAGATGTTTATGTGCAGGACTTTGCAAGATCAACGAAGCTGAGAGCAATATTGTCAAGTCCAAACTCTGGCTGGTCTGTTTGATAGGTTCCTTTCAGTGTAGCAGTTGAGATATAATGTGGCCACAGTATTTATGTTGCTGGTCCAGTTTCTAGTGAAAGGTGAACAGGAAGATGTCAAAGGTGGGGGGCTTGTTCATTTCAACAATTGATGGTTACACTCTTGTTGCAGGTGGACATTACCTAACACTCTTAACGGCTTCACTGTTATGTGCCACTCAGCGCCCCATTTTATTAGCTATTATGATATTCAGGAATGAATTGTTTCATGCAAATGGAATTGAAGCTGAATGCAAGCAGCCCCAAATGTGCTCCAATTGGTTGGAAATGAGTCACAATGGACCCCCGTCCCCTTAGGTTTGCACAATGTTTACTTGTAGGCAGAAAAAGAAATTCAAAGACCCTCTTACAATACATCACATGAATGTTCATCACTGAGAAAAACGTTTGTCCTGCTTATCATACCCACTTCAAAAAAAAAAATCCTCATTCATATAAGGGTGTTCAAATAGAGAAAGTAGAAAGGAAAAGAGAATCTCAAAAATCAAGAATCACGACTGCTACAGCGTCTCGACACCTGAAACGAATTTTGGTTCCACTTTGTTCTAATCAACCACCTTTGTACACAAGAGAACACTAAAGATTAGATGTCATGGACCCACCCAAGAACAACTGACAAAGCATGACATATTTATTGATAACTTAGAGAAAGCAGTGGAGAGCCAAATGTTCACATGTATCAATGTTGCAATTAACAACATAGCAGAAACGAACCTTGAAGTGATTAATCCAGGTAATGTGAAACCATATCATCAGAAACATATTTGTTTTTAAATGATGATAAGCTGTAAACTTCAGATACATTTCTGTGTGTGGACACAAGTCTCAAATATGCAGTGGTGTCACACACACAGCTATAATCAAGCAAATGTTGGTTCTAAGAGGGAGGACATTTTACTGCAGTTATAGCCTAGGGCAAGCTATGTCTGGCTAACTTAGCAGTTACTGCAATCGTATTTTGGAAAGGCACAAAGGAGATACAGCACAAAATAATTGGAATGTAACCAGGGGTGCAAGAATTAAATTATGAAAATAGATAGACAAACAAGTCGACAAAAGTTTTAGGATTTTATTATGAATTGATGGAGAAAGTGAAGGGAATTTTTTTCTTTTGTTGGTAAGAGTCTCGAACAATGGGAGATGACCTTAAATCAGAGGTAGGATTGTGGAAGTGTAGACGGTTCCCACAAAGAGCAACAGAGAGTGTCTAAATTAACATGTAAAATCAGATAATTTTGCATGTCTGTCGTTTCCAAGCAAAGACCTAGCCAGATGGCCAGAGCTGAGATAAATGACCTGGCCATTTATAGCAGAACCAATACAAGGAACGAAATGGCCACTCCAGCTTCCACGTTCCTCCTTAACAAATGAAAAAGCATTCAAAAAGGAACAGAGGAGAAACACACACACATACACCATGCATGTGCAGATACACATATGCAGACAGAGATGCACCTGCCTGTACAGACGTGCACACGCACATCAAGGAAAGTGAGTCATCAAGTTTTGCAGCCAAGCCCTTTGATCCAATTTGCCCATGAACACCAAGTTGCCTACTGAACTAGTCCAATTTTCATGTGATTAGCCCATTACCCTCCAAACCTGTCTAAACGTCTTCTGAATATTGCAACTATCACTTCCTCTGACAGCTCATTCCTCAAACTTAGTACTCTCTGTGTGAGAGAAAGGTGCCTTCCTCGTTCCTCCCTCATATTAAATCTATCCCTTCGAGTTTTAGACTCCGAGGAAATGGAAAATTAAGCAAGTGGTGATCAAGTGATAAATGGTGAGGAAAATGTTCGTGGGCAGCAGTTACAGGCCAAGAACTTCACCCGCAGGGTGAGGCTTAACTTGGAGTGAGGATGTGATGGGCTGCGTCCTTAGGGTCTTTGTACCTTTCTTCTGCATGTGCCTGACCAACGGAGCCTTCTCTGCCAAAATTCAGACCTCTTATTTCACTACTATTCTGCTGTGACAACTTCCACCTCCCCTGAGTCCATTTTTTGTTCCTTTACTTTGCCTCCTTTTACATTTTAACGGTTCATTCAATTATGTTATCGCTCTGGGCCTTTTCTCTTTCATTGGGCCTGCTACCCATGTTCAGCCATTGTTCATTTCCACATTTTTTCAGTGTTAATGGAAAGGATTCCTTATGTTAATTCATTCTCTCCAGCTGCAGTCTGTCCCACTGAGTGGTTTCTTTTAACTTTTGTTTTGTTGCCTGATACTTGAAGTTTCATGCTCAGGATGTTGCTTTGTTCACTGACATTTCCATACTGATCATTTTAAATGGCAACAGTGTGACAACACCTTTTGAGTTATGGAAAGCAGTTATTATCACATGTAGGTGCAAAAAAATGTGTTCAGGAAGTCAAAAGAATCCCCTGAGTACTTTCTGCACAGGCTGCACATTGAATTTTATAATCTAAATGTGTTAAAGCCATGAGGTGTGAGACCATACTCTCTAAGAATGAATTGCCACATTTGCCTTGATCTGCTTGATATTCAACATTCCAAATTGTAGAGGAGGTTAACTTAAATTACTGCAGTAGGTGTCTTGAAATTGTTTCAAGATTGTTTTTGCAGGTATCTGGAATTATCATTAAGTAACTCAGTTTTATTTTTCAACAGTCAGTGACACTTCTATTGCACAGCCAACGAAGATACATTTTTGACTATGATCAGACGGATCGACTTTTCTCAGTCACCATGCCCAGCATGGTTCGTCATACCATGCAGACCATTTGCTCAGTTGGGTATTACAGGAATATCTACACTCCACCTGACAGTAGCGCCTCCATTATTCAGGATTACCTGGAGGATGGGCGACTGCTCCAAACTTTATTCCTTGGCACCGGACGAATGGTGGTCTACAAATACACAAAGCTGTCCAAGTTTTCTGAGATCCTTTATGATACTACTCAGGTCAACTTCACTTACGATGAAGCAGCCGGTGTGATTAAAACAATCCAGCTGATACAAGAAGGATTCACCTGCACAGTTCGGTTTAGGCAAACGGGCCCACTTGTGGCTAGACAGATCTTTAGGTTCAGTGATGAAGACCTTGTTAATGCTCGCTTTGACTATAGTTATAATAATTTCCGAATAACGAGCATGCAAGCTATGATTAATGAAACGCCATTGCCCATTGATCTTTATCGACATGACGATGTCTCAGGCCGGTCAGAACAATTTGGAAAGTTCAGTGTGATCTACTATGATCTCAACCAGATTATAACCACTACTGTTATGACCCACACTAAGAAATTCAATGCCAATGGTCAAGTTCGAGAAGTCCAATTTGAGATCCTGAGATCCATTACATACTGGATGACTGTTCAGTATGACAACATGGGACGTATGATCGTATGTGAAGTCAGAGTGGGATCTGATACCAATCTCACAAAGCACTCCTACGACTATGATGCCGATGGGCAACTCCAAACTGTTTCAATTAACAATAAACCCCATTGGCGCTACAATTATGATTTAAATGGAAACATTAACTTGATGAGCTATGAAAATAGTGCTCAACTCTCACCACTGAGGTATGACTTGCGAGATAGAATTACCAGATTTGGAGAAGTGCAGTACAGAATAGATGAGGATGGCTTCCTTCAGCAGAGGGGAGATACCATCTTTAACTACAATTCCAATGGTCTGCTCAATAAAGCATACAGCAACACTGAAGGTTGGAGTTTGCTGTACCGCTACGATGGACTAGGAAGACGTGTTGCCCGTAAAACAAACGCAGGACAACACCTGCAATTTTTTTATGCAGACTTGATTAACCCAACCAGAGTCACTCATATTTATAACCATACGAACTCTGAAATCACATCATTCTACTATGACCTTCAGGGTCATCTCATTGCAATGGAAGTCAGCAACGGTGAAGAGTTTTATGTAACCTGTGATAATACAGGAACTCCCCTTGCTGTGTTCAGTAATTCTGGCCAAGTTATTAAGCAGATGCAGTACACGCCTTATGGAGATATTTATCAAGATTCTAATTCAGAGTTTCCAGTGATTATTGGCTTTCATGGAGGGCTTTATGATCCCCTGACCAAGCTCTTGCATTTAGGCCGCCGTGATTATGATGTTGTGTCTGGCCGTTGGACCACCCCAAACTATGATCTTTGGAAAGACATCAACAACAATCTGTTTCCATTCAATCTGTATTCATTTAAAAATAACAACCCAGTCAGCACAGTTCAGGACATCACGCAATTCACTACAGGTAAGGAATAATTCTCATCTTTTGCAGAAAGTGAAGGATATTTGCCCATACTTCAGAACCAATTAAATTATGTATAAACGTATGTAAAATATGGCATATTAGCTGGTTTAGAGCATGACATTGTTTCATTTGAACCCTTTCTGATGGTTTCCCAAATTGATTGAAGTGGGGAAGTAGAATTTTCATTGAGTTGTTTAATATTCTATCTAATTATCAGCCCCTCCAAAGTATTGGAATGTTCTTCATGGATTTATTTTACACAATTACAAAACTGATTTGCAAGAGAACACAGGCACAAGAACATAACAGGAGCAGAAGTATGCAAATCAGCACCTTGAATCAGCTCTGCCATTCAACATGATCAGAGCTGATCTTGGCCTCAGTCCCACTTACCCATTTTCTTCTTATGCTTCATGAGCCATGAAGCATAGAGGAGCCCTCTGTGGTTCAAATTTCTTTCATTATGCACCTTGAATGTATTCAGTAAACCCCCACCTCCATAACCCTCTGAGGTAAAACAAATGGACTTGTAACCTCCTTTGAGAAGAATTTCATTGTCATCATGTATAATTCATTATTCTGAAACTAGGATCCCAACTTCTGGACTCGCCCTCTTGAAGAAACATGCTCTTCACATCCATTTTGTTGCCCCCACCCAGAATCTTGTATCAGTAAAATAACCTCTCATTCTTTGATGGTCCAATGAATATGGACCCAACTTGTTCAGCCTCTCTTCATTCTTCATGTCTACATCCCAGAAATCTAGTTTGTGAGTCTTCATTGCAATGCCAACCTAAGAAATATTGCAATCCTTCAAATTTGTCAATCAGAACTCTGCACTGTACTCCAGATGTATTCTCATCAGCATACTTTAAAAAAAATTAAATTTCCCTACTTGTACATTTCAAGCTCCTTGCAATATAAGCCAATACTGCATAATTCTTCTGAATTAGAGAAACATAATTACTTGATTTACCTGCATGGTAATCATTTGCATTTAAAGCATAAGATCCCATGGTAATCTGACATTTTGCAGGATTTTACTTTTCTTCCTCATGACTTGTTTACCCACCTCTCGCAGAAAATTTGTTTAGAGTACACTCAATCATTTCAACTAACTGATTAGAAATAGATGATGCCTATGGTTTGTTCCTTATTTTACCCCACCAGTTACTAATTGCCAAGCAGAAAACTATGCATTTATCCTCTTTTAACAATGTTTTGTCAATATATTACTCCCATTTGTTGTTCAGTAATATTTCACAGGGTTCTTTGTTGAATATCTTCTGCAAACCTATATACGCTACAAATGGAATTTGGAGAATTTTACAATCACTTTCTTTGTGTCTACTTCCAGATTGCAGGCCATCAGATCGAAATACTTTGTCAGCCTTCAATTTTATTAGTTGTCCTCATTCTCTGTCCCTAGTGATGGAAATTGTTTTAAGTTCCTCCAACTAGCCCCTTGATTATGGTTTAATGCAGTGGTTCTTGACCTTTTTCTTTCCACTCACATACCACTTTAAGTAATCCCTATGCCATATGTGCTCTGTGATTACTAAGTGATTGATTGAGGTGCTATGTGAGTGGGAAGGGAGAGTTGAGAATCACTGCTCTCGACCCAATTGTTAACTGAAATATTTTATTTGAGAAAAATTGTCATTGGCCCATTTCCTTTGGAGTTAGGAATCCATGCACATAATGAGTCAATTAAGTACGATTAAAACAATGGTTTTCAAACTTTTTCTTTCCACCCACCTACCACTTTAAGCAATCCCTTACTAATCGCAGAGCAATGTGGGAGGTGAGTGGAAAGAAAAAGGTTGAGCCTTTGACTATGAGGACCGATATAAGATCATTGTTGAGGATGTTTGCCATTGCTCTATATATAGAGGGAATAGAATAGAAAACTAAGCATGCAGCTTTGAACTGTTCCTGTGTCAATGGCATGAATTAATTGAAAGTATATTCTGATAGCCACTACAGAGGTGACCAAAGCTGGAAACTAAATATTGAAGAATATGTGTTACTTCATAAAGAAAGGCAGAAAGGCAAAGGATGTTGGATAGCTGTGTAACTAAAGAATGAGATCCATGCAATGATTTGTAGGATCAGGTTGATGATCACACTAGCTCTTGCAATCAGTTTTTCTATTATTTGTTAGTTTACTCTCATACCTTGCCCTCTCCCTTCGCTTTTTTAAAGATAATCTTTGCTGTTTTATGAACATTTCCCAGTCCTCTACTTATTATTACTAATTGTAAAATATTCCATAGACCACATCTACCATAGATTTGGTTTATTTAATTTTATAAAGGTTCTAAGTCGGCAAGTATCATACTCCCATATTCCCATGAGTTGAGCTGCTTGAATTATTCAGGAGCCAGGTGGAAGTGAGACACTAAAGCTTCTGTTAGATCAGACAACTTTATTCCTGTGTTAGCTGACTATTACCTCAGAGATACCCTTTCCACATTTTGGGACTACTGTTTGATCAGTCCCTTATAGGCTGCCCCTTCTGTGCAGTTCTTAGTGATTGGTTTGTGGACCACTAGTTGGGGCCATGAGTATGTCGTGACTACCACGGCGAGTTGATGATGCACCAAATTGAATATCCACTTGTTTTCAAAGGTCCTGCCTATGAGTGGTAGCCCGCTCCTTTGTTTCTTAAGGAAGTAAGATGGCATTATCTCTTCCAAGGCCCTTTTTATTTTTCCTCCAAGCAAGCAATGTTATGATATATGTTAAGAAAAATTTGGGCAGATATATGGACAGAATGGGTCCAGACGGATATAGGTCAAACACAAGCAGGTGAGACTAGTGTGGGTGAGATATTTTGGACAACGTGGGCAGGTTAGGCTGAAGGGCCTGTTTCCATTTTGTATGACCTTGTCCCACCACCTTTGGAAAATAACAATATTAGGTTTCCAACTTCGTCATCTTACAATCACAATTTTGAAATAGCTATCAGATCATAACTATTTAATTATATTTGTGACATCAACTCATCTAGCATGTTATAAATGCCATGTATATTCATAGAGATCTTAATTTTATCATGTTTTCCTTGGGCTCTATGTTCTGAAACGCTCTTGTTCTTGCATATTTTGCACCTTCCCTGTTACCCCTGTTGTTGCCCTGCTCTTTTTTGTTGCCTTGCCACGTACCACTTTACATGAACCCCCTCCTTCTGCTTCTTATTTAGCCTTGCCCCTGACTGATTTTGTCCCCTGGTTTCTGTTCCCCTGCAAAGCTCATTCAAACTCTTTCCAATGACTTATTGCTCAGCCATAGGAGGGTAGATGAATTAAAAGTGACAAGCACATAATTTGTAACCATATAACAAGAAATTTCTATGAATATATAAAATTAAAGAATACTCTAAATGACTTGGACAACTCAGGATTAAATAATCTATCTTGGCCTGGAGGGAGGAAATTTGGTGCAGACGTTGAACAAATATTTTCTAATACTTCAATTTAAAAGCTATAAGTATTTCCTGGAGAGAAATATGAATAAGAGATTAGTGCAAAAAGCAGAAGTGTTCATTTCAGAAGATAAAATAAGGAAAGGAATAATCCACACGAATAGTCTGAAAGTTGTGGACCAGAAGAGAAACCTGAGGACTCTTGTAGAGAAGGGTCTTCAGTGGCTTGCACAAGATATGTGATGGAATAACAGTGGTGCATTGCATCTCCTTCTGAAACTCAATCTCATTAACTTCAATAAAACCAAACAATAATATATTACATAAATATATGGTGCCAGAAGACAGGCAGATGTGTGTAGTGCAAATAAAAACTCTCGCAACTTGAAGGGAAAACAAATGCTTTTATTAGCTTATAACAATGGGTAGGGTTTCACAGTGGTCTTCGGAAGGGTTCTGAGTTTAGGCAGGAAATCAGGATTATATGTGAGCAGATGGGGGTGGAGCCAGTCAATCCCAGTTCTCTGCATTCACCCCTTCCTGCAGAATTTAGCGTCTGTGAATGAAGACAGGGAACATGGATCCAGAAAAAAAAGTTGAAAAATATACGGTTATTTACAAATTTACAAATTTAAGCGGTCCAGGGGTCTGGAGACCCTGGTGGAGCATTTTAACACCGGGGGGGGGCCTTGGACTCCTTCCTTTGGTCTCCTCGTCCCCTTGTGAGGGAGGAGAGGTGGGCTGGGTCTCTGGCTCAATGGTGGAGGGAGGTACACTTTCCTCCTGAACCGGATCCCCCAAGGCCCTGACTAGGGGTGGCAAGAATGAGCTCCATGGCTCGCAGGGCACCTGAGGCAATGGACCCTCTGTTCCAGCAGATACCAGGTCCCTGATGGAGATGGTGACCTCCCTGCCATCTGGGAACTCCACATAGGTATACGTGGGATTGGCATGGAGCAGTTTCACCCTTTCCACCAGGGGATCAGTCTTGTTTCTCACGTGCTTCCTGAGAAGGACTGGACCAAGAGTGGTGAGCCAGTTTAGGAGTGCAGTTCCCAATGCTGACCTTCTTTTGAAGTTAAATAGGAGCTTGTATGGAGTAGGATTGGTCGCAGGACATAGTAGCGACCGGATGGAATGGAGCGCCATTGGGAGGACTTCCTGCCAGCGTGCGTTTGGAAGGTCTTTTGACTTCAGGCCCACTTTGACAGTCTTCCAGACCGTGACGTTCTCCTCTTCAACCTGCCCGCTCTCGCAAGGTTTGTAGCTAGTAGTCCTGCTGGATGCGATGCCCCTCACCAGCAGGTACTGACGTAGATCATCACTCATAAAGGATGAGCCCCGGTCGCTATGGATATAACTGGGATACCCAAACAGGGCAAAAATAGAATCTAGGGCCTTTATGACTGACAAAGTGGACGTGTCTGGACAGGGAATGGCGAATGGAAAGCGGGAGTACTCATCAATGATAAAGAGGAAGAAAGTGTTCCCATTCATGGAGGGGAGAGGTCCCTTAAAATTGGTACTGAGCCGTTCAAAGGGCCTGGATGACTTGATCAGATGCACTTTGTGGGGCAATGGAAGTGCGGCTTGCACTCCACACAGACCTGACATGATCTGGTCATTTTCCTGATGTCTTCCATGGAGTAGGGCAGATTGCGCACCTTAATAAAATGAGCCATGCAAGTGACCCCTGGATGGCAGAGCTCATTATGCAGAGACCGCAGTTGGCCAGTGTGTGCAGAGGCACAGTTTCCTCTGGACAAGGCATCTGGAGGGTCATTAAAGGCTCCTGGCTGATAGGCAATGTCATAATTGTAGGTGGAGAGCTCAATCCTCCACCTAGCGATTTTGTCATTTTTGATTTTGTCCATCTTGACATTATTGAACATAAATGAGACAGTGAGGAGTGTAAATTTCCTACCAGCCAGGTATTATCTCTAGTGCCTCACTGCTTCTACAGCGGCTTGAGCCTCCTTTTCCACAGATGGATTCTAGAGTTCATGGCCTTGTAATGTCGGAGAAAAAAATGCAACCAGCCTGCCCGTCTGGTTGAGGGTAGCGGCCAGAGCTATATCTGAAGTGTCGCTTTCCACTTGGAAAGGCACATTCTCATCCACCGCGTGCATGGCGACTTTCGCAATATAGTTCCTTAGGTAGTTAAAAGCTGTTTGGGCTTCAGCCGAGGGAGGGAAATTAGTGGCTTTTAAAAGAGGACAAACCTTATCAGCGTATTGAGGGATCCACTGGGCGTAATATGAGAAAAACCCCAGGCATCTCCTCAAAGTCTTTGTGGTCCTGGGAATGGGGAGCTCCAACAGGGGGCGCATCCTATCGGGATCGTGGCCAATGATGTCATTCTCCACCACGTAGCCAAGGACAGCCAGACGTTTAATCCTGAACACGCATTTGTTAGAGTTATAAGTGAGGTTCAGGCCTTTCACCACATGGAGAAAACTCTGAAGATCTTCCAAGATATGGCCACAGATGGTGACATTATTGAGGTAGGGGAAGGGAGCCTTCAACCCATACTCATCCACCATTCTGTCCATCTGCCTCTGGAAGATAGAAACCCCGTTAGTGATACCAAAAGGGACCCTCCGGAATTGATAGAGATGACCATTAGCCTCAAATGCCATATATGGATGGTCCTCGAAATGGATTGGCAGCTTGTGATAAGCAGATTTCAGGTCAATAGTCAAATAGACCCGATACTGCAAAATATCATTCACCATATCTAAAATTCGAGGGAGAAGGTATGCATCCAGAAGTCTGTACCAATTAACTGTTTGGCTATAGTCAATTACTTGCCTGGACTTGTTTTCCCCTTTTACTACTACCATTTGCACTCTCCACGGGCTGGTGCTAGGTTAAATTATACCTTTCTCGAACAGATGTTGTGTCTCAGACTTTATGAAATCTCGGTCTGCTGTGCTATACCTCCTGCAGGTTTGCAGTCCTATGACAGATTCTGGGAGAGAGGTTTGGGGAGGCTGGATGTGGGTTCTGATTTTAGAGGCCCTCCATTCCGAACCATTACGGGGGGGGGGGACCAGAATACTGCAAGGTCATGCTTTTAAAGTGATACAGGAAGTCCTGACCCAACAACACCAGAGCGCACAATTCATCAAGTATATACAGGCGAATCTTACAGAATTACACCCCTTCAAATGACAGATGTACTATACAATGTTGTTATATAAACATAGAATGCGAATGAGATGCAAGGAATATGCAAAAATTGGAAGGATACATCTTCAGGTTGTATTCTTGCACAGTCTGTGAATCTATGAAGGTTTCAGTAGAGCCTGTGTCGATTAGGCATTTAGTGGAATGTCCATTTACCTTCGCAGTCACTATGGAGTTGCTGAGCTGGTGAGGTCTGCCCTGATCTAGAACCATCGAGGCTAGGACCCCGGAGATTCCATACTCCTCACTCAAGTGGGTCCCACCGTCCTGGGTTGCCCTTCATGGATAAGATGGTGTAAACCTTGTGGTGCAGCAAGATGGCCGCCATCCTTCCTCTACCTCTGATGATGGCACCAAGTTTGAATTTGGGTAACAGCTGAGCCTTTTCACGCCATTTCCTCACTGCCACTGCCAGCAAGTGGGTTTGGGTGAATTCAGAGCAGATGACTTGGGGCTGGAATTGGATGTGGAAACGGTGCAGGCCTTGGACTTTCCCTGGCTTCCTCTTGTGTGGCAAACCCTCACCCAATGCCATTTCTTGCCACGGCTGGAACTCTTTAGCTGGGCAACAAGATTGGGGATGCTGGCTCTTTCCGCAGAAAAGGTACTCCCTCGCAGGGGAAGCGGCAGCTATTAGGGCTGGGGTAGTGGGAGCAATCAGTCCTTGAAGTGGGCCACCTGGGTGAGCAAGCTCGCTGACATTGAGGTCGTCGTTCTCGAGCTTGGCCTGTTCCAATGATTTGGCCAGTTCGACATAGCTAGCCAGGTCCTTCTTACCCGACTCGAGCAGTCGCTGCCTCATACCTCGAGCTGACCCCCACGACTAGAGTATCCCGGATCTGTTCTTCCTCACGAACGCGGCCTGTACCCACTTCGTACCTGCACTTCTCGGCAAGCGTCCAGAGATCCAGCAGGTAGTCATCAATGGTCTCTCCTGGCCGTTGGCGATATTGAGTGAGTCGGTGCCTCACTAGGACCTTGTTTTGTGACTTCAGGAACTGAGACTTCAAAGCCTCGATGTCAGCATCATATGTAGTGCAGTCCCTGATGACTGTGTATCCTTTCGTTCCTACCCTCGAAACAAGTGTGGACCTCCTGAGTTCATTGGTGTGGAAGACATCTCTGGTTGCGTTCAGGTAGGCCTGGAAGCAGACTAGCAGTACATGAACTCCTCAGCCATGTCAGGGGACAGAGGGTCTATCAGCACCATCCCAGGCTTGAGTCGCGCCTCATCATTTAGGGAATAAGCTAATAAAATTGTAGCTCAAAAAAATGCACTCACGACTGGAGGGAGAACAAGCATGTTTATTAGCTTTTAACTATAGTTAGGGTCTCACAGTAGTCTTCAGAAGGGTTCTGGGTTTAGGCGGGAAACCAGGGTTATATGTGAGCAGATGGGGGTGGAGTCAGCCATCAACACAACACATTACCTACCAGTGAATCCCAGTTCACTGCAATGTGTTATGTAATACATGTATTTAAGGAGGAGGAAAGACAGACACACGGAATTATGTGCCAGTCAGCTTAACATCAGCGGTGAGAAAAATGGAACCTCTACCAAAGGAGAGAATAAATAAAACATCTAATGATGATGTATCATAATAATTATTGATGTCAAAAGAAGAAATGTGGATTGACCAGCCGTATTGAATTATTTTTTGTGTGGTGGTAACAGAGAAAGAAAACAATGATAATGCAGTAGAAAAATAATTTGTTTCAATTTTCAAAAGACCTTGGATAAGGTACTCCACAATACATTAATGATCCTCAGATAATGTGGAGTCAGGAAACAAATAGCAGAATAGATGGTTGACTGGCTTCAGGACAAAAAGCAGAGAGTAGAAATCATGAGTATCTATTCACAGTGAAGAAGGTGAGTAGTGGTGTACCACAGGGCTTTGTGTTGGAACCACTGCTTACAGCTGTTCACTATTTAAGTTAACAATTTAAATACATTTCCTGAATTGCAAATAATCACAGAGAGGTTACCGCACTAAAGGAGCTCTTCAGCTTCTAAGTAAGTGCCATCCAGATAGTACCCCTCTTCCAATCTCTCTCTCTCTGTTCTTTTCCTTTCTGATATTTATCCAAGTATCTTTTGAATGCTAACAATAAATCTGCTCCACGAATACCACTTACAGTAACAATAACCTTTCAACAGTTTTTTTTTGCCTCTGTGTCACCATCATTCTATATACAGTAAAACCCCCTGGTATCCAGCACCTATGGGGATTGGTAGATGTCAGGTAAATGTTTTATTCCTGTTGCTTGAGACTTTCTCTTACAGTTGCCTAACTAAAACACTTGCATTAAGAATAAGCAGTTTAAAAGACAGACAAAAATACTATACCTGCACTTAATGACCCAGAACAAACTTCATTTGCATGAATATACAGACCTTAAAACATTTTACTTTATTTTCAGTCACTTTCTTTGCCAACGTTTAACCGTCGCTGCATCTACAGGTTCCTCCCACTCCACGGAGCCTCTTGAAATATGAACAATAACATTATTGATCATTAATTCCCCCTCCCTCCCAAATTTACGGATAAAATCCCTGACTGGGGTGACTTACTAAGAGAGTCACCCCAACAGCATCAACCAGCTCTTCACCCTAAGTGACGCCATTGCTGTTCCACATAACTGTATTCAAATACTGTTGTGTGTGAGCAAAACAGAACTAAGGCCCTCTGCTGGCTGAATATGTGCTTCTATCTTCACCAAAGGTTTATGTTACTTCAGAGAACATTTACTATTTTAAACTTGTGTATTCTTACGTAGTATTTCCTTATTTGTTTTTTTTTATTTATTTTTCTCATTTTTCTTTGCTTGAGGCTGCCGGTTGCTTGAATTTCGGATAACAGGGGTTTACTGTACCCTGGTTCTTGACCAGTGATATATTCTATCTCATCTGTCGATGTCTTCATGATTTTAATTGTTTATATCCGTATATCACCTCATAATCTCCACTCTTCCAAGAAGAGATGTAATGGTTTTCGAAGTTTTTGCAGCCTATCCATAAAAGTAAAGTTTAGCATCTCTGGAATAATTTTAATAACTTTCTTCTATGCTGCCTCTACAGCCTTTGTAGAAGGCCTATGGTGAGGCCATATTCATGTTCCATAAAGTTTCACCATGCCTTTCCTGCATAGGGAGCAGAGGCAGGAAGTCCCACTTCTGGATTCTGAAGTCAAACATAATTTGCTGGAGGAACTCAGGAGGTCATCAAACAGCATCAGTAGTCGGGAAAGAATGGACAGTGTTTCAAGCCAAAACCCTTCATCAGGATGAAGAAAAATTAATGCAGAGGCAGTGTAAAGAGGACAGAGTGGGAGGGGTTAATCAGGGGCCGACGGGCAGACCAACCAGAGGTGAAAAATGACGTGCAGAGGCAGCAGATGCCAACAAATGAGAGAGGGGAGCAAGAGAAGCAAATAGGTCAGGTGACGGGAGATGAGTTGTGCAGGGTGGAGAGGGTGATTGGAAGACAAAGGAGAGGGTATAAAGAGAGAGCAGATGGAACCGAAAATGGGGGGGAATAGAGAAAGGAGAGAGCAGAATCACCTGGTGAGATGGGGAGATGAGAATGGGTGGGGGATGTTGGGCAAAATAAATGGGAGGAATGGGAAGAACCTAAGTTCAACACGGTTGGCGTAGCAGTTAGCGCACCGCCTTTACAGCACCAGCAATCAGGACTGGGGTTTGAATCCCACGCTGTCTGTAAGGAGTTTGTACGTTCCTCCCTGTGTCTGTGTTAGCTTTCCCTGGGGGCTCCAGTTTCCTCCCTCCATTCAAAACGTAGTGGCGGTGCAGGTTAATTGGGTGTAAATTTGGTGGCACAGATTTGTGGGCTGAAATGGCCTGTTATACATGTTGTATGCCTAAATTTTTTAAATTAAAGAAGAGAGGGGATGCGTTATTTGAAATTAGAAAATTCTATGTTTATGCCCAGATGGAATATGAGGTGTTGTTCCATTAGTTTGTGTTGTGCCTTATTCTGACAGGAAAGAAGGCCTTGAACAGATAGGCCGATGTGTGAGTGGGAAGGGGGGTTAAAATGTCATGAAACTGGGAGCTCAGGATGCCTTGCAGGCAGAACATAAATAGTCTGCAAAAATGGTCCCACTGTATTTTTCCACTCTTTCCTCTTCCCCTCCATCTGATATCTTTTTATATCACCATCTTCGCCTTCTTTACCTTTCAAATTTCATCACTGACATCATTCTAATTTTGAAACTGACATGTTTCTTTTTCTTGCCTCTCTCTCCCTTTGTCTGGCATCTGCCAATCCTCTGGCTCAGACCATCATATTTTACCTCGACCTGGTTCACCAATCCCTGTCTTATCCCCACCCTGCTACCTTGCCCTCTTTACACTCCTGCTGTATTCATTTTCCTCACTCCTGATGAAGAATTTCGACTTGAAGCATTGACTCTTTTTCTCCCAACGATGGTGTTCATTCAGCAGGTTGTGTTTAGAACCAGTGGAGCATTCAGCCCTCCAAGTGCTTCACCATTCAGTGAGATTCTTATTTCTTGACATTTTACTGCTTTAGCCTCATCCCTCTTGATCTATTAATATTCAGAAATCTTTCAAATTCTGTCTTCAGTGCACCAAGAAATGAACCCACGCAGTTCTGTTATGTAAAGAAATCAAAAGACTCGAACTGGTGAATAAAAAAAATATTATTTTTCATTCCAAGTGCCCAATCCCTTATTTTGAGACATTTTCCCCCCAGTTTCTGGAAGGAAAGTATCCCTGCAACTACCCTGTCAGCTCCTGTCTGAATAATTTAGGCTTGAATAAGATCATCACTCATTTTTGTAAACTCTCTTGATCGTATTGGCCCAGGCTACATAATCTCTACCCATAGGACAACCCTCACACTCCTGAAGCAAGTGGATGTCCCATTTTGATTTGTTCCCGTGCCCATGTTATTGAGAGTTAACCTTGTATTCCTCTTAGTGAAAGCACTGTCAATTATATGTGAGCCTTGTTCCTGTTTCACCTCTGCCTGCTTTCTATATTTTCTGGCTTTCTTGTACAAATATATGATACTTTGATATCATTTATTAATTAGATTTTCTAATCTAATATGAAGTTCTTAATCTGCAGTGCCTGTGTGGTTCAAATAAATGTATTAATTCCAAAAATGTCATACCTTCAGCCATGCAGGAGCCCTGATTTATTGAATTGAATATTCTTTTACATGTAATTCTGTCCATTTAAATGCCTATACCCAGATAAAAACTTTTGTAATTTTACTTGAATTATTTTCAGAAATGTTCCAGTCAAAACCTTCAATTACACAACTTTAAAGGAAAAGAACCATCTATTTTTTTTTTATTGTGCACAGCAGGGTGAATAGATTTTTTTAAAATTCTGAATAACATAAAATCAGAGACGTTCTTTAAAAGGAACACTTCAAGCAGATATTACCACTAAGTCTCAGACCTGATTCTACTTGGATCAAAATAACTGTAGCCAATGCACAAACCGGGCTTTATTCATAATTTATTGTACTCTCAACAATGCCAAGATATCACTTCAGTCAAAAGTCCTTCAAGACATATGTACATAGATCCTGGTACAATCTTGTAGAGAACATTGGAAAACAGCCAAGAATCTAATATCAATTCACAATCTGAATCAATGCTCTCTAAGTACCATGAGGAGGGCAATGTAACTGACACAAGGCTACAACCTCTAGAAGCGGAGCTCAAGTTGAAGTCTGCCAGTTGCTTGCAATAAATGAATCATATGGTAGTGGCTGTGTTTTATTCTGTTTCCAGGTTGTCCCTATTCTTGCCGAGTTCACATAGAGTTCATGCAAACCCATTCCTAGTAATATAAGCGTATTGACCAAGATTCATTCTTTAGCCACACGAGTGAGCCACCTATGCTGCCTGCTGGCATATACAGCAAATGCCATATATATTTGTGTTATCGTCGATCTCCCTTTTGTAGATTAAAAAATTCAGGTTTTTGTATGACCCTATTTTTATCCCTGTCTACCTGCCCATCTGAGCTCCTGAATACCGTGACAGCGGACCCTTTCCCTGACTGCCCACCACAGGAACTCCCAATGCCCCAGCCGCCCGGGCATCTGAGATCCTGACACCCCAACCGTGGACTTACCACCCGGTCCTGGCAATCCAAGCTTCCAACACCTTGAACAATGCAGGACTGCATGAGTCCTATCTGAGGATCAATATTTCAGCCTGACTTTCTCTAGGCCATTTCAGGTGGACCCTCTGCCTTGAGGCCGGAATCAGTAGTAGATTTAAAACTGTGAGTGCATCTTTCAGGTGGCAGCCCTAAAAGGCTGCTGCAGCATTACCTGGCCCACCTGAAAGGGCCTATTCATATCCAGAGATGCCTCGTAGCACCTCTGATGGAGGCAGGGCAACTGGTGCTGCAGCTCCACCCATCATAAATATGAGGCATAGCAATGGCTGTCTTCCCTACCTATAATCCCCCACGCAAGTGGAATGCTCTGTGTTTCCCACAGCAGTTCCAGTTGCATGGGGGATTATGAATCGGGAAGACCGCCATTGGTATGCCACATTTTGAGCTGCAGAGAGCAGCCCCTGCCCCGCTGGCCCCCCACAGGCCTCCCCTGTCCAACGACTGCCACTGACCTCCCCTCCCCAGTGGGGCAGGGTCTGTCAGGTAACAGGAAGGTAGGTCGCGGGCTGATGGAGACATCCCGATGCAGCCACACTCCGCTGATTATCCCTCGCGGAGGAGGGTTGGCTTCAACGCCTTGGAGGCACTTCTGCTGCATTAAGATGAGAATGTCTTTAGCCGCAAGGTGGAAGATTATGCGGCTTTACAAGGGGGTGTTCAGGCCACATGAAAGGATTAAAATTCACCTCCACAATATATCCTGCCAAATCACAATCTTCACTTGGTTCAATTACTACCCCCCCCCCCCCCACCCCCCGCCCCGATCTTTTGTTTATCGCTACCTACTGACATGATTCTCCCTTACACTCGCTCTTGGCATCACTCTTGCCCTCCAATGTGAATTAGACCTCGACTTAATTAAATCCCCATTGTGTGAGATGGAGAGGCATTTTGGTGTGCCATGTCTATGGCTACACACCAAACGATAATCAAAACATTAAATGCACCATTCAGTTTCCAGGATACTGCTCAATGCCTTCACAAAAGTAGAGTGATGTGAGACGTGGAGCAACGTTTGAACGGGGAGGACAGTTTAAAATGCAGAATTGACTTTGATACACTAGGGTATAATGAACATGATGGGAAGAAGAGACATGATGCAAGTTACAATAAGAGCCAGACATTTCGAGCAATGTAGATGAAAGACTGGGCAGAGGAGTCAAACTGTTGGTTGGCTTTATATTTTGATGTCCTAGAACAATGTAGCAGTGACTTTTCTGCAACCGCATACTGGGGTCTGCTCCAATCTCATGTTCTTTCTTTGGCTTGGCTTTGCGGACGAAGATTCATGGAGGGGTAAAGTCCACGTCAGCTGCAGGCTCGTTTGTGGCTGACAAGTCCGACGCGGGACAGGCAGACACGGTTGCAAGGGAAAATTGGTTGGTTGGGGTTGGGTGTTGGGTTTTTCCTCCTTTCTCTTTTGACAGTGAGGTGGGCTCTGCGGTCTTCTTCAAAGGAGGTTACTGCCTGCCGAACTGTGAGGCACCAAGATGTACGGTTTGAGACGATATCAGCCCACTGGCGGTGGTCAATGTGGCAGGCACCAAGAGCTTTCTTTAGGCAGTCCTTGTACCTCTTCTTTGGTGCACCTCTGTCTCGGTGGCCAGTGGAGAGCTCGCCATATAACACGATCTTGGGAAGGCGATGGTCCTCCAATTCTGGAGACATGACCTACCTAGCGCAGTTTGATCTTCAGCAACGTGGATTCTATGCTGTCGGCCTCTGCCATCTCGAGTGCTTCGATGTTGGAGATGAAGTCGCTCCAGTGAATGTTGAGGATGGAGCGGAGTCAACGCTGGTGGGAGCGGAGACAACGCTGGTGGAAGTGTTCTAGGAGCCGTAGGTGATGCCGGTAAAGGACCCATGATTCGGAGCCGAACAGGGGTGTGGGTATGACAACGGCTCTGTATACGCTAATCTTTGTGAGGTTTTTCAGTTGGTTGTATAACCTACATAAAGCTCCTGGCCTATCTTCACACTGCAGCCCTTGTTCACTTGAAAGAGTAATCTGGATATACGTGAGCAATAACGTAATGGTGAGAGATGTATTGATTCCCAATTCATGGAAGTTACCTGGGTCCTGAATCTGCACACCATTTAATTCCTCAAACTGATAGTGTTTGCATCTCTTTGAAATGACAAAGATCCTCTGAGTTTTTCATTCTGGGTGTAACACCTTTTCAAATTTTGGTATCCTCCTGGAATGTCAGTGCAAAACCCCATAATTGTTTATCTTAGAGTGACCAACACCAAAGTTTGAAATGCACTCTCTAGGGACTTTTCTTTAATTTTCCATATGGAGATTTAAAATCTTATTGGTACTCCTGAGTTGAAGATTTTTCCAACTTTCTGCCAAATGTTCCCAAATGACAGATTTACTTCAATTGTCAAACAGCATTCCTATTTCAGATTTATGAATATTTCATTTTTAAAAGCTGTTAAGGATGTTGAAAGCTACAAGGTGACTGACAGATAATTGTATGGAAAAGGCTGCACAAACATATGATGAAGTAATTTTATTCAATGTCAGAGCTTGCTGCATTAAATTCAATCAATCTGAAATAAAAAGATGTTGACTCTGATCCAGATATTTGTGAGAGTTATCACTAAATCTGCTTCAGGGAATGAAAATGACAGTTTGTTGCAAAGTGGGCCTAATAGGGTGCAGTGAAAACTCAGAGATGCTGGAGGAACTCAGCAGAACTCACAGCGCCCACGGGAGGTAAAGATATATTAGCGACGCTTCAGGCCTGAACCCTTCTTCAAGGTACCTCAGGCTGGAAATACATCTTTACCTCCAATGGATGCTGCAAGACCTAAAGATTTTCTCCAGCATTTCTGTGTTTTGACTACATTCCTCGTATCTGGAGACTTTCGTGTTTCGCTCTATTATGGGGGAGGTGATTTCCAAAAAAACAAAAAAATCTCCTTGTGTAAAAGATTATAAGTAGCAGTTTGAACTGACCTTTAAGTTGTGGTGCATGTATTGTTGCTATTTATGGCAAGTTGTTTAAATTTAAATGTTCGGCACAGCATCAAAGATGATATGCAGGTGGAATATGCCTCAATTTGTAACTTGATAGAACACCATAGATTTAAAAAAATGCATGGGCAATCTTGATGAAACATGTCTTCTTTGCCCAATTATAGCTATATTAAATAAAAAAAACAAATCTTTTTTTACGAATTATGTCAAGGGACTGATACCTATTTTGTTCAATCTATCATATCAGAAAATCATTATGAATCAATGGAAGACAAACAGTACAGCTGGCAATAAACATGCTGGAATGCAAAAATAATAAATGACCCTAAATGTGATTTAGCATTCCGTGACTGACAGATTGTTTTAATTCTAAATGTATGAATAAATTGATGCCTAATTGAAGCAAACTCCTTTTGAAAATAAATTGCATTCAGCAGAAGTGGCCGAGCCAAGATGTAGAACTGTGAAGATACATAACCTTGCGCAAGAGCAGTAGACGTACTGCTCTTTGTAGTTCCTTATCATTCAAACCTGCTCTGAGATTAAAACCTTCAAAGCCTTTAGGACATTTTATGCAGAGATGTGTAGAAAATGAAGTCATTTTTGTCAGTGTTTGCCACAGAATGGAACCAAATTAGTTCTGCTCTAGTGTTTTTCACCATGACATTAGAATTGGGTGAGGCACACAGATTAATAAATTCTTAAAAGGAGTGTGCTTTGTTCTTTAAAATTGGACTTAAATGTATGCCTGTTGAAATTGTTACCCTATCACTTTGGCAGATGCATTAGCCCATTAGTGCATAAATTAATGGCTCCATTAAAAAATACAGAGATTGCAATTGGAGATAAATGGACTAAGTGTCCATGTGCAAGTTCCCTAACATGTAGGTTTAAAAGTTAAAACAATTCATATTGAAGTGGATTTTGCCAAGAAAAATCAATGGGTTCCCATTTAACTTCTTGTCAACAACTTTGTGATTTCTAAATGAATGTAGAGCACATAGAGAGCCATAACCTACAGATCCATGGACAGAAACTGGGTTATGGGCAAGGTTTGGATTACATTTTCAATTCTAACCACTTGCATTAGCTCAGTCACACTCTTTATTCACTGTCCTTACTAACCACTCTTTTGTTTCCTCCTGATATTTTATCTTAGCCGCAGTTATCTCCATTCCTTCTGTTTGATCTTGGTAGTACAGAAAATTAATCTTATGCTGAGTAGGTACTGGTCAAATTTCCTAAAATTAAAAAAAAACATGAGTAAAGGAAACAAATTTATTGTTTCCTTAACTCTTTGCTTTGCAGTAATCTGTTAATATGGTAGAGAGTTTGTAATGAAGGTCGAGATTTAAAATCTATCAAACAATTGAGGACGTTTGATAATAACTAAAGTAGCTGGAACTAATGTAATGAACAAAACAAGAATAATAATTTACAGAAATATGTTTGAACACCTTACTGTTTTAATTGTGCTATTTCTATTTATAGACATTGGAAGCTGGCTGGAGCTTTTTGGATTTCAGCTGCATAATGTGGTACCTGGATTTCCAAAGCCTGAAATGAGTGTCATGGAAGCAACTTACGAACTTCTGAAAACTCAAACAAGAACACAAGACTGGGATCCCAGCAAGGTATGACAAGTAAATACCTTCATTTATTTTACAATCTCTCCCCTTTTTTTGTTACAAAGACAATACCTTGTGTTCCATTAATCCCATTGATATTCCAAAATCTCATTCAAGTAGTATTCTGCATGGAAGGATCAAGGCAATGCACATCACAAGTAGACTTAATTGGAATTATGGCTGAATCCAATCCTGTCCTCATATAACTTCTGTACATTTCCAATTTAAATTACTGGATTATGGTTGGGACTCCATACCATCCAGGACCCAGGAATCATGGAGCAAATTAGACTCTCCTTGTAAAACCGGTCTCTAGTACAGGAAGATAGCCAGGCAATAGGGCTGATACTTGCTACCTTCAGTAACTGCACCAGTAATTAGTAGGACCAGTTTGAATCAGTAAATACTGTCAAGCAAAATTATGGACTCCTTGGCCAGATAATTTTGCAATTTTTACTTCAAGTAAGTGTTACATTCAGTAATAATACCAGGCGTGTATAGCTGAGTATCTGACGTAGAGTTACGACTGAGCTTATTGTAAAAATAATTTAAGAATCAATCCTGACAAGTCCGTGTCTTCGTCCCACCAAAAATAATTTTGAAGCTTGTTTTCTGTATACTCTGTGTATTTTGGATGGATGAGAAGCTTTTTATGAACAAATGAACATAAATTAAAAATGACCATCAATTCTTGCCTGACCTATAACAACAAATAATCTTATTCCTAATCTTAGGAATAATGTGGGACTGCTGCACTGTTGGAAGCCTTGAGATTCCTTTTCTAATTTATTGAATGGTCCTGTACAATTTATGATTGTTATATGAAACTTATATAGTTTCCTGTATAATGATGTACGTCATTGCTTTAATGTATTCCTTTACAGCTAAAGCCAGGCCATAAAGAAAATACACTATAATAATGTGGCATGTTACAAGCCCAGAGAGCCCCAAAACCCAGCAGCAATAGAAATTCACTAAGACAAATGGTTACTTAAACAAAAGTTGCTTTTAATTTTCTTTAAACATAAAAACAGGATCAAACTTTAACTTACTACTATTAATTTAACCTAACTTAACCTCCTTCTAATTCTAAGCATGCATGTATGTAATGTGCATATGTTCAGGAAAGTTCTTTGATTCACATTCCAATCTCACTTCTCCCTCCTCCAAATTCACCGGTATCAGGCAATTCTTATACTGTGCACAGAATTTAACATTGATGAATTTTCACCAGGCTCTGGTGCTTAAAGGTAAATGGTTACCACTCAGGAAGGTTCTTATTGGTTTAAGAGAGAGATTTGTTGCTCGTTGGACACACACAAAGTGATTTCCTCTGATCAACTTGCCCCATCTTGGGTTTTCCAAATGATAATCTCTTCTTCCAGTTCACCAACAGAGTTCCTCTTTCAGGAGAAACATTCCAGCCAGCCATATCCTCTTGTAAGGGTGACAAGGTTTTTCAATAGGTTGAACCCAGAACTCACAACCTGTCTTCAAAATGGGGTTTTCAACAAGCCTGCCAGCTTGCCATGTTGCAGCCTCCAAAAGCTGCTGCATCATTGCACTTCTTAGTTTTGTCTCGCTTGCTCTCCAAAGAAACATGTTTTTTTCTCTCTTTCTGTTTGCAAAACCACATGACCCCTATTAGAACAGCAAACTGCAACCCAGACAGATTGCTGGCATTGGCATCAGTTTCTGCCTTGATATCTGTTACTTTAAAGACAATAGTCTATTTACTCCACAGCATCAGTCTAATTAACACCTCCTTGTGAAGTCTCCATAGGCATTCTTCAAAGTTTCTGTAAAGTCACTGTGGACGTGAAGTCTCTGCTTATGCATAGCTCTTGCATTTCAAGTGAGGTGTCTTTTGTGAAATGATAATGTCTGTTTGTGAAGTGACCTACACTAAACCCTCCACAATCTATCTCTTTTAAAGACATATATATAATATAAAATATAACCTGTAACAGAGAGGAAAGGCAGCATGCTCAAAGGGATTTGGATAGACTGATGAAAAACAATGCCCACAAGAGATATCTTTGTACAAGAAGGCCAAGAAGATCCTGTCAACCAACAAGTGTCTGTGAGGAAAACAGCATGACTATATTTTTTGAATGCCAACATGCTTGGGAAACTTACAAAATGCACAAATTCTTAGTGGACTGAAGGAAATTAAATGAAGTCTTCTTTAGTTCAGAGACTGGGTGATCTCGCTTATGCAGCAAAGCATGAGACATGGCTGAGGTCAGGATTGGCAGCCTAGAATGATCCTGAGGCTAAGAAGTTGACAGTGACACACATGAACTTGTATAAACTTATATCTGAGGTTACAAGAGGTCGGAGCTCTCAAGGAGAACTGACTTGGTAAAGCCAAGCCTTTAATAGGTATTTTTTACTTTGAGGTCACGCTTTCAACTTGGTTTCTTCAAACCAAGTGTTGGGCTCATCTCACGTGGCCTCCCTTGATTTTCATTGAATCCTCGAATGTCTGCACGCCATTCCGGAAAAAGAAATTTCAAATGTAAATAAATTCTCCTTAAAAGTTACTTCAGGCAACTGCAGAGGCAAAGAAAAACTCCTTTTGAACAACTGCAGTACATGCCATGGGAAATAGAGTATTTTGAGTGTTGTCCTTTTAAATATCATTATTTTTGCAAAACAAACACGGCCAGTAACTGTTGAATTTTGAGTGAAAAATCATGAACTGTTGATTTTCAGGTTAGTGAAACTAAATATCACACCTGGGGTGAATGTGGGACATTTTGCTATTGTTGACATCAATTAAGAGAATTTTGTGCGGAATCTAACTGGAAAGTTAACATTTGCATCTCTCACTATGTGTCAAGGAGGGCAGAAGCTCAGAATGAAATGCAATTGGACCTACTCTGAGTCTAGCTTATTTCAGGCTATGTCAGCGTTGTGATGAGGAATCTTTCAGACATAATGTTTTTTGATGTCACATTCAACATACTTTGGAGGAAAACGGGGCACTTTTTGGTCAACATTTAGCTCTGAAACCAGCACCAACATAATGCACCAGCTCGCTTGTAACTGTTTATGGAATGCTTATTTTTCTGTCCACATGCAACAAACACAGTACTTCAGAAATATTATGCAGCAATCATTGTGCCACACTTTCTCTAAACGTGAAAGGTATTTATGAGATGTAAATTTTTACAGGAAATTCTCGATTTTAAAGATGTTTTTATCCCAAAAATAGGCCAAGTTATTCTGTCAATTAAGTTCTCGCCTGCATCTGAGAACAAACTCAAAGAATGAACAATTTACAGAGCTTTTTTTTCCCCATCATCTCAGAACATCCTAAGAATTACTTTTTCTTTCTCTCTCAGGTTACGAATCTTGCTGGAAAGTTGTACATTTATTGCAATCCCAAATTCTTCCAGACAGGATTTCAAGGTTTGAGTTACAGGGAAAGGTTCTGCAGACTAGGGCTTTTTTTTTTCTCTGGAGCATAGAAGATTGAGGGGGGCTTGATAGAGGTGTTTAAGATTTTAAAAGGGACAGACAGAGTAAATGTGGATAGGCTTTTTCAATTAAGAGTGGGGGGAGATTCAAACTAGAGGGCATGGTTTAAGATTGAAGGGGGAAAATTATAAGGGGAACATGAGGGGAAATTTCTTTACGCAAAAGGTGGTAGGGATATGGAATGAGCTTCCGGCAGACGTGGTTGAGGCGGGATCATTGGTTATACGTAAGGAAAGACTGGATAGTTACATGGAGAGGACTGGAGGGGTATGGACCGGGTGCTGGTCAGTGGGACTAGGAGGGTCGGGATTTGTTACGGCATGGACTAGTAGGGCCGAACTGGCCTGTCCTGTACTGTAAGTGGTTATATGGTTATAAATGAATGGGTTGGTAGGCCATTTCCGAGGCCAATTAAAACGTACATATAGTGGTCGGTTGAGGGTCACACATAGGCCAGGATGCTAGATTTTCTTACCCGAGGGGAATTGATGAATGAGATAGGTTTTTAACAGTGTCATAGACTACTTATAATTCTAATTCTACAGCTGCCACGATGTAGGGCCACGACGCCCTTTCAGCCCATGCTGCCCAATGATACCCAATTGATCTACAACCCCCTGTATGTTTTTAAATGGTGGGAGTGCCTGGAGGAAACCCACACAGACAAGGGGAGAATGTACAACTGGATCCGAACCCCAGTCACTAGTATTGTCATAGCTGCTCCACTAACTGTGCCTCTTCTCTCAGATTCAGTAATTTAGGGCTTGCAGTAATTATTATGTTACCATACCCTCTTATTCAGCAGAACATAGCAATTCATGCATAGTAAAATGACAGATATCAAAACAAATCAGCTTTTCCATTCTTTCTATGCTATAGTATCTCTTGATGACCAGGGCATTTCATCGAATTGATGCTGGATGACATCGTAATTACAAACTATGTCAATCATGTACTCATTGAGCTGTTACCAGAAATTGAAATTATTATGCATGAATGTATGAAAATTTCCACCCAAGAACAAAAATATAGCAGAAAGTTTTCTTCCAACTTCCCATTAATCTGGCCAGTGACCAGGCAAAAATAGGATTCAGCCACCTTCCCATAAATTAGAAGAGATGATTACATTTAAAGTGTACTCTAGGATGTAACTCATTGTTATCACATAGGTGGAGATGAGCCTATCAACAGATCAGCCATGATCTCATCGAATGGTGGAGCAGGTTCGACAGGCCGGATGGCCAACTCCTGCTCCTATTTCTTATGTCCTTATGCTAATCCAGCCTTGTTATGAGCAGCAAGATTCTAGAACTCCAATGACAAACTCTGTTATGATCTGTTGTATAATAAAACTTCCAGAGCAAGTGGTAAAGGTAGAATAATGTATTCTGTAACAGTAGTGAAAGGTTCACAGCACCGAATAATATTAACATGGTAACTCTGTTTTAAACCCAACTTTACTCCTTGTCCAGCTCAGATTACACCAATGTCAAGCAGGTTAATTCAGAGAACACCGAGACAAGCAATGCCTGAAGGTCAGTTCAACCAGGACGGTGCAGTCATTGCACCAGGGAAGAACCCATGGTTAGCACAATGCTGTTACAGCACCAGCCACTGGGGTTTGAATCTGCCGCTGTCTGTGAAGAATTTCTACGTTCTCCTTGTGTCTGCATGGGAATTCTTCCCACCATTCATAATGTATCGGGGTATAGGTCAATCGGATTTAATTACGCGGCATGGGTTCCTGGGCTGAAAGGGCTTGTTACCATGTTGTATGTTTAAATTAAAATAAATTAAACCTAAAAATTGTGAAAACTTACCTTAAAATATAGACTAAAATAGAGTTATTGTGTAAGGTTATATTTGTTTTTCAGTATACAAAATAAATCCCATGTATGGCCTTTTGACGTTAAATAGGTTTTGTAGTGTTGACATTTTACTCATCATACAATACAAATAGTTTGGGATAGTTCAACTGCAAGAGTGATGGAATGAATATCTAAAGGGCCCATAGTTTGATCTCCAGACAGCAGTGCAATACCCATGAAATGCATGAGATTAGTCTTTCTTCACACAGATTCTTATGAGCATGTGGGTAGATTATCGCAAGTGGCAATTGAAACATGCCTCACACAACATGGGGTTATTAGTTCCGTGTTTAGCTCCAAAGAGAATGAAACTCACTTTATATGGTTAAGGCAGGTTCGTTTGTGAGTGATTTCATCATTGCCTCGCAACTCATTCCCAGAATTATTCAAATAATACTGTGGCCATCCACATTAAATCAATCTCCCTAAAATGTACCTCAAGAGTCATAGAATGTCCAGTTAGTTCAATGTTATGTACAGAATATCTGATGTTTGGGGGCATAGTTTCATTTGGCATTGAGTGTTGGTTGTGTTTTGAATGTGGGGTTCATTGTTTGATCATCAAAAAGAGAAAACATATAAGTTTTGACAGATCTGATATCTTCATGGTCTCACTGGTGGAAGTCATTCCTTTAAAGTGTGCACTTGAAAAGAAGCTCTCTCTCTGCTGTTTTTTCAGGTTGTATTAGGCATACAGTGTGAACTACAGAAGCAGCTCAAAAGCTTCATCTCCCTGGAAAGGCTGCCACAGGCCTACATACGAAACTACCAGAAATGCCAAGATAAACGGCCAAAGTTTGCTGCAGTTCCTTCAGTCTTTGGCAAAGGCGTCAAGTTCGCCATTAAAGAGGGTAAGGTAACTGCTGACATCATCGGGGTTGCTAGTGACGACAGCAGGCGCATAGCCACCATTCTTAATGGCGCTGATTATCTGGAAAGTCTCCACTTCACCATTGATGGCCGAGATACCCATTACTTTGTTAAGTCAGGGCCACTAGAAGAAGACTTGAACGTCATTGGGAATGCCGGAGGTGGTCGAGTGCTGGAAAATGGAGTCAATGTTACTGTCTCTCAGATGACCTCTGTGGTGAATCAAAGGACTAGAAGGTTTGCAGATATACAGTTACAATATGGAGCTCTGGGCTTCAACATTCGCTATGGTGCCACCATTGAAGAAGAAAAGATCCATGTGTTAGAGATGGCCAGACAGAGGGCTGTAACCCAAGCCTGGGCAAAGGAACAGCGTAGGATGCAAGATGGAGAGGTGGGGGTGAGGGCCTGGACTGAAGAAGAAAAGCAGCAGCTGCTGAGCAGCGGACGAGTGCCGGGCTATGATGGTTATTTTGTACTGCTGGTGGAACAGTATCCGGATCTTTCCGACAGTGCCAACAACATCCAATTTATGAGACAGAGTGAAATAGGAAAGAGGTAACGGTGAAAAGAAACACCTGCCTTTCAGTCACCAAAGACTGCCTGTTTTTAAAACATTTATTGATTTGCTGTACTCTTTTCTAGAATGATACCCTGTACATATTGTGATGGAAAAACAAGTCAATTTTCAAGCTGCCTTCAAATATGACAAAATATGGTATTTTAATAATACCCTTGTTCAGCATTCTTTTGAGAGGTTGGACAATTTGATCTGGTCGATAATCAATACCATCAGACAATAATGATCCATCCAGATCAGACATAAATCTATATTATAATTCCAGAATACAGTAGTAGGGTTGAGTGCATTTCATTAAAAACTGTACTTTGTCTCTAATGTATAACTAAAAAAAAATGACAACTGTATTCTTCATAACAGTTCGACCACATATTTTCTGTCAGGAAATGATTGTTAAGGGTGCGTGGCATTATTGGGCTACATATGATAGCTAAAGATGTTTAATTTTGATATTCTTTATTTTTTATTTAATTGTGAATGGTCTATAATACTGTGAACAAGAAGAGTATGTACAATTAGTGTGTAAAGCACAGTACACCTATTTTAAACTGCTTTTGGTGATGGGCGGCTGATGTGCATTATTTCCCCAGTAAAACATACCTTTGTTGTTCACCATTAAAACCAGTTATTTGGCTCATTTAAATCACTTGAAGATGTAATTGCTAGGTTAAAGAGAAATATGGTTTACTTTTTCAGGTATAAATATATACTGTGTACCAAAAGGTATAACATTAAGGTGTAACTTCATTAATTTTCATGTAATTAATTTTAAAATGTAGTTTGGCGCGATGTCAATGCACATTTACATTATGTGAAGGACAAGCCAGACAAGCTGTTAAGATTTTTTAATTATGTTGTAAAGTTCATGGTTGTCACTATTAACACCAGCCATTGCGACCTGCTAATTGTTACGTGTTTTCATGTATTGAGTATGCAAATTGCATTCAAGCAAGATATGATGGAAGTTAGTTCTGGATTTGTGGAATCAACTGATTCTGTATGGAAGTTTATAAATAAATGTAGCACCATGGGGCTGGATATTAAATCTCATTCATTCATTAATATCAGAGTAAATCAATGCAGGTCTTTGCCAAAGAATTATTTAAACTGAATTTCTCACTACAGTTTTTGTTCATCAAAGAGACAATGGACTACATCAATGGTTCTCAACCTTTTTCAGTCTAAGGCCCACCTGGCTTCCACCCTAACATGCCATACCCATTAATAGCAATGACTGAGCAATATTTTTAAGTCAATGGTATCTCTGTACTAAACACACCTTTATCTAATTTAAAGTATTTTATTTAACATTTTTAAAGAACCAAAAGAATTGCAGGTATACTCTGAACATAAAAACCACCAATCAAAATCAAATCTCAAGCCATTTTAGACAACTCTCTGGGTGAACAAGTTTTTCCAAATCTCCATTCTAAATGGCCTCCCCCTTATTCTTAATCTGTGGCCTCTACTTCTGGACTCCCTCAACATCGGGAACAGGTTTCCTGCCTTGAGCATGTCCACTCCCTTAATAATCTTATATGTTTCAATCAGATCCTCTCTCATCCTTCTAAATTCCAGTATGTGCAAGCACATTCGCTCCAATCTTTCAACATATGACAGTCCACCATCCACGGAATTAACCTGTGAATCTACCTCAATAGCAAGAATATCCTTCCCCAAGCTTGGAAACCAAAACCGCACACACTACTCCAGGTATAGTCTCACCAGGGCACTGTACAACTACAGAAGGATCTTTTTGCTCCTGTACTCAATTCCTCTTGTTATGAAGGCCAACATGCCATTAGGTTTCTTCACCAGTTTATGCTGTAAATAACCTAAGATCTGTCTCTACTTCAATGTGATTTCATGCCTTTGTCTTCAACTGCAGCAACCTTGAAAAGATAAATGATCATGAAGGGCAGGATCTTCTGAAGACACTCCTTCGCAATGTAGGGGTAACTATCTCATTTTTTGCCAAATCTCAGAGATAGATGAAGTCTCAAACACAACTCTGCATCCAGAATCGTTATGAAGATCATTGAGTTCACCTTGCAGATCATCAGGAACTTCATTGACTTTAACAAGAAAGGGGTTCCTCACCAGTGCCGGTCCTTCTCTGCTGATTTCTGGGAAGTAGCGCAGGAATTCTTCATTGGAGACAGCTAAGATGCAAGAGAACCTAATTTGCAACATCACCATCCATTCCATTAACCGCTACTGCTGAAAGAGATTCAAATATGACAAAGTTCCCTCCCTAAGCCATGTGTTTCCAGTTTTGAGCTTTTGCATAAATGCTTTGAGGAGAAATATATCATGCGTCTTACCTTACAAACAGGAGCCTCTTGGGTCTTGACAAACAGTAAGAAGCCAGAAAACACACAGTTCTGAACCTGTCTTGTGTGGAGGTCTGATAGGAACTGTGACTGAGTGCTGAGCGTCAAGCCACTTGTACTGAGAGATAGGCAGATGACCTCACTGACCTCAGTGGCAGATTGCTCACCACCCCACCCAAGTCACCCAGAAGGACCAAGTCATGACCTCAGACCCACGCTGATTTCAGTGGGTTGAGAAGTCTCTGTGGCCCACTGGTTGGGAACCAATGGGCTAGATTTTCTATCAAAATGTGTAATGTTTATGTGTTTTACTCAAATTAATTCCATGGAAAAGAAATCAGGGCCTTGTCACATGGATAATGATCCTAAATCTTCCAACTGAATGTATGTTTTTAACAGGCTAACACATTTACACAGTGATAGCAAATGCCAAGAAATGCAAAGCTTTGATGTCACTCCATGATAATCCAGAATATATCCAGGCTGCTCATGGCGAACCAGGCCTTTGCAGCTCCTTCGACAAGGCCAGAGTGTCCACCTCCTGTTCTGTAACTTGTCTCCTTCAGGATTCCCAAACTCTGTCCCAGCACCATCTCCCTCCCATGAATCCAACTCAAACAGCCCATCCCTAATCCAGTCGGGCCTTTACCTACATCCCCAATTGACCTCAGAATGAAAAAACAGTAGATATCTGGAGGAACTCAGTGGGTCAGACAGCATCCATGGGTAGAAATGGTCAGTCAACGTTTCAGGTCAGGATCCTTGGTCAGATCTCAGCACAAGCTTGAAATTCTTATTTAAACCTTAAACCCCAACATGCCTGAAGCCCCTTACTTACTTACCGAACCCAGGCCTTACTCCCAAGAAACTTGACATGTCTCTGCCCATAGTCACACCCAGCATTTATTGTCAATGACAAACAGTGGCAGAATATTTGTAAAAGGAAGCCATTTTATTGCATTATTTAACAAAAGACCACAGGGCCTTCTGGTGAAAAATGCATTACGATATTACTCACCAACCCTAGACAGTGAAGAATGTTTGGGCCAGTGTCTCAGAGTGCACCATGAGAGAATTGAAAGATTTGGTAATGGGATCATGCAGAAAATAATCCTCATGCATTACAAATAAGAAGATTGGAAAACATGGCAAATAGATAGAACATCTTGCTGAGATGATTATAAAAACCAGAGAAGACAAGGTGATCATGCAGAAATGCAGTTCAGCCTGTTTTAGGGCATAACATCGTGAGCCAGAAGCCAAAGGCTCAATCAAAATTGTGCTTCAAACTTCATCAAGTTAAAGCCAGAGAACTGTAATAAACGATTGTGCATCTCATGTTAACTCACTGGTTTGTTCAAACATCAGTGGCCACCTTCTGATCTTTCATGGGAAAGAAGAGATAAAAGTGAGTAGTACAAAAGAATGCAAGAGCATTTTTCTTTCTACTTGTATATTATTTAATGTTCAATTATATTATTTCATATCTACAGTAAAAACACAAAAATACTGGAGGAACTGAAGCAAGTCCCACAGCATACATTGGAGGTAAAGATATATAATCATCGTTTCGGGCCTGAGCTATGAACACTGCATGACCTGGTAAGTTCTTCCAGTATTTTTGTCTTTTGCGTTTCACTCATTTCACATCTAGATGAGCACTTTGATTTTACAATGTTCACATTATCATGGTTTGAACCAATATAGCAATATTAATCAATATAACCACCTACATCAACAACATGGAGCTAAATGCCTCAATGTACAATTTAGCTGTAAATAACATTGCCATAACATGCAATTAAATGGTGGTTCTTGAAGCAAATGCCTCACTTTAAGATAGTGATCCTCACCTGCACTCTTGTAAAAGCAAGTCTTCAAGTCAGGAGTTGAAGATCAAGGGTACTCATGAATCTTGCACCCTCACATGATATAGAATTAAAGATGGAGGCTACTCAATTAATTGGATCCATGCCTTATTTTCGCTAAGTTTGCAATAATGAGATAAATATAGAAAATGTTATTAAGGTCCAGCAACTGAGTTATATCTGTAGAAAGAAAAGAAACAGTGGTTCTCAACCTTTTTCTTTTCACTCACATCCCACTTTAAGTATTCCCAATGCCATAGGTGCTCTGTGATTAGTAAGGGATTGCTTAAGGTGGGATGTGGGTAGAAATGAAAAGGTTGAGAACCACTGGAATAGAGTTTAGCGCAAGGTGGAATGTTAAAAATGTTTATCTTGGATCTGGATGTGAGTTGAGGGAGAAATGGATTCATGGTGGGAATGTTGACTCGGATGGAGTAATGAGTCACAGGAGATCATTTAACGTGACTAGGAAATAAGATATCTGGATGGAGTGGTTGGAGGTGCAGGGTAAGTCTTGGTGGATTGGAGGGAGGGATTGGGCTTTCCACAGATGTGATCTTGCACGTGTTCTTTCATATTTCTAGCATCTACAGTTTTTATTGGTTTTCCTGTATCATAATAATGGTTTGGTCAGGTTGCTCTTGACAGAGTGCCCGATGACACCTAACAAGTGGCATTTCTGGATCTGTCAAAGTATCTCAAGTAGCGCGATGGCTTGCTGCCTGCTCTGCAACTCCATCTTCCACTGAATCGAGGAGAGAAGGTGCAAGCCAAGAAGGAGGTCTTTAGATGCATAGGATCAGCCTGAAAATGACCTGAAGGATAATTTGTCCTTGTGCAGAAGAAAGACCATTGTCCTAAAGGGAATGAAACTGGGCTTCAGTCATATTGGAAAGTGGGCAATATCAGCAGACTAAAATCTGGAAAATATTAAATTTCGACATACAGCTCGGTAATATCCTTCTGCCCCATGAGCCTATGCCACTCAATTACCCCAATTAATCTACAACCCCCAGATGTTTTGGCAATATATTGATGCTTTTCCATTATAATATCAAGATATAAAAGCAATTGTGAAGGTATATTGTTGATTTCTTGTTGTAGTGCTTACAGTACAATGGATATTTACAGATAAAGAGAATACAATAGTACATTAGAGCTTTTCTTTCCCTTTGCTGTCAAAAAATAAGTTAGCCATTCACCCTAAAGCTGCAGGATTTTGAATGATATCATATTATTTGTGACACAGCTTTCAGGAAAAGCATTATGAGATATATCACAAGATTGTGCATGATGTCCTTGCTGAATCTAAAGCCAGTCCACAAGGATATGTCTGAGATTCTTGCAGTCTATCAAAAGGATTTTGTTGCTGTCAGAACTAAACTTCAAATGCAAGAAAGAATGATATATTTTAATTTCAGGAAGAAAGTTAGATTGAAAGTATTTTTGTTGCATAGATGACACATGGGGAGTAAATTTGAAGTAATAAAGTTTATTTTGGATTACCTCATACATCAGCTTGTCAATCCCCACAAGAAAGGAATGAAGGAAATAATATTCCAACTCGAATTTTTAATTATCCAATGGGACTGCAGTAAATCGAATCATTAATGCTGTGGATAGTCTTGAATGTAGGTTAATTAACAAAAATGGAATGTTGAAATGGTAACAATGGGAATAATAGAAAAAACCTACAAAAACAAATAAACGACCATAAAAGCAAACCCCTGAATAATGAAAGAAGAATGTGATGAAGTGTCTTTTTAAGATGTTGGTGAAATCACGTGACCATCCTAATCACAGATAATGCTTTCCCTTAAAGGACTTGCATTAATAACGGCCCAGTGTACACCAAGCATTTATTCACTGCAGTACTGCAGAAACATGACAGACAAACTTCCTGGCTATGTTCCAAGAGCAAATGTCCAATTTGTGCTCTGACATTCATCAAAACATGAACTCCAGCAGCAAGATAGACTTGCTGAATCCCCAGAAATGACTGTACCTGCACTTGTTAGATCTTGCACAGCTAGTTCTTGTCATTTGAATGGATTGGAGCAGCATTGAGCAAAAAGAACTTGAGGTAGGTAGAAGAAAATATTCACTTTGTCAGCTTTCATTCTTAAGAGCATTTTACATTTGCTGCTTTTTTCCAGGAATTTAATAGATAATTGAATTGATTGATGGTTTTATTGTTTTGAATGTTTCAGTATGAAAGGGATATTTAGTTAGACACAAAGGTCTTGACAACTATCAAAACAGAGTGTGCCTTTGCTGGCTGTTTTTTTTTTCTACACAGCCACTGCGTTCGAGGAAATTATTGCCATTTTCCCAGAATGCACGCTGTGTTAAAAGCTTGGAACGTAAATGATGGTGACATTCCCATTTGATATTTTACCTCCTAGACCCCTAGTAAATTTCCCGGAGTGCCTGCAGTCTAAAGTTAACTGTAGGCATTTTGTGAACAATGGAGTAATGAAAAGCACGTATTAATGACACACTTTGCAAGACCTGCCCCTTTAATTACCGCACTTCCGGTATGTTGTCTAAACTCGTGCAAGGAAACAGAGATTACGAGTTTTGGTCGTTTGTGTGTGAACCACCAGTGCCAACACATTGGACATTCTTCAGACCAGTAAAATCCCACAAATTCTATCTAAAAATCGCAAGTGTTTTCAACGTATCTCATTAGAGGTTTTTTTATACACAAAAGGTGCAAAATCGCCTGCTTAAGTTTTAAGAAGGCAAATTTATGCTGATGACCAAAAGTGTGGATATTGTGGTGCTTTTATGCAGGGGTGAATCGTGATCCGGCTTCCAAAGCTGAAGGAGGCAGAGTGAGAAGTGCAGTAGCGCCACCTGCCACCATGACGTCAAACATACACTCCGAGAAGGGAAAGCGGCCTGTGCTGAAAATGGTGACTAAAGAGCAGGTATGAGCGCTAATAGAGATCTGTGCAAGCAGTCTTAAGGCTCAGGCAGATGTTCTGCTCAACGTAATTGCCTTTTTCGACCACATGGGTGCTTTAAAATTCATGCTCTTGGGTCACGGGCTAACGGCGTCATCCCCTTTGGAGCCGCATTCAGCGGCAATCCTTTTGCCGAGGAGGTGGAGCAACTTCACTCCACTCTACCTCCTTAGAGAGATGGAGTGAATTTGACCAGTCAATCCTCCTTCAGACCTTTTATGGAAGTAAGTGAAGCGATTTAAAGACAGAGAATATCTGTCTTTACAATCACTTTTATTTCCATGATAAAAGAGCCTACTGGACCCTCATCTTGTTTTGCAGCTTTACGTGCAGCGCCTTGTCGAAGGCCTTTTGAAAGTCCAAACACACAGCATGTTTTCTGCATCTGCCCTATTTATCCTACTTGTTAACTCTTCAAAACAAATTGCAATAGGTTTATCAGGCATGTTTTTCCTTTAAGGGAACCATGCTGACTTGGGCTTATGTAAACTCCAGATATTCTGTAATCTCATCCTTGACAATTGACCCCAACAGTTTCCCAATCACTGAACTACTCCATAAAAAGCCATTCCACAAGCATTCTGCAAACTCTCTCTTCTGAGGTTCTATACCAACCTTACTTTCCCAATCTACTTTCATGTTAAAATGACAAATAATTATCCTTCTGACATGCCTTATGTATTTCCAGTTGTGTTTTGTAATCCACATCCTGGCTTCTCTTTAGGGGCCTGTATATTGCTGTCGTTAGTGTCCTTTTACCTTTGCCGTTCATCAACTCTTTACCTCTACTGATTCTATATCCCTTCTTTCCAATTTTTTAATATTGTTGCTGTAAGGTAAAAACATAATGAGATGGGATGGAGAAGGAGTCACCCAGTACTAAGGAGTAACAGGATGGTGTGACCTTGTACGCTCAAGATAAGTTTGGCACTAACAAGCTGATGAGCAGCAGACTAACAGTGAAGGGTAGCAACAGCTTATTCATTGGACAATGTAATGGTATGATAATTTACTAAGTGCGTATCCTGGGGTATAAAAAAAACACCACTTGCTGATATCGTTAGAATGCGCCTTCTCCAACTAACACTGTTAGTTGTAAGTGTTACAATCCGGTAATAAAGAACCTTGATTTTGACTCACTCTGGTGTCTGACTCACTCATTCTTGAACAAAGCAGACCTAACAATTTGGTGACCCCGACGTGATGGGTGAGTGGACACTAGACGACGGTTTCTGTTTTTCTTGACAATCATCTCAGCCGGCTAACAAAAAGGACCAGAGAAGCCTGTTTTAACAAAATTCTCTCATTTAAAATCTCTATGATTGTCAGTAAGAACTGGAGATCGGACAAATTAGACGATCCTAATTGAAGGTCGTCACCTGCCAGGATTGTAACTACAAAACTATAAAAGTCCCTAAGGTTTTTGAGTGACATTTGATAAGTGCTTCGCCGACAAACTACTAGAGTTTAAAAAGTCTTTATTGTGTCGTTGCAAAGTCCAATAGAGTGAGAAGGTGGTCTATGAACAATTGGGGACCTGAGGTTTCTGCCCTAAACTGGTTATCTCCCACGTGAAGGTTGGGCTTTGAAAGAAAACAAAGGTTCAGGCTTATTGGTCTCAATTGTATAAAAAGACTGGCTTATAAATGTCCGGTAGGTATGATAATGTCTGTACACTTGAAAACTTAAGAATTTATTTCCCAAATCCGCCGTGGTGGAATACCACAGCGGACACTAGAGATCTCGAGACGACAAAAAGAGTACTCAGAGATGCCTGCCTGGTGAACAAGGGCGACGACCAAAGACTGCAAAAGCTGTGTCCGGATCAGGTAGGAGATATCAATGAAAAAGTTGACAGAATCTTAAGAGACACACGGTTTATTCGAAATATCTTTGACAAGTTAAATGAAGGTATTCCCAGTATCACCAAGGAAATAAAGTTACGTAAATTCATAGATTGGTACAGGGAAACTGGACAAAATATAGCCCAAAAATTTGGTTTCCTAGTTGTAATTTAACTTTCAGACCTCTTTGGGAAAACAGAGAGTGGAAGACGAGCAATCAGAGTACACAGGACAGTCTGAGGTCCACCGGAGGACCAGACTTAGAGACTGTTTCACTAAAAAATTTTTTCATCCGGCCTGCAAAGAGACATTTTTAAAAGCGATTTTCGTTAACATAGATCCCCTAAACAGACAAGAACCTAAATTAAAAGAGGCATTAGGAAGCGACCCCGCAGCAATGGCTGCACAGTTGTCTGCTAAGACCTTTGACCAAGTTATTAGGGAAATTAATCAGGAATTAGAGAAGCGAAATGCCAGTAAAGAGGCATTGGAGAAACAAAAGATTCTCCGAAAATGTGTAGATCGCTGGAGGAAGATGGGGTGGTTACCTGGGAGTGCTGAGATGTTCCTGACAGGTGAGGGAAACAAAATTCTAAAGCGTAGGGTCTTAGATAACCTGGAAGAAACAAAACACAGAAGGGCAAGGAAAAGTGCCTGTTTCCGGTTTCTAGCCACGAAGTGTCCGGGTTTGCTCTCTCCCTCCCTCCTTTCCCTCTCCCCCTCTCTCTCTTCTCCCCCCTTCTCCTCTCTCACCCACTCCCCCTCCCAATCCCAATCTGTGGTGGTGCTGCCCTGAAATCCCCAGGTGGGGCAGGGCAATACAATTTGGTTTTAATTTTGTGCCCACAATTCCAGCTCCACATCAAATGGGATCCTGTTTTATCCTCTCTCCCTCCCTCTTTTCCGCACCCCCACCATTGTGGGATCAGGGCAGACGTTGTGGGCTGACGTGTAGCTCACTCGAGGTGGGAGGGAAGGAAGGAGTGGTGGTTCCCAGTGGTGGGAGACCCAATCTGATCCAGACCAGTGATCACAGGATGAGAACCTTTTAAAGGTGTAACCATGAAACAGAAGTGTTAATCTGAAGACTTTTCTCCCAGTGGGGCCAGTGCAAGGCATTTTCTCTCTCTATCTCTCGTGCTCAGTGTATCTGCCTCTCTATCTCTTTCTCTCGCTATGCTCTCTCTCTCGCTCTCTCTCACAATCTCTGGATGTATGTGATGTCATGTATGTACTCTGACAATAAATCTCTCCAACATGATCTGGTTTTACGGAGACTTGTCAGGGCAGTCATGCTTCCCTGGGCTCTAAGCCTAATTAAGGTGGCAGGCCATTCCCTACAAAACACAAAGGAAGTGAAAGGAAACACGGTGGCTGACAGAGCAGCCAAACAGGTTACTGGATATCAAGAACCTATACAGGGGATGATTCTGAGGTCCCATGGCAAAAAAGAGGAATTAGAGAGAAGAGAAAATAGTAGCAAGTTGAGTGACCAAAAAGAGAAGGAAGGAGAGAGACCCCCACCAAATATTGAACACCTGATAGAAATACAGGAAAAAGCTAGCCCAAGTGAGAAAGAGGAATGGATGAAACGCGGTGCTACACGACAGGAGATCATCTATGACAATCGGACAGTACGTGTCTGGCGCTCCCCGATTGGTACGATAGTTGCCCCCCGCCAATTACTTCCGCTATTATTTGAAGAAGCACATGGGCCGACTCACATTAGCGCCACCAAAACTTATAATACGCTCAAACAACATTGGTGGAATCCCCACTTACGCGAGCACTTTGACAACTTTAGAACTGAATATACTATCTGCAATGGGCATAACCAAAGAATCTCCTTACCCCACCCGCTTTTACGATTTCCAGTAACGACAGCCCCATGGAAAGAGATCTATATTGACTATACAGATATGGGTACTGACCTTAGGACAAAGGAAGGATACCGATATCTCTTAGTGGCGGTAGATAGGTTCTCACGGTGGGTGGAGGCTGTCCCAACGAAGAGGGAAGATGCGGATAGTATAATATGCTGGCTGACGCGAGAGTTGATACCCCGCTATGGGGTCCCCAGCAGAATATGCTCTGATAATGGGTCCCACTTTAAGAATGAGCTGATCCGACAGGTTGAAGAATACTTAGGGATCAAACACCGTTTTGGTAGTGTCTATAGACCTGAGAGCCAGGGGCTAGTAGAAAGGGCAAACAGGATGATAAAATCCAAATTAGGTAAGGTTTTGGGTGGGACCAGGTTGAATTGGGTCGAGGCATTGCCATTAGTACTGATGTCTATGCGACAAGAGAAGGCCAAAGATACCTTCCTGTCACCACACGAGATTCTAATGGGTCGACCCATGCCCGGTCCAAAGACTGATCCAGCCTAGGTAAAGAATTGGGAAGAAAGGGAAGTGGAACTGGACCATTATATGCAGATGCTGGGTAATATGGTTGCTTTAGTTTCACAACAGGTGGCAAATGCAAATAAGGAGAACCCGGACACTGAAGGAGTTCCAGTGAAGGAGGGAGACCTGGTGTATATCCGTAAACCAGGGAAGGTACATTGGACTGAAATTAGATGGACTGGACCATACACTGTTACCGCCGTGACAGATAGGTCGGTAAGAATTGACAAACCAAGGGATAATAATTGGCATCATTTTGCCTTTTGCTCCAAGGCAAAACAACAAGTAGCGAGTATTGGAAAATATGATGAGACTCATGTGGACAATGCCGAGCGCCCTATGGGCATTCCTGCTGATGGGTTGCCAAACAAGCCAACAGAGTAGTTCGGATCCATGCGGGGCCAAAGTTATTCTGAAGATAGATAAAGACAAGGATAGCACCTTCCAGTTCGATCTATGCTGCACTTCTATCTCTAATAACACAGGGCCAGATGGGTCACTCACTAAGGGGCTGACAAAACTTAAGGCATGGGCGAAGGAATTAAAAGCCCAATCTGGAGTCTCTAACCCTGTTTTGTCCTGGTTACATGGAGTGTTTGGGAAATGGGGCACAATGTTGGGACAACTTTTCCTAGGATTGTTCATTTCTGTATCCATTTTTATCACTAGTGGCTGTTGTTGTATTCCATGCATTCGAACGCTGGTCACGAGGACCATTGAGAGAGCCTTTGCCAACCGCGATGAGCTGCCTCCAAAATATCAAGCTCTACAAGCTACGGAGCGGGACTATCTCACGTCACAGGAGGCGTCAAAAAATGCTGTGATCGATCCGGAGTCTGATGGAGAATGTGACGGGGAGGAGGGATTATAAAATAGATTGTAGCACAAATGTTAACTTTTATCTTAACTAATTACAAATGCTTAGAAGGGATAGCCAGTTATTTGCTTGGGGGAAAATGGGGAGGAAACTTGTAAACGGGCAATGGGATCGGGGAAACGGATGGGGGGTATACGCTAAAGAGGGTTGGGAGGAGCCCTCGCCCACCAGCCGAAAAACCCCGTGAACAGAACCCGTAGAGAGCTTGGCAATAATAGGCGAACTAATGTAACGCGGTGGTAGCATAGTCAGGGCAAGATTGTCCTCTAAAGAGGACAAAGGAGGGATTGTAAGGTAAAAACATCATGAGATGGGACTGGAGAAGGAGTCACCCAGTACTAAGGAGTAACAGGATGGTGTGACCTTGTACACTCAAGATAAGTTTGGCACTAACAAGCTGATGAGCAGCAGACTAACAGTGAAGGGTAGCAACAGCTTATTCATTGGACAATGTAATGGTATGATAATTTACTAAGTGCATATCCTGGGGTATTAAAAAAAACACCACTTGCTGATATCGTTAGAATGTGCCTTCTCCAACTAACACTGTTAGTTGTCAGTGTTACAATCCGGTAATAAAGAACCTTGATTTCGACTCAGTCTGGTGTCTGACTCACTCATTCTTGAACAAAGCAGACCTAACATTGCTTACCAACAAAGCTATGATGCCCCCTCTACCTCCCTGCCTATCCTTGCAATACACAGTGTATTCTTAGATGTTCACCTCCCAATGACATCATCCGTTAGCCACAACACTGCAAATAGCCACAGCATCATACCCTCCAATCTGTAGCTGTAGATCAGTGGTTCTCAACCTCTTTCTTTCCACTCACATCCCACTTTAAGTAATCCCCATGCCATAGGTTCTCTGTGATTAGTAAGGGATTGCTTAAGGTGGAATGTGGGTGGAAAGAAAAAGTTTGAAAACCACTGTTTTAATTGTACATAATTGACTTGTTATGTGCAGTTTCATAACTCCAAAGGAAATGAGTCAATGACAATTTTTCACAAGCAAAATATTTTAGTAACAATTAGGTCTAGAGTAGCGATTCTCAACCTTCCCTTCCCACTCACAAAGCACCTTAAGCAATCCCTTACTAATCACAGAGTACCAATGGCATAGGAATTACTTCAGGTGGAATACAAGTTTAGGAGGGCAGTTTGAAAAACAACTTGACTCTCTCTGTCCATTTTAAAATCTTGAACACCTCCATCAAATCCCCCCTCAATCTTCTACGCTCCAGAGAAAAATGCCCCAGGCTGCTCAACCTTTCTCTGTAACTCAAACCCTGACATCCTGTCAACATTCTCGTGAACCTTCTCTGCACTCTCTCGATTTTGTTTATATCCTTCCTATAATTCGGTGACCAAAACTGCACACAGTATTCCAAACTTAGCCTCACCAATGCTTTATACAATTTCATCATAACATCCCAACTCTTGAATTCAATATTCCGATTTATGAAGGCCAACATTCCAAATGCCTTCTTCACCACTCTATCTACCTGAGTATCAACTTTGAGGGTACTATTTACCATAACTCCTAAATCCCTTTGTTGCTCTGCACTCCTCAATTGTCTACCATTCAATGTATATGACCTATTTAGATTTGCCTTTCCAAAATGCAACACTTCACACTTATCTGTATTAAATTCCATCAGCCATTTCTCAGCCCACTCCTCTAGCTTTCCTATATCTGTTTTTAAGCTATGGTAATCTTCCTCACTGTCCACAATACCACCAATGTTTGTATCATCTGCAAACTTACTTATACAATTTATCACCCTTTGTCTTCCAACCATTGTCTTTGCTGAAGCCGGCTAATTTCACATGGTAGTGATGTAATTGACATCTTTCAAACTTCGTGGCTAAGTACTTTCCAAAATTGATTTTCCCACCTGCTTTTTCAAGTTTTCCATTTAACTCCAATTAGGACAACAAAGGAGAGGAGCCGATAATGATAAAACATTTAGATCCTTGAGAGTGCCAGGCAATTAATTCAACATTAACGTTAATTAAATGCAACAGAACATAATTATCAGACAAAGGGATGGTCCAGGTGCAAATATTAAACATGAAATTAATTGCTGAGATTATTGGAAAGAAGACAGACTTTAGAAATGGTGCATTGCTGGGAAACAGCATGGATTTAGTTTAATTTAGCCCAGACATCCTGAGCCAAAAGACCTGTTCCTTAGTTGTACTGTTTCATGTGGAATGCCAGAAATAGGAATCAGCTTCATTATCCCATACATCTCATAGCGTTGTTTTATGGAAGCATTGCAGTGCAAATATTGCTATTAATTACATTTAAAAATAAATTAGTTCAAAAGAGTGGTTCAGTGCCCACTCAGAAATCTGACGGGGTGGCATGATTGGCGTAGCAGTTAGCGCAACAGCGTCAGCAATTGGGAATGGAGTTTGAATCCTGCGCTGTCTGTAAGGAATTTGTTTGTTCTTCCCACGTCTCCAAGGGGCTCCAGTTTCCTCCCACCATACGAAATGTACCAGGGGTGTAAGTTAATGAGGTGCAAATTGGGCGGCACAAACTCATGGGCTGAAATGGCCTGTTACCATGCTGTATACCTAAATTTAAAAAAAATTTAAGCTGACCTTGTGCTGCTGGGGTTCATCTTCAGACTCCTGTACTTCATTCTTAGGCCCTTTTACACAGAACTTGAAAGCCAGAGTTTCTCTGCCTTTAAGATGTGTTTAAAAAAAAAATCAAAGGCAGATGGGGGAGGGGGGGGGGCCCAAACTCACCCATCTTCAATCCCCAAGAGGGGTACCGCGACCAATCTAAAATGGAACACCTGTCTTGCCAGGTTGAACTGGGAAGGGCTGATGATGGCCTGATGACGTCTTCAACCCTTGACAAAAGTGCAAGAAATTCAAATTAATTTTGAGTGCATAACAGTGACAGTTCCGGGTGCACAAGTTTTACGTCACAGTGGATGCCAAGTTTGATATGATAAATGTCCCACCTCCTTTGCTTCAGGAAGCTGGCTTGCAGCATGAAATATCTCACGGAGCCGGCTTTTTTGTGCTGAGTGTGAACATGCAAGCCGGCTTCCCAAGACAAGTCATGTCTACAGATATAATGTGGCTTTGCAGTCTAAAAAGGCCTAGTAATGGTAGCAGTGTGAAGAGGGCATGGCCTAGGTGGTAAGTGTCCTTGAGAATAGAGGTTGCTTACCAGCTCTTATAGATGTCGTTGATGGGGTGAAGACTGATGCCCACTGAGTTCATAATCCTCTGTAGTCTTTTCCTGTCCTGTGCATTAGTTCCATGCCCTTTCATACCAGACAGTGATGTAATGAGTCAGAATGCTCTCCACAGTACACCTGCAGAAATTTGCAAGAGTCTTTGGTGACGTACCAAATCCACTCAAACTCCTGCAGGTAGTGCAGATGATGCTATTATCACTGTGACATTAAACCACTCCAATTCCTAATATCCCTGTCATTACTCCATTTTCTGTCCTTCCCTCCACAACTCTCCCAAACCATCTTGTTTCCCCTCTTCATGAGAGGAATAGATCAGGTGAACACATTGTTTTTGCACAGAGTAGGGGAATCAGTAAGGACATAGGTTTAAGGTGAGCAGGGAGAGGTTTAATAGGAACCTGAGGGATTCCTTTTTAAAAGAAAATAGAGAGTGGTGAGGACCATCGCCTTCCCAAGATCGTGTTATATGGCGAGCTCTCCACTGGCCACCGTGACAGAGGTGCACCAAAGAAAAGGTACAAGGACTGCCTAAAGAAATCTCTTGGTGCCTGCCACATTGACCACCGCCAGTGGGCTGATAACGCCTCAAACCGTGCATCTTGGCGCCTCACAGTTTGGCGGGCAGCAACCTCCTTTGAAGAAGACCGCAGAGCCCACCTCACTGACAAAAGGCAAAGGAGGAAAAACCCAACACCCAACCCCAACCAACCAATTTTCCCCTGCAACCGCTGCAATCGTGTCTGCCTGTCCCGCATCGGACTTGTCAGCCACAAACGAGCCTGCAGCTGACGTGGACTTTTTATCCCCTCCATAAATCTTCGTCCGCGAAGCCAAGCCAAAGAAGAGAGAGTGGTGAGTGTATAGAACAGGATGCCTGAGGAGCTGGTTAAGGCAGTTATTTAAAAATTCTGGATGCTATGTGGATACAAAGGGTTTTAAGAGATATGGGCAAATACAGGCAGGTAGGACATTTTTGTTGGCAAGGGCACATTGCCAAGGCGACTGGCCCACACTGTATGACTCTTGCTGCATGGCAGCCCACATTCCTACATGGTGAATTTCCTTCACAGAACTGGTCCACTTTCCAGTTTCCAGCATGCCAACAAAATGGCTACAGCTTTCATTTCAGAAAGTGTACGATGTTTCTTGAGACTTCCTGAGAGAAGTAAAATAGAATAAAGTTTTAGTGAAAGTCAAATAGTTAAAAATGTTGAACTATTATATTAGAAATTATCAAAAAGGAATTACAAGCAAATATATTACACAAAACATAACAGAGATGATTAAGCCCTCTAAACTGAATTGACAGAATCCCCAACTGTAAACAGCAGAAAATATTGGAGCTAGTCCGCAGGTCAGGCAGGATCTGTGATAAGAGTGAGCTACAGGCACTTTTACAAGCTACTGAAGAACCGAAAAGTTCAGGAAATTTTCCGCTCCGGTGGCAGTGTAAAAATGTCGAGACAAAATTTATGATGTCAATTCTATCCTGTAATTTTTCGACTGGGACCCCTACACATTGTTACGGAGCGGCTGCAGCATAAAATGTCCGCAGCCATTCGGTAAGAAGCAGGCTTATTGAATACAACGTTTCCCCCCTCTGAAAACTTTGTTACGCAGGAAGGCTGTTTAAAAGGGCCCTTGTGTAAACGGCCACATTGGGACACACCGGAGGGAAGTATGCTAATTTTTTAAATAATTCTGAAGTTTTTGTGTAAAAATGCTGATTGTTTCAGGACAATCTGAAACATCTGAAGCATTAATTGCTTCCATACTCCCACCACTCTCTGGGTGAAGAAGTTCCCCCTAAATGTTTCTCCTTTCAACCTTAACCCTCTGGTTTGTATCTCACCTACCCTCCGTGGAAAAAGCCTCCCTACATTTACTCTGTATATATTCCTCATAATTTTAAACACCTCTATCAAATCTCCCCTCATTTTTTTTTAAGACATACAGCACGGTAACAGGCCATTCTGGCCCACAAGCCTACACTGCTCAATTACATCCAATTGAACTACAACCCCCGGTACGATTCAAAAAGTGGGAGGAAACCAGAGCCCCTGGAGGAAATCCACACAGACACGTGGAGAAAGTACAAATTCCTTACACTCGTACAGTAATGGTGTTGCACTAACCACTAAGCCAACCGTATCACCCTACCTTCTATAAACTCCAGGGAAAAATGTCCTAACCTGTTTAACCTTTCCCGGTAACTCAGTTCCTGAAGACTGGGCAACATCCTAATAAGCCATCTCTACACTTTTTCAAAACTACACATAATACACCATATTTGGTCTCATCAATGTCTTATACAACCTTATCATAACATCCCAACTCCTATACTCAATACTTTGATTTATGAATGCCAATATACCAAAAGTTCTCTTTACAACCCTATCTTCCTGTGACGCCACTTTTAGGGAATTATGTATCTGTATTCCCAGATCCTTTTGTTCTACCCCATTCCTCAGTGCACTACCATTTACATATATATCCTTTCTTGGTTTGTCCTTCCAAATTAGAGCACATCACACTTGTCTGCATTAAATTCCATCTGTCATTTTTCATCCCATTTATCCAGCTGGTCCAGATTCCTCTGCAAACTTTGAAAACCTTCCTCACTGACCACAACTCCTCCAATCTTTGAGTCATCTGCAAACCTTTTGATCCAATTTACCACATTATCAACCAGACAAACACTAGTCCCAGCACTGATCCCTGAGGCACACCACTAGTCACAGGCCTCTATCCTGAGAAGCAATCCCCATCCACCACCACTCTTTGACATACCCAACGTAGAATCTATTTTACTACCTTGCAATGATTACTGAGCATCTGAACCTTTCCTGACTCACCTCTCACGTGGGACCTTGTCATGTAGGCAACATCCACAACCTTTCCTTCATCAACTTTCCTGGTAACCTCCTCGAAAACTCTACCATGCACAAAACCGTGTTCATCATCATATCCAGAATCAGTCCTTGGCTATCCAAAAACTTGTATATCCCATCTCTTTGAAAAGCTTCCAATAATTTACCTATAACTGACGTCAGACTCCCTGGCCTATAATTTCCAGGGATACTTTTGGAGACTTTTTTAAACAACGGAAACACATGATCTACAGCCTACTCCATCCCACACCAGCCTCCCTCAAGTTCTGGGGGAATGTCGTCAGGCTTTGGGGATTTATCCACCCTTATTTGCTTTAAGACAGCAAGCTCCACCTCCTCTTTAATCTGTGCCATGACCTCACTGCTTGTTTTTCTTATTTCCCTTGACTCTGTACCAGTTTCCTGATGCAAAAAGTAACACTTAGGATCTCCCCCATCTCTTTTGGCTCCATACATAGCCGACCACTCTGTTCTTTAAGAGGACTAATTTTGTCTCTTTCTATGCCTTCGGATTCTCCTTCACATTGTCTGCCAAAGCAACATCATGTCTTCTTTAAGCCTTCCTGATTTCTTTAAGTTTTTTTTCTTGCATTTTTTGTAATCCTCGAGTACCTCATTTGCTCCGTGTTGCCTACACCTCTCTCCTTCTGAACCAGATCCCTAACAGCTCTCAAAACCCAAGCTTCCTTATGCCTGTTAACATTGCCTTTAATCCTGATAGGAAATTACAAACTCTACTCTCATAATGTCACTTTTAAAGGTTTTCCTTGCCAGAAAACAACTTATCCCAATCCACACGTTCCAGATCCTTTCTCAAATTCAGAATTTCAATCGGAGGCCCAGAGCAATTCTTCACCATAATTAACTTGAAATTATGATCACTGGACCCTAAATATTCCCCTACACACACATCTTTCAACTGTCCTATCTCATTCCCTAATGGGAGATCCAAGTATATTTCAGAAACCCTGTGAAACCACAACTGGCCTGCTGCAAATGAGAACTACAAAACCAAAATGATGCCAAACCTCTATTCAAAATAAAAATTCTTCTTTGGCTTGGCTCCGCGGACGAAGATTTATGGAGGGGGTAAAAAGTCCACGTCAGCTGCAGGCTTGTTGGCGGCTGACAAGTCTGATGCGGGACAGGCAGACACGGCTGCAGGGGAAAATTGGTGGGTTGGGGTTGGGTGTTTCCTCCTTTGCCTTTTTATGTATCATCAAAATGTACATCTTGGACTAAAACCTGTCACTCATGAGGTTGAAGAGGACATGATTATTGCTTAATCACTCAAGTTTTTACAAAGAAAATGATTTCAGTATTATCAGATCTCCTAAGTCAGTATCATCATTTTATAATATCTCAGAACTCTTTGCATGCCAAATTTATTTAAAGTACCTTTCCTTAAAAGTCATAAGTACCAAAAGTAACAAGATTCAATGAACATAGAACAGTACTGCTTGGGAACAGGCCCCTCAGCCTTCAATGACTGCACCCAACATGAAATAATTTATTCTACTTAGTAATGTTTCTTAATTAATTCAAGGCAAAATCAATATGGAAAACTGTATGCTTGGTATTGTTTGATTGCCTTGGCTCACAATGAGTTGTGCTCTTGCTCATATTCACAGAATTATTTGCGTCCACTTAAGCATCCCACTAAAGGACTTAGAAAACTAATTCAAACCCTTTTCGTTCAAAGCGAGAGTGAAGTTAATTGGGAACTTTTTATTTAGTTAGACATTTATACCAGAGAGTTATTGAGAGAACATTACAAGCCAAGATAGCACAGGAGTTGTCACAACCTTGGAAGAATGTCATCAGAATCCTGGACATGAAGAAATCAATATATCTTTTGAATATGTTCAAGATCCCCATATATTCAGTGAGAATTTGTTTTCACTCTGAAAACGGAAAATTCTACAGACAAGTGAGCACCACGTGTGGATCGTGTCAGCATTCTAAGTAAATGGTGATTCATCAGGATTTTTTTTTTTTTTTTTTTTTTAAAGGTGTAGAAATTTAATCTCCACTTTTGCTCAGCTTCTGCTAAACAGGTTCCACAACGATATCGTGTTTCTAACACCTTTTGCCGAGGACCTCCTTCCATTCTGTAACAAGTTTTAAGGTGAGATTATAACAAGTCCTTTACACAGCACCATTTTTGTTTCATCGTCTAATCTCTCCCTCTGTCTGCTCTACAATTGATCTTCAATGTTGTTCTTTCTACCACTTCCTTGTAAATTGATAGGTTATCTTCAAAAGCAGTTTAGTAACACAACCCCTTTTTGGGTTGTCCAATCCAGTAGCACATGTAATACCAGCATGTGCATTGATCAGTAGGCAATACGTTGCTGCAAAATAGGGTTTTAGTATTACAAGTGGTTTTGTATTTGCACCCCACACAGACACCCAAAATTCGATGTGCACGCATTATATATGGCCAGCCCAAAATGGCAAAGACATAACTTTCCCACACAATGATATTAATCATCGCCATCCTCAACTACCACCCCCTCATGGGGCATTAAATACAAGCATTAGGACGTCATGTCACAGAATTTGGTGAGGTCGCACTTGTAAGATTGTGTATAATTTTGGTCCCATAATTAGAGGAAGGATGTTATATAGTTGGAGAGGATGCAGAAGAGCTGTATTACATTGTTGCCAGAATTATGAAAGTTGAGTTAACATGATAGACTGGAAAAACTAGGCCTGTTTTCCTCCAAGTGTGAGAGATTGAGAGGGTGCCTATAAATTTTTTTTTCCCCTAGAGATTTTTCTTTCATCTAAGGTGAGAGGGCATAACTAGCTGGTGAAGTAGGTGGGATTTAGAAGTGATGTCAGGGGACAGTTCCTCACAGAGGCTTGTGGACATGTGGAATGATGAGCTGCCAGGCTAATTGGCGGAGGAAGTATGTTAGCTTCCTTTCAGAAACATAAAAGATAACAATTTGGATTGGTAGGTATAGTAAGGGCATGGGCCTAATCTGTGCACGTTGTTTAGCATGGGTGCATGCTGGGCCTGACTCCATGCTGTAAGAATCCAATTTCCAGAGGATTTAGGCACACTTGCACAATTTAAATGAATTATCAATTATTTGTATGTACATGTTTGATTTATGAAAATTTGATTGAGATTATTTCTAGCCCTCAGTTTTTGAGTTTATGCTAATAGATTTTGTGCTGACTCAATTCTTCAATAGTATTCCATCTGCTCTCTTGGAAGATCCATAAGCATGATCGTCCCATGTATTCTTGCAGTCTATTGCTCTCAAGCAAGGGAAAGGTGAGCAAAGTTCACTCTCGTGGAGTTAGGAACAATGCAGCAGTGCGTTACAGCCGCCTGCAATATTACGTGTGACGATAATTGGTGGGCACCATGACAGAGCCAGGCGTACTCAGCCGGTTAATTGCCAATCATGACCCCAGTGTATATTCCTGCATCCTTCCATTCATACCTCTGGTTTTTGCCAGTTTTAACAACAGTTAGTTCCCATGAAAGATAACCCTTTTTTTGCCACAAATGTCAACCCACATCATTCTTCGATGTCTAAATTTCACAGTATTTTGCTTTTGTAACAATTCTTTCAAAATTACACAAGTCAGGCATTTTAATTTTTTTTATCTTGTTTTTCTGTTTAACGTCAAACTGCAGAAACAATTTTGAAATAATATGGACTATTCACAGCTCCCTTTTCTAACAAGTTTGAAGAAAAATAAATAGTGAAATATCAAGAGTTCTCTTTTACATTGTACATCAATGGTGGACAGAATCTATCATTCAAACTTATTGTAGAAATATCTAGTCACTAGTTAGCAGCCGAAACACTGAAAATAAAGGATGAAATTTAGAATATTGAACAGAAAGCATGACAGACAAAAATCAATTAAACCATGGCCATGTCGAGTGCAGCAATGTACTTTAACAGAAAACACTTCAAGCAAATTCGGGTCAATATTTGTGTTGATTATTAAAATTTGGCTGTCATTTAGCAGGGTGCATCATCTGATAATCCTCCTCCTTCGCAGAACCTGCAGAAATAAATTAAGTCCTCCATTAAAGTAGCAATTCCAGCATGCAGAACTGCACATTGTCCTTAAATTATGTTGAAAATAATCCATAAACTGTCCAGAGGTTGTGTAGTTTAAACCTAGGAGCCAAGTCTAGTTCAAAGCAGTGCTTTCATGGAGAAATTCTGCAATATCTGATCAATTCTCATCTTAATTGTACATTTGGCATCAATACCTATTGTGGTTCATGAAAGAAATTAAATCGTGCTCAAGTTTCCATTACACTGGATGATGCAGATTTGGCTTCATGAACACTTTTGAGTGTATTTTATGGATGCTGGGCTGTTGATCAAGAAAATCACCTCAAAACTTTCCTAATATGAGCCTTTTTTTAAAAAAAAGATATAACCTATTTTTGTAATTTCCTGTCATATTTTAAGTTTACTTCAAGCGTGCAACACGTCATTGAAAATTGATTTTCTGTGTTCGCACTTGGACTTCTCTTCTGATCTTGGTGCAGTCGGTGACAAACATAGTGTAGAGCATGTTGAAAGAACCAAAGACTGGTTGATCCAAACCAAGGCTCTTATTAACTAAAAGACTGGAGCATATCACAAGTAGGTCGACCAGTCCAGAATGACCTGGTCTGGCGCGGAGCAACCCTTTAAGACCTGTCAGTAGGCGTGACTACACTCTCAGCCAATCACAGTCATCTTACACTACCATCATATACACATTGGTGATAGAATCTGTACTATCACACATAGTGCAAGGTTTTACCAAGGATATTGCAAGCATGGAAAAGTGGTATCAGAGCAACTGGAATCAATCAATGCTGGCCAACTAGGCATCAGATGCTGAGAACAAATGAAAATTAGTAGCAAAACATTTTTAGTCAGTTGAACAAACGCAATGTGTCATTAAGCATGCTAATTTCAATAACATTTAATTTAATCTAACTTTCTACGTGATACAGCAAATATGAAATTTTCTTTTCATCTTGAAGTTGTTGATCGTAATCTCCATTTTGTTTCAAGAAGCAAACTGTTTGGAAAAAAATGTCCAGTATTTATCATTACAAAGAACGTTACAGTAAATCACTCAAATGGCCAATTGTAATTACAAATAACAACTTGCATTTCAAGTCAAGTGCAAGGTAAGAAAACATGCCAGGCACCAAGAAACATTCACCCTTCTATAGGAGCTCTATCAAGAGCATCCTGGCTAACTGCATCACAGTGTGATACAGTTGCTGCAGAGAAATGGATCGGAGGTCAATCTACGGGACCAGAAGAGTGGCAGAGAGGATCACTGGGGTCTCCCGCCTAATCGATGTGATCTACCGGATCGTTGTCTGAAGAGGGCATGCAAAATCATTGAGGACCCCTTCCACTCTGCACACAGCATCTTTCAGCTGCCACCACCCATTGAGGAAGAGATACAGGAGGATCAGAGCCAGCACCACCAGGCTGAGGAACAGCTTCTTCCCACAGACAGTGAAAATGGACCAAAGGAACTGCTCACACTGAACATTTGAGACTCTCATTTGTACAAAACAATATTTAATTTTATAGCTATAATACTTGTCCTGCATATGAATTATTTTCCTGTATGCATGTTATGTCTGGTTGTGTGTCTGCATGTTTTGTACCGACTACCAGAGAACACTGTTTCGTTGTACTTGTACAATCAGGTGTCAATAAACTTGACTTGAACAAAAAATTAATACTGATCCCTAGATAAATATATGAGGGGAGATTATATGCTTGGTAAAATAGGCAGAGAGGAAAGATATTTTGAAAATCTTGGTGATAGAAGTCATGGACCCAGGAAGTGGACTAATAGATTGAAGGCTTGAAGCTCACAAGACAGCAAACACTGAATTTCAGCTGTTTTTAGAAGTCACTGCTTTCCAAAAGGGGGGAAAAAAATACTACTTCCCGCAACTAAATAAACACATCTTCAAAAGGGTTCATATATCAAGAGTGCTATTTCTGCTGAGACCTAAAGGGGTGACGTTCAATAGCATCAAGTCTGACAGTGGGCATCATCCCCCATCCCTCTTGCTTCCTCAGTACATTTACCGTTGGATTCCAGTTTCCAAAGTTTATTGAGTTTGGCAGCGTAATAAGACGACAGGTCCTGACTCTTCACAAGATCAATTGATAACCTCAATGTTCTAATAATAGACATAGAGACCATTTTTACAACTTCAAAAATATATCAAACTCAAAAATTCACACAAACTCTAATGGTTTGAACAAATAGGATAATAGGAAATGATTAAAATACAGCATATTTTGCATCAAACTGCAATAGAATGGACAAGAAAAGCATTAATTTCAATCATACATAATTCATTTCATTTGATACCTTTTTGATTGTACACTGGGTATAATAAGGGTATCACTATCCCTTGATCTTCCTTCTGGTAGGCAGCAATTAAGTTCTTCACTTTACGGAACAACCTCCTACTGACTCCAGGTGCTGTCTGTGAACACATCAGGAAAAAAAAGAGAGAAAAAAATCAGGAGCATGAAAAATGCTGACGAAAGCCCGGACTTGATATCAGATTAGACCTATTCTTAAATCTACATCTCTTTAAAAATGACACATGAAGTAAAAGCCGTGCAGCACATAAAAGTGCTGGGGAAACACAGCAGGCCACGTGCCACCTATAGGAATGACATTTCGGACCAGAACAAAATTCAGACAGGTGCCCAAAATAAAAAGGTGAGGAGAGGAGGACAGAAGGGACAGGAGGAAGAATATTGGCCCACAGGTAAGAGTTGGATATGGGTGAGATGGTACAAGAGAAAAAAAAGCTGAGGAGCGATAGGAGGAGGGGTAGCTCACTGAAGGGAGAGGGAAGGAAGGGGTGGGAAGCTAGAGTGAAAAGAGACTCAGGACAAGAGTTTAACAGAAGATGGAGGAGTCGGATGTTAACGCTGGTTGCAGGGTGCCTGGTCAGAATATTAGGTGTTGGTCCTCTAATTTGTAGTAGCCTCAGTTTGGTTGTGCATGAGACCAAGGACAGACATGTCAGTGTGCCCATGGTTGGTCACTAGGAGGACCCTATCATTGCAGCGGACAGTGGTGCTCAACTAAATGATCTCCCAGTCTTCATCGTGTCTCTCCAATGTAGAGGAGACCACAACTGGATGCACTAGATGACTACTGTAGATTCACAAGTGAAGTGTTGCTTCATTTGGAAGGACAGTTTGGGGCCCTGTATGGTGGTGAGGGAGGAGCTATGGGCATAAGTGGAGCATTTCTGGCAGTTACAGATGTAGGTACAAAGGGGACAATTAGTGGGAAAGGTGAGTGGATGAGAGAGTGCCAGAGGGACCGGTCCCGATGGAAAGTGGAAAGGGGAGGAGAGAGGAAGAGATGCTTGCTGGTGGGATTATGTGATAGGTGGCTGAAATTGCGGAGGATAATATTTTGGATGCAGAGGCTGGTGGGATGGTAGGTGAGGACTAGGGGAATCCTGTCCTTCTTGAGTAAGAGGGTGGCCAGGGCAGATGTGCAGGAAATCTTAGCTCCAAAATGAGAGCATACTTTCAGCAACAAACTTGCAGTCAGAAGATGGCAGGCTCAACAACCACCAAGCCACTTCATCACTCCAGTGAACTACATATTGGAATGAAGGCAATGGACAACAGTTCTCTAAAGGTCAGGTCTAAAAGGAAGCTGCAAATGTAGAGATTATGAGAAGAGATTGGTTAACATTTTTAAAGGCGACTAGGCCCTTTCATGCAGGCAAAAGCCCGAGTGTAAAGGCAGAGATTCTCCGCCCTTATGTTGGTAGATTTACCTCCATGAATGCACCGTTGCCGGCTCCAAGACGCTGACTGCAATCCCTCTCAGCGCTCCACTACCTAGCATGAATGTACTGCCGCTGAAAGTGGTTGGCTAGGGCCGGGATGATGATGTCGCGGTGATGTCATCAGCCTGAGATGGTGGAGCAGGATTTTTAAAACTTTCCAGGGAAGGAACAATCTGTGGTGTGAGAGTTGAAGGGAGACCACATCCTTTAACAGGTGGGTGATTCAGTCCTGTGTATGGTGTGATGGATTGAGGCTGCTGGGGATTCTTCAGGAGGAAAGAGTTGAGGCAGAGTCAATTCTTTCATTTAAGAGGAGGCTGGATTTATACATGGGGTTGGAGGGTTATGGGCAGAGAATAGGTGGGGGGGGGGGATCTAGTGGAGTTGTTTTGAGTGAACCGGCATGGACTTGAAGGGCTGAAATGGCCTGTTTCCATGCCATCAACTGTTATATGGTTAACTGCGTTGGATCCTAAGCTTCTATAGTGTCTGTGTGGAGTTTGCAGATTTTCCTTCAGCTTCCTAACCCACATCCCTAAGATTTCCTGGCAGGTTAATGGGCTACTCTAAGCTCCCCACTGGTTCAAGTCATTGGCAAGAGAATGAAAGGGTATGTGAGAAAGAAGATGCTTTTACCTCAAACTTCAATATATTAGGAGTGATGGTTTATCTCTGCTGAGAGCAAGCATAGGCCTTCTGTGATGTAATAAGTTCAATCTTTTATCCCCACCTCCATCAGCTCCGGAGGGTGCTACGAGGCACCGCAAAACATGAATGCGATGGAAGGGCAGCCTATTAGGGCTGCTCCACGAACGGTAAGTTTTTCTTTTTCCCTCTGCGCTTGTAGCCGGCCTCCTGGCGGAGGTTTGGCATGAAAGGGCCTACTGACACCCGTTTTTAAGAGAAAAGTGGAATGTTATATTCATGTGGAATTTCAACATCTAATTATTCAAAGGTTTGGAAGAAGTAGAACAATAAATATGGAGGCAACAGCAAACAGTGTCACATCGTGACTAACATGTTGACCATCATTACACAATTTTCTCCAGGAGTTTTAGTCACTGGCCGACTTTTTTTCTCCCTGAGGACACATGGAACTGGGTACGTCAAAATGAAACAAACAATTGTGAGATGTTCACTTGTGTATCTTTCTACTGCTCACTCCATGAATTTTTCATCTCTTCTTGAAAGACTGCAGCACTGCCAGAACTGATACCTCTGGTGCAGACCCAGGAGAGAGGAGAGCCAAGATGCGGCACTGCTCCGAAGGGTTCAACCACCCAGTCCTAATATGTGGGACTCAAAAACAGACTTTAAGAGGAACCAATGCGTGTTTACAAGTAAAATTGCGAGGTCTGTGCCCAAGATGACAGCACCTGTCCTCAGCAGTGGCTATGAAGAGTTGCAGACTCCAGGGGATCAGCAAACCGATGCAGGGCACCAGAAATGGACATAACACCCCCTTTTTGAGAAGGAGAAGTGTGAGAGACAAATCTACAGGATGGTGATCATGGCAGCGGGCCAGTGAGGGGCTCAGCGGCTGAGGGACCCATGCAGGCCGCGGACAATTTGCAGTCGGGGGACTCGCATGGGCTTCGAGCTACTGGAGACTGGCTCTTGGGAACCAGAGGATACTGAGGGTAAGAAGGGCTCCCAAAAGGCCCAAGGTGCTGAAGGTTTCCTGATCACGTCAGAGGTTTGGATCTGGAGGTCGGGTTGCCTTTGGGTCGAACAGAAATCTGTGCCGCTACAGAATCTGTGGGAGCACTGGACGTGAATCCACGGATATTCAGTGACTCTGAAGGAACTCCCTTTTGCTTCTCTTTCTCCTATTGATACAGGCACGGGGTCATGGCGACTTTGCCTTACAGCAAACAAAAGTTAAATTACATAATGCATGCTACATTTTTAACGTATCATTACATGGCAAAGGAGGAAAAACCCAACACCCAACCCCAACCAACCAATTTTCCCCTGCAACCGTGTCTGCCTGTCCCGCATCGGACTTGTCAGCCACAAATGAGCCTGCAGCTGACGTGGACTTTTACCCCCTCCATAAATCTTCGTCCGCGAAGCCAAGCCAAAGAAAAAAAGACATGGCAAGAAAAGGAACCTGAAACCTTTTTACTTCTCCTTTTGCTTCATTTTGCATTAGAATGCAGTAGAATTCACCAATTAGAATGTAATGCATATCCCCTGCACTTGATAAGTTGTTCGCTATTGTGGTCTTGGCTCACAAAAACTGCACAAGGGGCAATCTCCTTCTCCAGTTTCTGTTAGGCACCCCCGTCTCTCTCTCTCTTTCCCTATATTGTCTATCTCCTTTCCTCCAGCTCCCTTCATTCAGAGAGCAGCTATCTCTTCCTCCTCTCACTTTCCAGCTTTTTCTCTTCCACCCTCCCACTGATATCCACCTCTTACCACCTCAACCCCACCATTTTATTCAGGCACTTACCTGCTTTTTACTCACCCCTGGAAGGGCTCAGGCCTGAAACATTGATTATCATTGTTTTCTATAAATAACGTTGTGTAACCTGCTGTGTTTCTCTAGCACATTTGTGTATTAAGCAAGAGACTTAACTCCAACAACAAAATCTTATGTTTCAAACTTAACGTCATGATCATTCCAAACGAATGATCAGATGACCATAATGAGCGTGAAACAGCAGAAATACTCTGATGAGTAATATGGAACTGACACTTGTCAAGGAGAGGGATAAATGATTCCAGGGTTTCATGGTGGAAAGAGGGATGGGATAATAAAGAACATAGAACAGTACTTCAGCTCGTGTCTGTGCTGAACAATATGTCCAAAACTCTGCTGCCTGCACTTGATGGATATCCCTCCATCCCCTTCTTCATATTCCTGTGTCATTTGAGAATCATTAAATGTTACTATGGTATCCATTTCCACCACTGACCCTGACAGCCAATTCCAGGAACCTAGCACTATCTGTGTAAAATATTTTTCCTCCACATCTCCCTTAAACTTCCTCCCCATCACCGTAATCACTTTTGTCCTGGGGAAAAAATTCTGACTGTCCATCTTATCAAGGACCATTGTGATTTTACACATGTCCTTCAGCTCTACCCTCATCCTCCTGTACTCCAGAGAAACAGCCCAAGTTTGTCTCCCCATAACCCATACCCTCTAAACCAGGCAACAGCTGGTAAATCTCTTCTGTACCTTTTGTGAAGCCTATCTACTTATGTGGTCACTTTCAAGGAGTAATGGTCCTAGACCTTCAGATTTCTCTGCCGATCAATATTTTTAAGACCCTACCATTAATTGTTTATGTTCCGATTACATTTGATCTCCCAAGGAGCAACATATCGCACTTCCCCAGATTAAACTCCATCTGCCATTTCTCTGCATAAATCTGTAAGTGATTTGGATGGCATGGTTAGCAGAGCAGTTAGCTCAACACCGTTACAGCGCCAGCGACCCAGGTTCGAATCCAATGCTGTCTGTAGGGAGTTTGTACATTCTCCCCATGCCTGCATGTGATTCCTCCAGGTGCTCCAGTTTACTCCCACCCTTCAAAACATATGGGGGGGGGTGCTTGTAGGTCAATTGGGTGTAATTGGCGAGCACGGGCTTGTGGGCTGGAAGGGCCTGTCACCATACTGTATGCCTAATTTTAATTTGTATCCCGTTCAATTCTTTGAAAGCCCTTTGCACTGTCCACAGCTCTACCTGTCTTTGCATCATCTGCAAACTTACTAACCCACCCACCTACTATTTTATCAAAGTCATTTATGTATATCACATAACATAGGTCCCCTATCACCAATCATAATGCCACATCACTGGTCACAGGCCTCTAGCCCGAACTATCAACTCATCATGAATCCCATGCACCTACATCTTCTGAATAAGTGTACCATCAGGGACTTTGCCCATGTACAACATTCTCTGCCCTACCCTTATCAATCATCTTTGTCACCTCCTCAAAAAAGTTTCATCAAATTGGTAAAACATGACTTTCCCCACACAAAGCTAAGCTGATTGTCCCTAATCTGATAATGACTTCCCAAGTATGCAGAAATCCCATCACCAAATACCCTTTCCAATGATTTCCTCACCACTGATGTCAGGCTCACTGGCTTTTAAATCTTCAGACTATCCTTTTCTACCCCATCTTGAATAAATATATAATTTTAGCCTCTCTTCAATCCTCTGGGACCCCTCCTGTCATTAATGAGGATACACTTACCTCTTTCAATAATTAGGGATATATCTAATCAGGCTAAATGACTTGTCCATTTTAGTGCTTCTCAAAAGACCGAAAACCAGCACTTTCTAGATCTCAAAATTCCCCATTTCATGAGCATTCTCCACATTATATTGCCTAGCGTTGTCCAGTTCCCGCTCCTTGATAAATACTTATTCAACGCCCCACCTAATTCCACTGACACTGAGCACAAATTCCCTCCTTTGTCCTTGAGTGATCCCATACTCTCCCTCATCAACTTGTTTTTAAGACAAATATAAAATGCCTTGGAATTTTCTTTGATCCTATTCTCCAAAGATATCTCATGCTCCATTTTGGCCTTCATAATGCCCTGCTTCTTTCCAACAGTCGCCACTTTATTCCAAAGTCTTAGTGAACCTAACATGTGCCGTGCCTCCTTGACGAAATCCATGACCTCTCTCATCATCCAAGATTCTCTTACCTTGCCATCCTTACCTTTCCTTCACATTGGAACATGCTGGTCCTGGACTCCCAATTAATCGGTCCTTAAACAATGTGCCCAATAACAGCTGCTCTCAGTCAACTCCCCGCTAACTCCTGCCTAATCATGTTGTAATGTTCCCTCTCCTAATTTAGTGCTTTTCTACAAGGCTGAAGGTTAACCTTGTGCATGACTCTCTTAGAACTTAAATGTTCCCCCACTGAAACTCCAATCACCTGCCAGTTTCAATTCAGCCATGTAGAGATGGTGTTTTCAGCTGGAGGTGGGAGATACAAATGATGTGAGTCCTGAGTTGTTCAAGTTGGGAGGCCATGTGCAGAAGTACAAGATGTTGGCGAGCCCACATTTGCAGTATTGTGTTCAGTTTAGTCACCGTTCTTAGAAAATATGTTGTCAAGCTGGAGAGGGTGGAGAGATGATTTATGAGGACATTCCCAGGACTGATGGGCCTGAGTTGTATCAGCAGGTTGAGCACGGTAGAAGCGCAGAAGATGAGGGGGGGGGGAAATACATTCTTCCCCACTGATCCTTTGGTGGTTGTATTGAGCTTCGGTGTGTCCCTTTGTGTGTTTTCTTTAAAGTTTAAAGCTCAGATTTATTGACAGAGTACTTACATGACATCACCTACAACAAGATTTTTTTTCTCCTGAGGACCAGAAAAAAACTGGATTCAAAAGATGTGTATGCAAAAGGGAGAAATGTAAACAAATTGACTGTGCAATAACAAAAAAAAATCAGTCATAAATAATTAGCACAGTAAATGAGTCTCTCGTTGAGTTTGTTATTTAGGAGTCTGATAGTGTAGAGGTAGCAATTGATCCTGAACCTGGTGTTATGAGTCTTGTGGCATCTATATCACTTTCCTGATGGCAGCAGCAAAAACAGAGCATGTCCTGGGTGCATCCTTGATGGTTGCTGCTGCTCTCTGACGCCACCGTTCCATGTAGATTTTCTCAAAGGTGGGGAGAGTTTTACCTGTGATGTATGGACTACCTTTTGCAAAGCTTTCCACTCAGAGATATTGGTGCCCCCATAGTAGGTGCGATGCAGCCAGTCAGCATACTTCCCACTACACCTGTAGAGGTGGCACCTTAGAACATGCTGGCTGGCAACATTCGCTTGTGGATACTTTGTTCTACTGGAAGGGAAATCAGGAGAAAGATATTCAGGGGCAGTTAGAATGTAAAGTTCACCACCGCATGGTTCAGCTACAATTAGGTTAAGCATTTGGGAGAATATTTTAAGGGTTGAAAGGGTTAAAAGATGAAGTTGCGGCAGGAGAGGAGATTAGATTCTCGTGGAAACTAAATATCAGCACTGACCAGATGACCAGATGTAACAAATAATATGTTTTTGTGGTGTGAATTCTGTCTGTAATAGGAATGATATGATTTTAACCAGTTTTTTTATTCGTATTCATAGAGATCTCGCCATATAATAACTTCTACCGGCCCATTATTTAGCATCATTCTTATTTACTGAGCTGAAAATTCCTTCTATCTCTCTATTCTCCAGAGAATATGAAATGGTGCTGCTCTTTACCCCATCTATTTACAGAATATAAATATGCTTCAACGTAATAGGAAGATAAATAAGGCTGATTAATAGAAACGGTGAAATCAAGGCATGAATTACAAAGATAAATCTGAATTAGAATTAAGCCAATAGATCAGTCTTAGCACAGTAATGGATCACAAAATTACTGAAAATAAAATTCTAATGATGATAATATTTGAATCTCAGTCAATCTCTGCAAAACTATTCAGATTTGACTTTATTTCTCTCTTTCAGTGCTTGACCATTGGCAATCAAATGAGCTTGGGTCTTAGTCTAAACAGAGCACTCTAAGATTTATTATTTTGTGTCTGAGCTCATTTCATCTCTATCGGATGAACTAATGCTGGTCAGGAGTTCTGAGGGGAGGCCTCTGGCATTCATACAAACGATATCTTTTAAACATTCAGGATGTACTGAGTGACACATATTGGTGAAGAATCTCTCTCACTAGTGCTATGCCCGAGAGACAAGTACCTCATCCAACTGATGCAAATTGGACAGCACGGCTAGTGTAGAGGTGAGCACAATGCTGTTACAGCGCCAGCTATTGGGACTGTGGTTCGAATCCCACGCTGTCTGTAGAGAGTTTGTATGTTTTACCCGTGTTTGCATGGCTGTTCCCCAGGGGCTTCCTCCCACATTTAAAAACATACAAGAGTTGTTGGCCAGTTCGGTTTAATTGGGCAGCATGGGCTCATGGGCCGAAAGGGGCTGTCACCGTGCTCTATGTCAGCTTGGAAAGAAAAGGAAGTTTCTATGCATGTAATATTGCTTTAGTTTATTTTAAATGTTTGAATGTTTCAATTAATTTTACCTCCATTTAATGAATTATTATTGGCAAGTTTTATCAGTTTGAAATGTGAATATCCAAGAATTATAAAATAATACGGATTTGAGTGATCGAATAATAGGGTCACACCTCTGTGATTATCTGAGAAAAATTGGGAATTTAAGAATATGAGATTGGATCCATCTCCTTTATTTAAGTTACCAGCTCATCTAAGCTTGTCCAGTGAGCCTCTGAGTGCATACGTAGTTAGGGAATGGGTCTGCAGGAAGGCAGTAATTGGAGCTTTGTGTTGGCATAACAATATCAGCTCTAAATTCTGTATTACGTGTGTTGGCGTCACAATATCAGCTCTAAATTCTGTATTACGTGTGTTGGCGTAACAATATCAGCTCTAAATTCTGTATTACGTGTGTTGGCGTCACAATATCAGCTCTAAATTCTGTATTACGTGTGTTGGCGTCACAATATCAGCTCTAAATTCTGTATTACGTGTGTTGGCGTCACAATATCAGCTCTAAATTCTGTATTACGTGTGTTGGCGTCACAATATCAGCTCTAAATTCTGTATTACGTGTGTTGGCGTCACAATATCAGCTCTAAATTCTGTATTACTTGTGTTGGCGTCACAATATCAGCTCTAAATTCTGTATTACGTGTTGGCGTCACAATATCAGCTCTAAATTCTGTATTACGTGTGTTGGCGTCACAATATCAGCTCTAAATTCTGTATTACGTGTGTTGGCGTCACAATATCAGCTCTAAATTCTGTATTACGTGTGTTGGCGTCACAATATCAGCTCTAAATTCTGTATTACGTGTGTTGGCGTCACAATATCAGCTCTAAATTCTGTATTACGTGTGTTGGCGTAACAATATCAGCTCTAAATTCTGTATTACATGAGGCTGATGTTAATCCTTCAAAGGAGATGTTAGGAAGGTAGGATAAAAGTTTGCTTGGTTTTACAGTGGTGCGTTGTCAGAGAACAAGAGGACTGAAATTCGATAGCATTTCAGCCATTAGCAGCATCAACCCATGTTTCCACCCCCCAGAAAGAACATTAATCTCCTTGGCAATAGGATTTTTGACAAAATAACAATGGGGAACCCACTTCAGAATTATTTCATTTCATGAAAAAACAGAAATGTCCTCTGTATTCATACAAAGTCTTAGATTTGTTAAGAAGTGTCATCCATTTGTAAAGCTCATGCATTGATCAAGCACATAAGAAAAAGTAAAATGCCAGATGTAAATCTAGAATAAATCCTAAAATTATTGGAAGCACAACTGGTCAAACAGCATCCAGGGGAAAATAGGCAGTTGACATATTCAACACTTCATTTGATAAATAGATAGGCATTATAAAGGCCGAGAAAGAGCAAAGCATCAGGAAGGCACAAATATTGAAGTCAAGAAATTAAATAAGTGGTCATCTCAGTCAATTTAAACAAAGTTATTAAGGAAACGAAACGTATTAATTAAAGAAACTAGAGGAAAGCGAGAAAAAAATGCAATGAGAAAAAAGTTGGGAAATTGCAGCAAAGAGATCAACATTAAGCATGAGCATCCTTCTTCCATGAATCTCAGGGGGAAGATCTATTTTCTCATACTCTCCGCACCCTCATGGTGAAAGAAAATCACGCATTGACGACTCCTCATTGTTGTCTTTTGAGCCAGAAAAAAAAATATTTCCAAATTCTTCCATCAAAACTCTTCATAACTAGAAAGATCTTTGTGAGGGCACCTTTATCCTTTGCTATTTCCACAAAATATATCATGACCAAATTCAGCAAGGCAACCAGTTCCTAGCCAAGAAATAACAGATCCACAGAACACAGCCTTATTTCATTCTAAAGCCCACTCGAGTTGACTGACCCCTTTCTGCAAAACCATATTAACAAATTATCTGAAATCATTCTGTGCTCAGGCCTTTAAACTCAGCATATGCGCACACAATGTCTTTGTAAGAGATCAGTGCACTGAAGGAAATGGAAATAGAGATGTCGAAGTTTGTTTAAAAAGTCGATTTCTCTTACTTCAACAGTCCATGAATCTGTCGAAGTCTTGAAAATGCGGTATGTGTAAACTGATCCAGAACATCTGTAAAATAGAAAGCATGATTTCAGTGATTATAAATTACGGTTATTTAGAAAAAAAGAGCAAAACAGCTATTGTACATTAAATTTCACATTTTACCTAAGGTTTCATGGAAAAACAGCTTGGCAGAGATTTCATTTTACCGTTGTTATTACTGATTTAATTGCTGTCATCTAGAATAGCAGCATCAGGTTACATTGTGTTACAGCACTCTGTGCCAGTTTTCAACTATTGATCTATTGTAACATTTCACAGATGTGGGCACTTAACCATGCAGCTGTGACCTTGCAGCCATTCTTTGAAGTTCCATCACACAGTCCCTCAGGATTGAACATGGCTTGTTTTCGATATTGAGGGTTGAGAGGTGGCTAATGAAAGCAATAAAGGAGTAAAGGACTTTTCCACAGATGGGGCAGGAAGTATTTTCATATCGTATGCCTTACCCAAATGCCTAATTTTATACCATATTTTGAATGGCACACTGAACTGGGCAATTGAGTGGGTTCCCCTGAGGTGCTTTGCTTCTTCTATGCAGAGCTTCTGTACATCCATTACAGGAGTTGCCAATATCACCCTGAACATCCTTCCCCACATTTCTATGCAAGCAGCACTCTTTCACTGCTTAAATAATAATTACTGAGATTGGGAGACTTTTCCCAAAGTAGTCAAAGGGACCTGAACAGGCTCAGAAAGAAAAGCACAGTCAGAAAGTGTGTTATTTGCATTGAGGACTATAGACATTTTCCATCACTACACCCAGCCTCACCAGGCAGGAAATCCCAACAAGTGCCTATGATCTTGAACACAAACATACATGCCTGCACTTTGGAAAATCTTGTAATTCTATCAAATTCCTGTGCCAACCCTACTTTCTCCACTGGGTCAAAGGAAAAGTGGAAAAGTGGATGTAGTCTTCCAGCTAAGCAATAAACTGTGAGATATTAACCACATAACAATTACAGCACGGAAACAGGCCATTTTGGGCCTTCTAGTCCACATCAAACTAACTACTCTCCTCTAGCCCCACCTATCTGCTCCTTGCCCATACCCCTCCATTCCCTTCCCATCCATATACCTATCCAAATTTTCCTTAAATTACAAAATTGACCCTGGTGCCACTACTTCTCCCGGAAGTTCATTCCACACAGCCACCACTCTCTGAGTAAAGAAGTTCCCTGTCATTTTCAATCTTTCCTACCCTCTTTTTATAATTTTTAATTTAATACTTCCCTGTGAACTACTTCAATAACCATATAACCACACAGCACAGGCCAGTTTGGCCCTACTAGTCCATGGCATAACAAATTCCCACCCTCCTAGTCCCACTGACCAGCACCCGATCCATACCCCTCTAGTTCTCTCCTCTCCATGTAACTATCCAGTCTATCCTTAAATGTAACCAACGATCCCGCCTCAACCACGTCTGCCGGCAGCTCATTCCACATCCTTACCACCCTTTGCGTAAAGAAATTTCCCCTCATGTTCCCCTTTTAATTTTCCCCCTTCAATCTTAAACCAAGCCCTCTAGTTTGAATCTCCCCCACTCTTAATTGAAAAACCTATCCACATTTACTCTGTCTGTCCCTTTTAAAATCTTAAACACCTCTATCAAGTCCCCCCTCAATCTTCTACGCTCCAGAGAAAAAAGCCCTAGTCTGCACAACCTTTCCCTGTAACTCAAACCTTGAAATCCTGTCAACATTCTTGTGAATTTTTAAAATTTGGTCATTGTAATCCTCCTTGATTATACATCCATGTTAATTTTTCTAAAGCCTCCCTTGTTTTTTTTACCCTTCCATAAAAACTTTTGTAATTCTTTTGATCAAACACTCATTAAAATATACACAGTGACATTTTTTCCCCTTTTCCCCCCACCCCATAACATAAAGCAAAAGTGAAAGAAAGAAGAAAAATGAATAAACAATGAAAGAATACAAAAGTGAAAGAAAAAAATAAATTGTGTCCTCTTAAATTCTATATTTAAGTATTTTCGTATTTATAGTTTATCATTTTAAGGGATGGAGGTCTGAAATCGATGCTTTCTTAGTATACTCTATGTATGGTTTCCATATTTGTTCAAATAAAGTATATTTGTCTTTTAGATTGTAGGTAATTTTTTTCTAATGGAATACACTTGTTCATTTCAATGTACCATTGTTGGATTTTTAAGGTTTCCTCCATTTCCCAAGTTATCATTATGCATTTTTTTGCTGCTGTGAATGCATTCATAATAAATATTTTTTGAGTCTTGTCTAATTTTAGGCCTAATTCTTTGTCTTTTATGTTATTTAACAGGAAGATTTCTGGATTTTTTACATCTTGTTTTTTGTAATTTTATTTAATATTAAGTTTAAATCCTCACAAAAGGTTTTTACTTTTGCCCATGTCCAAATTACATGCAATATTGTTCCACTTTCTTGTTTACAATGGAAAAGTCTGTCCGACATTCTTGGATTCCATTCTTTTAACTTTTGTGGTGTCGCATATAATCGTGTAGCCAATTATATTGCATCATATGAAACTGAGTATATATTGTATTACTCATGGTTCCTGTGAATAGTTCCTCCCATGTTTCATTCTTTATTCATATTTTTAAATCTTTTTCCCAACCTTGTTTGGGATTGTACATTGTTTCATCATTTTCCTTGTATTGCAATTTTCTGTACATATTTGTAATAATTTTTTTTTACTATCACTGTGTCTGTAATGATAAGTATTCATAGCAGCTACTCTCAGGTAAGCTTGTTCTCAATTTTTCTTTTAAATATGTTTTCAACTGAAAGTATTAAAATATTGTACTTTGTGATATTCTGTATTTGTCTTTTAACTGTTCAAATGTTAATAAATTATTTCCCAAAAAGAAATCTTTTATTCTTTTAATTCCTTTACTCACCCATAAATTGTCTATTTTAAAAGGAATTAATAGGTTTTGCAGTAGTAGCATTTTTGGCATTTGATCATTTATCATCTTATGCTCCTGATGTATTTCCTTCCATGTTTTTAGTATATGATGTAGTATTGTTGTGTTGTACCGGTTTTCATTGCATTTATGAAGTAAATGTTCTGGGTCCTTTTCTCCCATCTTAATTGTGCTGCTCTATAATAATTTTTAAAATTTGGTCATTGTAATCCTCCTTGATTATACATCCATGTTAATTTTTCTAAAGCCTCCCTTGATTTTTTTACGCTTCCATAAAAACTTTTTTTATTAATTTGATCAGTTTCAATTCTGTATTTATGTATTATTATGATTTTTTGTATAACAGATATGTGGTTGATATATGATTTTAATATTTGAACTTAGTTTTAAAGTGGATTTCATTTGTTAAATACATGTATTATGTTTGATTTAAATATATGTTTAAGGGTATTATTTTAGTATTGATTTTTTTTTGTTGTTAGTAATTTTTTTTGTTGTTAAGTTTTATCCTTTTTTTTGTAAGTGGGTTTTTTTCTATTTTATTTACAACATTGTTAATTAATTCTTCACTCTATTTTTGGGAGAGGGTTGGACTAATTTTAAATTAGACGATTAATGTTGTGTTATAATTATTGGGGGGGTTCATTTGTGTAGTTTAATGATGTAGTATTCTAATTTTTATTATCTTATTTTTTATTATTTCTTTAAAAGTAATTTTTATTTTATTCATGTCATAAAATTTTAAATAAAGTTTAAAAAAAATTTGATCAATTTCGTAAAAAATTCTGCTGTCAAGGGAATTGGTAATGTTTGAAATAGATATTCTATCCATGGAAATATATTCATTTTGATGCAGTTTACTCTTCCTATTAAAGTTAATGGTAAATCTTTCCATTTTTCTAAATCTTCTAATATGTTCTTTTATTAATGGTTGGCAGTTTAATTTATATAAATTATTTAAATTGTTATCTATCTTGATAGCAAGGTAATGAATAGCCTGTGATTGCCATTTAAAAGGAAATTCCTTTTTATATTTTGTATAATCGAGCTTGTTCATTGGTATCATTTCACTTTTATTGATTTCTCTCCTAATTCATAATATCTTTGTTTTGTTTTCATAATGTTTTTCTCCACTTTAAATATTGTCATATTTTAATTTTTTTTCTCTGCCAATTCTCTCTTTTCTCTGTATCTTCCTTTTTCATTAAATCTTTTTCTATAATCTTGTATTCTGATATTTCTCTGTATTCTTTCAATTTTATATACAACCTTTTTATTGATTTATTTGGGTCTGTTAAATATACTATAACATCATCCACAAACAAGCTAATTTTAAATTCTTCCTCTTTTACTTTTATACCCTTTTTCCTAGCTTCCCTTCTTATCAATTCTGCCAATGGTTCTATTGCCAAAGCAATCAGGGAAGGTGATTTAAAGTATTCTGAAATGTACCCATTTTGTTATTACTTTGGCTAAAGGTCCATTATATAATGCTCTAATCCAATTAATAAATTTTTCAAGTATTTTGAATTTTTGTAGTATTTTAAATAGATAATTCCATTCCACCCTATCAAAAGCTTTCTCAGCATCTAGAGTTACTGCTATAGTTGGTATCTTATTTATTTGTGCTGTGTGGATTAAATTAATAAAATTACAGACATTATCTGCTGCTCTTCTATTTTTAACAAATCCTGTCTGATCTAGTTTTACTAATTTTGGTACATAATCTGTCAATCTATTTGCTAATATTTTGCAATTAATTTATAATCTGTATTTAGAAAAGATATTGGTCTATATGATGCCGGTGACAGTGGATATTTTCCCATTTTTGGAATTACTGTAATTACTGTTTTATATGAGTCTGGTAAATTTTGGATCTCTTCTACCTGTTTCATTACTTCTAAAAAAGGGCAGAATTAATAGTCTACTAAATACTTTATAAAACTCTGTAGGGAATCCATCTTCATCTGGCATTTTATTATTCTGTAATGTATCCTGTATTTCTGCAATTGTCTGGGGTTTTAGTAATTTATTTTGATCTTCCAATTGAGATTGGGGTAATTTAATGTTTGATAAAAATTCATCTATTTTGTCGTTTTTCCCTGAATTTTCAGTTTTGTAGAATTTTTTTTTTAAATTTCCATTAATCTCTATTGGGTTATATGAAATCTGTTTATCCTCTTTCCTTGTTGCTAAGATAGTTCTTTTTGCTTGTTCTGTTTTAGCTGCCAAGCCAATATTTTATAGGTTTTCTCTCCTAATTCATAACATCTTTGCTTTTTTCCATAACGTTTTTCTCCACTTTGTATGTTTGTAATGTGTCATATTTTAATTTGTTTCTCTGCCAATTCTCTTTTTCTCAATTACTGTCTCTCTTTCCAACTGTTCTATTTCCTGATTATATTCTTTTTTTAATCTTAGCCATGTAACTATTTATTTGTCCTTTAATAAAGGCTTTCATTGCATCCCATAATATAAATTTATCTGTTACCAAATTTGTATTTCTTTCTAAATATATTTTGATTTGTTCTTCAATGTATTCCCGAAAATCTTCTCTTTTCAATAATATACGGTTTAGCCTTCTCTAAATCAATTGTCATTAATAAGGGTGAGTGGTCAGATAATAGTTTTGCTTTATATTTGGTCTTTCGAACTCTTTCCTGATGACAAAAACATATTAATCCTAGAATAGGTTTTGTGACTGTTTGAGTAATATGAATAATCTCTTTCTTTTGGGTGTTGTTTCCTCCATATGTCAATTGTCTTCATATCACTGCATTCAATCTTCATATGGCTTCTTTATTATTTATATTTGTCTTCCCAGTTTTATCTATCAATGGGTCTTGGTTAAAATTAAAATCTCCCCCTAGTAAAATGTGTCCATGTGTGTCTGCTATGTTTAAAAAGATGACTTGTATAAAATCCTGCTCATATTTATTAGATGCATAGATATTCAGCAAGTTCCCCAAAATTCTGAATAAACCTGGCATTTCGTATCTACCCATTGGGTCCGTAATTACTTCATTCATCTTAATTAGTAGATTTGTATTAACTAGTATAGCAACTCCCCTAGGTTTTGAGTTGTATAATGATGCTACCCAGTCTCTCTTTAACTTGTGGTGTTCTAATTCTTGCATAAATGCCATATCTATTCTCTCTTTTTTTTTTTAAGTAGTGTCAGTAAAATTTTTCTCTTAATTTGATTGTGGATTTGTTTAATATTTTAATAGTCATATAGTTCAACATATTCATCCTTTTTGAGGTCTCTTCCACCTATTCAACCCCTTCATCTCTCTTCTTTTAAAATCACTCTTTAAATTGCTCTTATCCTTTACTATATGCGACAACACAACTAAATAGAAATGAGCAAAAACCATTATTAAACTAAACAATACTATTTTTTTTAAAAATTCCTCCTTTACTGAGTTGTCCTTGCCACCTCGCAAGACAGCCACAACTTCCTTTTATTTTTGGGTTGCGATATTAACTGCAAACATCAATAGATTTCGCAGTGGGTAGATTCCCTCCCTTTCCCAGCTCTCCCCTATAGAAACCACTATATATTCTTAAAATACAACAAAGCTTTATTTTAAACAATAAATTAACATTCTAACTGGTTTATATGCATTATCTTAACAGTCTTTTTAATTTTTTTTATTCCTCTTCTTGTTGCTTATTTGGTAGTCAGTTTGCAAAACAATGGGCCTCTTCTGGGTCAGAAAACAATCTATTTTGTCCACCAGGGATAAATACCTTCAACACTGCTGGATGCCGCAAATCAAAATTATAACCTTTTTCCATAGTATACTTTTTGTTAAACTCTTCTCATTTCTTTAAAAGTTCAAAACTAATATCTTGTTACAAGATCAAACCAGCAACCACAAAGAAGGCATATCACACGGGGGCAAAGATGAACAATGATTTTATTAACAAAAAATTGACCTTCAAACTTTAATTCAAAATCCCCCCCCTTTTATAACAATGCCCACTGGTTACTTTGCTAATTTCTATAACAGTGTAAATCTAATAAATTCCCCAGCCTAAATACAACAGATGTAAGTTATATTTCCAACCAGCCCACAGAAAGACTTAGACACAAAACACACAAGACTCTCAAAACTTTGATCTCAACCAAAGCAAAGGTTATAAACAAAATTCAGATTGTTTGGTAAACTGAAGTCAAAAGATCTTTGAGAGAGAAAGAGCACAAAATTCGAAGTTGTCTTGTGTTGCTTGCAGAGAGAGGAACAACTGGCTTTTTTGGATTTTGTCAGCCACTGATTGAGAGCGCTCCGGGGGAGCGTCACCGTTTATTGACTTTGTTAATCAGGTCATCTTCTTGGGGAGAGTCCCCTGCTTCTGGATATTGGTAAGGCCTTTGTTTTTTTTTCTGGTGAATTTTTAAACTCTTCTTTAGTTGATATCGTTAACTTTTCTTTCTTTGGTGTCTTCTTTAAATTATTCTTGTGGTTTTTATCTTATGAGTTTTTAGTATTTTTTTCTTTTCTGCCTTGTTTTTTGATTTTTTTTTAAATTTTCTCTGAGGAGGGCTGGTTTTTCTGACCAGCCACTACTCCATCACGTAACCTCCCTTTCCTACTCTCGATGGAAAAACCCTATACACATCAACTTTATCTATCCCTCTCATAATCTTAAATACCTCTGTTAAATCCCCCTAAAAACCAAAAGCTCGCAATGATCCAGGCCAGAACAGTCATCATGACCTAGATCTCAAAAAACAAAGTATTCCAGACATGTACTTGAGGTTGCATTTAAGATCACACAAGGTCACAGATCTCAATGAGAACAAGTATTCTGAGTGTGATTCTTTCAACAGTGGCTATCAGGTGAAAAAAATAATAATTGCTGGTTATTCCTGAGTAGAAAAGGACAGCTATATCTCAACGTGAGGATGTGAACTTTTGACACTTGGTGATGTTGTAATCTGGTAACCATAGTGCAAAATTCCCACCTGAAAATCAGGAGTCAAAATTCTCTGTTCCCATTCAATAAAAGATCAGCAACAATTTTAATTTGTATTCAGAAAGATGGGGTTCAGGTGTAAAGCAGAAATAAGGTAAATGAATAGCTATGATCTTACTGATACTTGAAAGCCTTATATAAAATTGAATTCTGAATTATTATATGGCCATAAAGCATACAATTACAATATGGAATAAAATTAATGGTCAATTGGAGACAAGCGGGTCTTTCACCTAAAACACCCCTGGCTCAAAATTTGTTAATTCCATTAACAATTGATAATAAAATCCTGGACACTTGGTCCCAGAGAGAGGCTATTGATGATTGTTATCTTTCTTTGGCTTGGCTTCGCGGACGAAGATTTATGGAGGGGGTAAAATGTCCACGTCAGCTGCAGGCTCGAATGTGGCTGACAAGTCCGATGCAGGACAGGCAGACACGGTTGCACCGGTTGCAGGGGAAAATTGGTTGGTTGGGGTTGGGTGTTGGGTTTTTCCTCATTTGTCTTTTGTCAGTGAGGTGGGCTCTGCGGTCTTCTTCAAAGGAGGTTACTGCCTGCCGAACTGTGAGGCGCCAAGATGCACGGTTTGAGGCGATATCAGCCCACTGGTGGTGGTCAATGTGGCAGGCTCCAAGAGATTTCTTTAGGCAGTCCTTGTACCTCTTCTTTGGTGCACCTCTGTCACGGTGGCCAGTGGAGAGCTCGCCATATAACACGATCTTGGGAAGGCAATGGTCCTCCATTCTGGAGATGTGACCCACCCAGCGCAGCTGGATCTTCAGCAGCGTGGATTCGATGCTGTCGGCCTCTGCCATCTCCAGTACTTCGATGTTAGGGATGAAGGCACTCCAATGAATGTTGAGGATGGAGTGGAGACAACGCTGGTGGAAGCGTTCTAGGAGCCGTAGGTGATGCCGGTAGAGGACCCATGATTTGGAGCCGAACAGGAGTGTGGGTATGACAACGGCTCTGTATACGCTTATATTTGTGAGGTTTTTCAGTTGGTTGTTTTTCCAGACACTTTTGTGTAGTCTTCCAAAGGCGCTATTTGCCTTGGCGAGTCTGTCGTCTATCTTGTTGTCGATCCTTGCATCTGATGAAATGGTGCAGCCGAGATAGGTAAACTGGTTGACCGTTTTGAGTTTTGTGTGCCCGATGGAGATGAAGGGGGGCTGGTAGTCATGGTGGGGAGCTGGCTGATGGAGGACCTCAGTTTTCTTCAGGCTGACTTCCAGGCCAAACATTTTGGCAGTTTCCGCAAAACAGGACGTCATGCGCTGGAGAGCTGGCTCTGAATGGTCAACTAAAGCGGCATCGTCTGGAAAGAGTAGTTCACGGACAAGTTTCTCTTGTGTCTTAGTGTGAGCTTGCAGGCGCCTTAGATTGAAGAGACTGCCATCCGTGCGGTACCGGATGTAAACAGCGTCTTCATTGTTATATGCAGGCACAATTTATGACATTTGAGCAAATTAGGAGTTTTAAATACATCTTCTTTTGCTATCTTCAGTTAAGATCTTATTTAAGAGACAAATTAAGTCCAGCACTAACCTTACCGCAATGTAGCTAAATAGAGACTCTGATTCAAAATGGAAAACAAAAAATATTTATTTCAAAAATGTATTCCTTACTTCAGGCGGGAACCACTAAACAAGGGCTTGATAAATCAAGAAAAAGGTGGGAATCAGATTTGGGTATAGAAATTGATCCATTTTGCTGGTCCAACTTAGGACAGCACGATTAAGGTAAGGTATCAGTTGGTGGAATATAATTTCTTGCATCAGCTATACCTTACTCCACAAAAGTTACATAAATTCAGATCAGACCAATGTTTTCGATGTGATCAAAAAATAGGTACTTTCTTGCACTCAAACTGGTCATGCCCTAAAATGAGGGCTTTCTGAGAAGATTTGGGTAATCTCCTGGAAAAAAAACATTACTGGAATTCGATACCTTCAGGTACCTGAATTATTTTTATTGGGGAATTTACAAGATGCAAGACCTAAAATGAGGCTGTTGAAATATCAATGAAAATTCATCAACCTCCCTTTAGAAATGGCCAGGAAATGCATAGCAGTTTCTTAGAAATCTGATTCCCAATTTGGTTTAGCCCCCTGGAAGATAGAAATACATTATTGTGTTCCCCTGGTGAAGATCACCTATAATCTCAGAAGCAGGTAGGATGTATTTTTAAGAATATGAAATTCATACCTAAGGTACATCGGGGTAAATCTTTAACAATCCCCCACTCCACGTCTCTTCCCCCTGGTGCTCGCAGCACCGAGGACCCTAGATAAGTCAGGTTATTTTTCCCTTGATGGGAGTGGGGTTTATCCAAGATAAGGCCAATCTTTTTTTTCCTTATTCATTCTCTTTTCTTACTTTCTCTTTTTTTCTTGGGTATAGTAGGAGTGTTCCTCTTATTTTGTTTTTCTTTCTCTCTTATCTTTTTATCTCTTTGTTTCAATGTGGATATTTAATTTGCATTTTTGTAGTAGTATTGTAACTTTTTATCACTTTGTGGATCGATATTGATATTATTTTGCTATTATTATTTTTGATTATTCTTCGTTTTGACTGCATGTTGATTGAAACTTCTCAAAATAAAATATTCCAAAAAAAAGTGAAAGATTGGGAGTTCTACGGCCTGCTCCTATTTCTTGTATTCTTTTGTAAGTCATTAGTTAAAATACTCAAAGGAAGCTCATAAAGTCATTAACTATCTGCGTAACTAGAAATATAACATAAAAATTTGTTCAGCTCATAAAATCACTACAAATATTTAATTTTTGAACCAATCACATAATAAAATTATAGTCAGCAATCAATTATCATTTGTTACAAGCCATGTAAAAGCCAAGTGGTTCTTACCCTTATATTATTTTCATAAAATTCACTGCACAGTTTCAAAATCTGATCAGTCATCTATGCAAATTTTACGTCATGTCATTTGATATGTGAACACTGCTGACTGCATTGTTTCCAGTAAATCTTCACCATGCTTTATGATTTTAAGCCAATGCTTTCTCTTCTATTTACAACTCTCTGACTCAGTCTCATTGCCCTAACTGTCATTAATTATTTTCATTCCTTCCAATCATTTGTCAAATTTCTTTCAATCAATTAAACTGAATTGTCTACATTGACTCACTCCTCTCAGTTTCAACATTAGAGTTTTCTGTATCCACCCAATCTCCTTCACCTCGATGTTTTCCTCTTCCTGTGGTTTGAGAGCTGTCAATGCTAAGAGTGTATATGATAAATAATTTCAAGCTGGTGGTTACTTACAACAGCAAATTTTGGATATTTCATATGCAAGTTTGTAAAGTGAGTGCTGCAGTAAAAACATGAAAAATTGTTAATGAGACTGAAGTCTTTAACAACAAATTCCCTTGGTGTCTGGAAGGATATCTATCAGATGCAGGAACCAGATTGTTAGTTTGATTTGAACTTCATGTTCGGCACAGACATGTGAACTGAAGGGCCTGTTCCTGTGCTATACTGTTCTATATTCTGTTTTGCTAAACTCCTACATCATTGTTAACCAAAGCCACTTTGAAACCTAAATTTCTGAATATTTTATTTACAAATTTTAAGCCACAAATACAATTATCAATTAATACTTTAAATATATATATATATATATATATATATATATATATTCCTAATCACTCTTCCCTCCTCCCATACTACCCCTAACCCTAACCCCTAAGAAAGGAAAGAAAGAAAAGGAGATTGTCAAGGATACATACATAACTTCAAATCAACAACTGTGAAGCTGAGAATTACCATCAGGATGAGCTATTGAGAGTTCAAAATCTTGAAATCAACATACTGTAAATATGGATTCAATATTTTCCAAAAGAAATATTTGTCATATAAATTATGTTTTTCCCAATGGAATACAAGTTCGTAACTCTGTATGCCATCTTTGAATTCCTAAATTCATATCTGATTTGCAAGTAATAGCTACAGCTGATCATAAAAATTCAATTTAATACATAGTTAATCTTAATTTAAGTCTAATCATTTTAATAAAAATAACATCAGACCAAGTGGGAGTTTACCTTTCATATTCTTTTGTTCAAGTATTCTCAGATTTGAGTTATTTTCCACTTAAAAATATTGTAATCCTAAGACTATTGTTTGCTCTAAGAATGTTAGGAAAGGGGATCTGTATAAGATCCTGTGGATATGCCTAGTTCTTCTTCTAGTAATCATTTCAATGCCCATTTAATCCCATCACCCTGGTCAAAACTTTTCAATGAAGCATGTACAAAAGCCTGAAAACTACTGGTAGGTTCAAACATGGAATACATAGATCTGGAAAAAGCCGTAAAACTCCTGCTTAGTCTGCTGTTATTTTTATTGGGTAATATTAAAATGGTTAGACTTAAATTAAGAATAATTATGTATCAATTTGAATTTTTACGATTAGCCGTAGTTATTTCTCGGAAATGTGCTTATTTGGAAGCCCAGCTACCGTGAATAAAGACTTCATAATTACTACACCTTAAAATGAGTGTTACTACCATAGGAGATATTTTGTTTAATGGGTGTAAATTTTTACCTTTATTCTGTAACATTCAACAAGAAACAAACTAAAAGATAAACACTGAACAAGACATTATTCACAAGAAAAAAAAACAGGAAATATTACATTGCAACAAGATGGCAATTCCATCTAAATTTCACTCACCCTTTAATTACAGGAGTTGCTATATTTTATTAATGCTGCAGGGCTGTGGTTTTCAAACTGTTTTCACCTGCAGACCTCCCCAAGTGGCCCTTCACTGACAGTGGACAACTTACAGCTAACTCATGGCGGGAATTTTATTTTAGATAGTTGAGTTTGTCATCAAATTTAATACCTTGTTTTAAATATCACTCATGCCAGTAATATTTGTCTTCACTGCATGGCCATCTCCCACCTACAGAAAATCCATGGACCACCACTCACACTGAGAAACACTGTTGCAGTATATAATAGTCTTTTATTATTTTGTTGTTAGATGCACAAGTTGTGTTTCTGATTTTCTCAATTATTTTATTTAATGCGCATGGAGGAACAGGGCTGTGGTGTATTTGGTGAGGTCCCGTTTCTGATTTCAAAAATCAGTGACCCATATTAAGAAAGAAGATAACATGCCCTCTTGTCTCTCCCATTCTCATCATAGAGGAACTCTCAAATATATTCTCCAGGAGAAGGAGCTATTCGACTGCATTTGGATGAAAGAGATAGGCTGAAAAACCATTCTGTTCATGGGTCACCATCTAATTACAATGCATTAAAATGTTTTTTGATCTGCAAGCAAGTGGACTCACTATCTGGCAGCCTTTCCAAATACAATTTGTATAGCAGCAGACACAACAGCTGATTGGATCTGCTCATGAAGGAAATAATAGAATTGTTGATGTTTGCAATCCTTCCAGTAAAAATTACCATCAGGTGTGGGATGAACCAGAGGTGGGAAAAAGTGAAATCACAAAATGCAAAGGAGCTTCAGTCTTCTCTCACTATTACCTCCAAATCCAGTATTTATGGTTGCTGGAGTCAGTGTCTGTAAACTATCTAGAATGAGAATCCAGCCAAATCCAAAGAAGTAATGGAAACTAACTGCTTGGAAAAGAAACTGTGGAGCTCACATGATTTCTCAGGAATGCAGGAATATGGGGAAAGTGCTTTCCTTGGAGCCTGAACAAATTAGTGGCACAAGCATAGCTTTAGGTTAACCATCAGATCAAGAAAAACAACAAAGCGTTTGAGAGTTCATATCCAGTCTCTAACAAATTAAGCACAAAAGTGTATATAATGCACTGTCAAAACAGACTTAGGGATCCACTTTAACCTTTTGTTCCTGTACTCAGAATGCAAGTAGTCTACTAAAGAATATCAGATGGCTTGTGTTGAAGAATGATGGCTGTATGATATGCTTTCACCCACAGGAACCTGTGAGGTATGGTCTTTTGCAACCAACCATCCCACATGAACAGAGTTTCCAATCTTGTGCTGATTACCTTCTCAATGGCCAAATAAGATGAGGTGAACAGAAACAGAGCCATACTCATGCAAACCTAGTCTTATAAAGGGTTCAAACCCAAAATGTTCACTGACCTGCCTGGCCTGTCGAGGTCCCCCAGTAATTTGTTGTCTGATCAATATGTTTGATTACCCTATATATCGTAAGATAGTCAAATTTTGTGAACCAATTTTTAAAGTAAAATTTAGGGGGTTAACAATTACATGCATATTACTTTTGACTTCATCGTTCGAGGTGTCGGGAGTTCAGACGTGTGGGTGACTGGGCCCACGTGAGAATCTGCAGTCGAGGGGCCGGGTGCTCCAATGGGCCAAATATAGGAGGGGGGGTCAACGTTTGCATGATATCAACTATTACACGATTATAAATGGCACTTCCAAAGAACAGAATTAATCACAATAGAGAAGAAGGACAACAAAGAGAAATAATGATGTGACTGAATCAACAGTTGAACAGCTGCTGGCAGTGAGTAAGGGAATTTAACAGTGGGTGTGCATGTGGAGAAAGAGAAATAAGTTCAGACAAAATGCATCTGTTAAGAGAATGGACTGACATTTGGTGTGGCTTCAAGGCAAATTAGGCATCTCTCTACTCTTCTCAATGGGGAATTTTGTACTGCCCGATAAAAGAAAATATCCCAATAATGTGATGGAAAGAACAATGCAAATCTGACACCAATATAAAACTGGCTCTCATTCTGGAATTGACAATATGGCAATATATATTAAAAATTAGGTAATGGCTCAGCACGTCAGTTCACATGTAGCTTTAGATGCCACTGAGGAAGTTCCAGAGTCCTCTTCTTTTAAGTTACTCTATCATCCATAATTCAGTGCACAGCTACCTCACAGCAAATTCTGGGCTCTGCATCCATCATAATCAAGATTTTGTGAAAGGAGTTAATATGGTCAGGCAAATACACAAAAGTGTTGGAGAAACTCAGCAGGCCTTGTAGCATCCAGAGAAGGCAAAGATATATTGAATAATCAACATCAAGATCGTACTTTGATAAAGGGCTCAGGGCTCAGGGTCTCCCGCCCCGCCCCCCCCCCCCCCCCCCACCACATAGACGCTGCGGGACCTGCTGAGCTCCTCCAGCATCTACTACAACAATCACAGTGTCTGCAGACGTGCTCGTTTCACTCAATAGGCTAAAGGATCATTATCATGGGATATGATGTAGAAAAGGATAAGTCACAAAGTCAATAGACTTAGAACAGTATATCACAGTATGGACTCTTCAGTCCACAATGTTATGCCGAATTATGTAAACCTAGTCCTCATCAATCTCACCTTTCCCTCTCTCACAGCCTATAACCCTCCATTTTCTTTTCATCCATGTGGCTGTCTGAGAGCCTTTTAAATGTCCCTCAGGTACCAGTCTCCACCACCACTCCTGGCAATTCATTCCAGGCACCCCTCCACTCTGTGTAAAGAAAACTACCTGCAACATCTCCCCTAAACTTTCCTCCACCAAACAGATGTCCTCTGATATTGGCCATTGGCACCCTGAGGAAAAGGTGCTGAATGTCCACCCTATCTTTGCTTCTCACAATTTTATGAACCTCTACGAAGTCACCTCTCAAACTCTGTCTCTTCAAAGAAAAAAGCCTGAGCTCACTTAACCTTTGCTTATAAGACATGTTCTCCAATATAGGATTAATAAAAAAATGTCTTTAAACAGTTAGAATGTAAAAATCACTGGCAAAAAAAGAAATTGAACTTCATATACACGTGCAATTTAGGAAAAGTTAGTTAAGTCCATGAAGGAAGGAGAAGAATTTGTAAATAATGAAAGATAAAATAGCATGGGAGGAGGCTAATGTGTACATGGATACCAAGAAATATGGCAGCACTCGTGCTGGTGCAGACCTGCGGGGAGCAAGGAGCAGCACTCCTGTGGGGTCGAACCACCCAGTCAACTTCTGTCAGCTCTGCACCAGCTTTGAATAGCCCATTAAAGAAGCCAACAGTAGTTTTATTTAAAAACCTGCAACCGCGGGGTCTGTGCCCAAGATGGCAGAGCCTCTGGTCGGCAGCAGCCATGAGGGGATGCAAGCTCCAGGGGAGTGGAAGATTCAGGGCACCAGAAAACGGGGAGACCATCCACCGTCTGAGAAGGAGAAGCAAAGGAGACGACACACAGGTAGACATGGAGTTGATGCTTCTCCATCAAAAATCCTTTAAATAGGTCCAGCCAATAGGGACAGAGAAACCATACTTTTGTTCCCAAAGGGTAGTGAGACTTTGCAATTCTCTGCCCATGAGTGGCATAAAGGCTTAGTCATCCAGAATATTCAAGAGGGAGATTGGTAATGGTTTAGATATTGTGAATCAAGGGATATAGGGGTCTAGTGCAGGAATGTTACAGTGGGGTAAAAGAATTTACTGAATGTTGGAGCAGGAACAAGAATCCAAATAGCAAACTCCTGCATCTATTTCTTTTTATTTTCAAAATGTACTTAAGCATCAAAACAACTTTGTTCGCATTATACAGATGTACATTGTGCCTCCCTTTTTTTCCTCATCACAAAATAACCAATACATAAACATAGATGTTCACATACACCCTCAGATACACACCCAGATTCCCCACTCCCGAACCACCCACCTTGGCTGACAGTATCATTGATATACTGTCAATTATACAGGTACACAATCCTTTATTCAGAACCCTCGTGTTCTGAATTTCGGATTTTTACAGATTTCAGAAAGCCAGATTTAAGCCCACCTGAAATGTGCTGCCGTATTCACCCCCAACCCCTTCCAGTCACGCTGCCATCTCCCCCTCCCCCTGCCCACCTGACTCGCGCTGCCGGTCTCTACCCCTCACCCGCCCAACTCGCGTTGCCGGTCTCCCCCCAATCACCCGACTCGCACTGCCGGTCTCTCCCCCCCCACTCATGCTGCTGTCTCTCCTCCTCTCCCGCCAGTCTCGCGCTGCTGGTCTCTCTCCCCACTTGCCGGATTTTGGAGGTTTCCAGATTTTAGATATCTGGATAAAGAATTGTGTACCAATGCATACACTGCAAAGACATTCACTTTGTAAGCACTTGTCATTCAGTGAAATAGTGCATAAAGGTTTCCATTTATAATTTTTTTTCCCCAGTGGACCCTCTTAAGGTGTATTTGATTTTTCTCCAGTTTAATAAAGAAACTGATGTCCTTAATCCATTATGCTATAGAGCACACATGTCAAACTCAGGCCCGCAGGTCAAATTTTGCCCGTGATATAATTATGTTTGGCCTGCAAGATCATATCAAATATGTATTAGACCTGGCCCGCTGGCCTCCGCGCCAATATAGCGCATGCACAGCTAATACTGCAAATCCCAGAATGCTTTGCAAATGCGTTGGCGCCAGCCCGTCAGCCCGCTAATCGCCCCAACCTCCTCTCTTTACTTTCATTAGTATCTGCGACCTGTCACCTAACTCACATGTAATAAACCCCTTACGAAAAATGGCCAAACGAAAGACAGAAAACAAGACCTTTCAGGACAGGTGGGAGGCAGACTATATGTTCATCATTTTAAAAGACAAACCTGTTTGTCTTGTGTGTGGAGCCAGCATGTCTGTAGTTAAAGAATATAACATACGACGACACTATGAAACGAAACACCAGGACAGGTATAAGGATCTGAACGAGAAGCAAAAGCTCCAGAAGGTGGAGGAGATGAAAAGAAGTCTGGTTTTACAGCAAACTTTATTTTATATTTTATTTCTCATTTGTTAATGCTTCTTCTGGAAAGAGTTTAACTAAAACTATTATTAAACATTTATTTTAATATGAAAAAGTTTAACATTACATATGTTGAAAGAAGAGAAAACATGCAGATGTTGTTGAAAATTTTCAATAAATATTTAGTTTGGCCCACGACTTAGTCCAAGTTTTTAATTTTGGCCCTCCGTGAATTTGAGTTTGACACCCCTGCTATAGAGGGATCCCTTTCAGACTACCAATGGAAAAAGCTAATAGCGACGTAAATGCTGCCACCTCTCAGTGAAGAGTTTGGGGAGTTGTCAGAGGTTCCAAATATTTCAGTCCTTCATCTATTTCTTATGCCTATAAATATGTTCTTATGATGCAGAGAGCCTATTAGATCTTTATATTTTTTTTACATTAAATCATGGAATATTTTCTCTATAATGAAGAAGGGGAAATAGCATCTTGATTTAACAACTTATCCAAAGCCTATATTTCCATTAATAAAGCATTCTATTACTAATGTGTTGGGGTGTCACCTGTGATTCTAAACTTAATGATCTCGACTGTTATTTCAAACCAATACCCCTGTTCTTGCACAGGGTGCTCTCGGCCCTGTCTCTAACATGTGGGAGTGAGACAGTGTGGCTGACTGGGGTCGTAAGTCTCTCTCTCTCTTTCTCTTCTGCGGGTTTCTAAGAGTGTTAGTGGCTGGATCAATGAGGTCCTGCTCTCGGTCCTAAATTGAGTCATAGAAGAGATGCTGTATGTTAACTAAATCATAGGTAAATCTAGGAAAATTGCTTGTGAATGCAGTTTAAAGTGGAATTGTGAACCAATAAATTAGAAATTACAAATGTACAAATTCATCTCCCAATATTTGTAATTTATTCTATGCATGATAACAAATAATTTTTATGCCTTGTAATTTTAGTAACCTCTTCAAAATTGCATAATTCAAAGAATTCCAACTACTGTATAAAATCATGGTTTACCTTGCATAAAACTTGTTTTGTAAAAGAATACCACTCTTTGAACCTATTCAATCAAAGCATAAAAAAAGCACTGACCAGCAATAGTTGGGATGATATTGACAAAAAAAAATATGCAAATGACAAAATTGGAATAGTTCCCTAGACAGAATCAAAAAACTATGGGAACAAGATTTTCAACAATTAATCTTTGAAACTGCATGGGACTCTGTTTTCAAGTGAGTGCACTCATCTTCTCTTTGTGCCAGACACTCATTATTACAGTTTAAGATAGTGTACGGGGCCCACTATTCTCAAGTCAAATTGGCTAAATTCCATTCTGAATTTTCTTCTAGATGTGATAAATGTATAACTGAAGGTGATTCACTGTATCATATATTCCGGTCACCTCCATCTCTTTCCAATTTTTATGAAGGTGTATTTTCTACTTTTGTCTTTAAGTTTTTAACATCACTTCAACTCCAAATCCTTTTGTTGCTCTTTGGAATAAGTGGTCCAATAGGTTTGTTACTGACTGCTTCACAATCCCTCGTAGCTGCCCTTGCCTCCCTCATCACTAGAAGGGCCATGGTAATGAGATGGAAAGATGCCATCCCTCCCAGTTGATGGCTGGCTGATATGATGGCATATTTGACTTTAGAAAAAAATTAGATGTTTACTACTGGAATGAATCTTAACTTTGTTTCCTTATGGGGTTCCTTTCTCAATTACTTTAAAAAAATCTAAGATTAATTAACTGCTGGTTTTTGACCCCATTATTATTAGGCAGTGAACTGTCTATCTTAAGCTAGCAGGCCTCTGAAGGGAGGATTGATAACTAGTCGAGTGTTTGATTTTCTTTTTCTTAAATTATCTTCAGTGTATCATCGGTCTTATCACCATTTTTATTATTAAATGCAATTTGTTAATACTTTATCTAGTATCAAGTACTGATGTAACATTTACTTGACAAAACTATTAAAACATTGAAAAAGAATGACAACATTGAATTTTTCACATTGATTTTAAAGTGAATCATTTCACATTTCCCCATAATTTACTGCCTGCAAATTCCTTAACTGATCATTTAACATCACACATCTTGTGGACAGAAGTTCAGTTTAGATAATTTCAACTCTGCTGTTGAATGTCAGTCTAATTGGCTCAGTTGATTAAAATATCTGAAATTTCCAGCTGTTTGTAAGTTCCTCCAATTTTTTTTTTTTAACCTGTTTTTGGATCATTTTTCAAATTTGGAAACAGTGAACGGTCCTATTTTTCTTTAGGAAAAGGAGCATCATATGTTAAACTTCTGTATACAGATCTAAAACATATACACACACACACACACACACACACACACACACACACACACACACACACACACACACACACACAATGGTCTGGAGAGAGTGCTATTAACAAAGGAAATTCTACTCCATGTGTAAATGGATTCGGATCCATTTTGGCCCATTACTTCAATTGCTTTCTCTGGATAAACACAGCTGCAGGTCCATGCCCACCTACATGTGGTGTTCTTCCCCTTCTTTCATGTCAAGTCTTTCAAAAAACAAGTCTGTTAGTTTCTGACACTAAAAAATGCAAGTTAGCAAACGTTTTACTGAAGACCACAGCATGGCTGGTGCACCTGTTGTGCGCTGTTCATTTATTCCACTTGTGACAGATTATATATAGATATGATTTTTGGAGATTAATTGGGGCAGGTTTTTTTTAAAGAGTAGGTCACATACAAAGACTTCAAAATAGATCTCATTTAAAATACTGGAGCTCTGCTCAAGCTAGACAGGGAAGCTCCTGGGGGCATTTGCAAAAACTTTGGGGAGTCCCCAAGAGACTTCACTAATGGATTGTTGTTTTTGAAATGCAACAGATGAAAGAGATTGGAGGAGTAGTTCAGAGCCGCATGCTGTCTGGAGTGCAGCTTACTGTTCTAGGAGGGTCAGCAAGCAGAGAGAGGAAAGTAGGCTTTTCTCTGAGAGAGAGAGAGAGAGAGAGAAAGAGAGAGGGATCAGCTCTGCAGTTTTACAGTCAGCAGCAGCAGCTGGGACTGGAACAGGACAAGCTGGGAAGCTTGTGGAAAAACACATTTTGAAGACAGGTTATGAGTGCTTAGTTCAGCCTGGTCAAAGCCCTTGTGGTCGATGTAAGAGGAGATGGCTGGCTGTATAATATTTCACTTGAAATGAGAGAAAAAGAAAAGGAACTCTGTGGTGACCTGAAAGAAAGAGGTTATCATCTGGAAAACCCTGATGGGGCAAGTTTCGTCAGCAATACACTGAAGTGGCTGATGGAACAAATCAGTTTGTGTCCAATGAGCAACAAATCTCTCTCTGAAAACCGACAAGAACCTTATTGAGCGGTAACCATTTACCTTTCAAGCCCCAAAGCCTGGTGAAGATTCATAAATGTTAAATTCTGTGCACGATGTAAGATTTGCCTAATACTGGTGAACTTGGAGGAGTAAGAAGTGAGATTGGACAGTGAATCAAAGAACTTTTCTGAACTCATACACATATTACATAAATGTCCACTTAGAATTAGAAGGGAATTAAGTTAATGTAATCAGTTAGAGTTTGATCCTGTTGTTATGTTTAAAGATAATTAAAAGCAATTTTGTTTGTAACCATTTGTCTTGGTGAATTTCTATTGCTGCTGGGATTTGGGATCCTCTGAGCCCACACCAATGCATACAGTTGCTCTTCATTGACTTAAGCTCGGCCTTCAATACCATTATCCCCTCAGTGTTGGTCAAGAAGCTACCAACTCTGGGCCTCTGTAATCCACTCTGCAACTGGATTTTTGACTTTCGCATTGGAAGACCACAGTCAGTATGAATTGGAAACAACATCTCCTCCTCACTGATTATCAACACAGGCACACCCCAAGGATTCGTGCTTAGCCCATTGCTCTACTCGTTATACACCCATGACTGTGTGGCCGGGCACAATCCCAATGCCATCAACAAGTTTGCCAATGACACCACAGTTGACAGCAAAATTACAAACGACAATGAGGAAGTGTACAGGAATAGATCAGCTCATTAAATGGTGTAACGACAACAACCTTGTGCTCAATGTCAGCAAAACCAAGGAGATGGCTGTGGACTTCAGGAGGAAGTTAGGGGAACGTGACCCAGTCCTCATCGAGAGTTCATTAATGGAGAGGGTCAAGAACTTCAAATTCCTGGGTGTCAGCATCTCCGAGGTTCTGTCCTGGAGCCTCCATGTGGATGCAATCACAAAGAAGGCTCGCCAGCACCTAAACTTTGTGAGATGTCTGAGGAGATTCAGTATGTCATCAAAGACTCACAAAAGCATCTATAGGTGTGCCGTGGAGAGCATTCTGGCTGGTTGCATCACTGCATGGTATAGAGGCATCGTCTCTCAGAACAAGAATAAGCTCCAAAGGGTTGTGAGCTTGGCCTGTGACATCACAGGCACCGGACATAACTCCATCGAGGATATTTACGAGGTCATGTCTTAATAAAGCAGCCTCTATCCTCAAAGACCCCCACCACCCAGACCATACCCTCTTCGCTCTTCTACCATCAGGATAAAGTTACAGGAGCCTAAAGAGAGGCACTCAACAGCACAAGGACAGCTTCTTCCCTGCTGCCATCTGATTCCTGAATGATCAATGAATCAAAGACACTGCCTTACCTTTCATACACTACTATTTTTTAAAAATTTATTATAATGGTGTAAGATGATTATAACATGAATGTTTGCCCAGTGACGCTGCCTCAAAACACCGAATTTCATGACTTGTTCATGACAATAAATTCTGATTCAGGATTCTGTGGGAAAGGAAACAGGGCAAAGGGAGACACAGAGCTGAGGAAGGCAATGGGATGGTGGGTGGGTGGGATGGGGGGGGGGGGTTTACAAGTAATGCCATGGAGGGCGGTCAGTCGGAAGATGAGGTCTTGTCCATGGACCAGACGTGTCAGCAAGGGGATGGGATGGGGAATTGAAATGGATGGCCACTGGGAGATCCATGCTATTGCACTGGACAGATCTCAACAAAGCGATGTCCCAGTCTGCGCCCGGTCTCCCTGATGGATGGGAGACCATAAAGGGTGCCAGTAGATGACCCCTGCAGATTCACTTGGAAAGGACTGTTTGGGTTTCGAGTCAACTGCTCTCCTGACAAGCTCAATGTGCAGTGAAGGTTTACAGACACACCCCAACGATAGAAAAGGAGTCACTTTGCTGAAGTACACACAAGCATTTCGTTCCATTAAGTTGCCACGTTGAACTTGTAAAGAACCCAGTTAGATGCCTGTCTACTAGAAGTGGCCCAAGGGGGATTTGGTGCAGCTACTCACAGTACACACAGGCAGAAGGCACCCGGCATGGACTCGCTGTCCCTGATCAGGTAGCTGCCGTCCTTGCCGCTTCGGCTCAGCAGCTTCTCCCCGACCTCTCGGTTGATATTCCCGTGATAAACTGGATGCTGCATCTTTCCTCCCCCCACCACCCCCCTCTTCTTTCCAGGCGTCGCAGAGAATGGTGGGGTCTGGAAAAGGCTCCGGCGGCAAACTCCGTTTCACCCTTCATGAAAGGGAATGGTTACAAAGCGAAAGAGATACATCGTCTCCAGTCCCGCCCCCCTCCCCGGGGACGGGACGTGTCAGTGGCCCGTGAAAAGGTTCACAGCGCTTTGTTTACAGGGTGGAATTGCTTGGAAGACTATCTCAGAATGAGATTAATCAAATTGCCAAACATTTTAGGTCTCTCTCACTTTTGTTTGCAATTTGAGAAGGATTTTCTCTAATCAAAAATAGATTTTGGATCCATGGCATTTGCTTTCTTTGTTGCCTTGGCTTCAAACTGTTTCCAATGTGAGTAGAGTGTAGTTGGACAGTTCAGCCCTTTCTATATTTGTAAGACATCTCGTGATGGTTAAATGATTCATCTGTGTGTATTTTACATCCATTAAGTCAATCCTGTCTATATATTCCCATCAATGTACAATGGGGGGGGGGGGGGGGGGGGTACTCCCAATTTTCTGTTTACCCAGAGACTGCTGCCCAACACAGGCAGGGTTTTAAAATAAACTCCTGTTTGCTCCTTGAACGAGCCATTTAAAATCTGCATGAAGCTGACGCTTGTTGGACTAGGATCAGTGATTCTCAACCTTTTTCTTTCCATTCACGTCCCACTTCAAGTCATCCCTGTGCCATCAGGGATTGCTTAAGGTGGTATGAGAGTGGGAAGGGAAGGTTGAGAACCACTGCTGTAGACTCAATTGTTACTGGAATATTTTGCTGGTGAAAAATTGTCATTTCCTTTGGAGTGTTGAAAACGTGCACATAGCGAGTCAATTAGGTCTGATTAAAACAGTGGTTTTCAAACTTTTTCTTTCCACTCACACCCCACTTTAAGCAATCCCTGACAAATCACAGAACACCTATGGCAAAGGGAATACTTAAAGTGGGATGAGAGTGGAAAGAAAAAGGTTGAGAATGGCTGGGCAGGTGGTAGAACCCTGTGGAGCAGATCTGTGTCTCCTCTCCTTGCTCTCTAGAATCCACACTCTGCTGTTGCAGCAGCTCTAGCCGTGCTGCCTTTGGGGGGGGGGGGGGGGGGAAGAGGGCAGTACCTATTTGACCTAAAGTTGTTCTTTTTTTTCTCTTTAATTCCCCCACAGTGGCCTCTCCCTCTTCATCCACCTATCCCTCCCGCCTTCTGCCCATCACCTCTTAGCCCCTCCCAGAATGCTTCTCCCTTGATATATTTGATGTCACCTCTTCCTACTTCATTCCAAAGAAAGAGTCCCAACCTCAGTATTGCTACAGGTGGGTTCTCATGGACCCATTGAGATCCTCCAACATTTCATTGTTCGCTCAGGATTCCAACATCTGCATTTTTGGGTTTTGTTAATCGATTTCTACCCGCTGGTCTGTGACTTGTTTTATGCTCTTCTATAAAGTGCTTTACTTAAAGTGCACAACTTTAAACACATGGAAGGAAATTATAATGGACATTTAGAACACTATCTGTTCATTATAAATTGGAACAATTTGATTCATACCTGGAAAAATGGTTTAACTACATAATACTTCATAGGCCTGACCTTATTCTTACAAATCAATGATTATGTTGTAATAAATAGATCACTCCTACCCAGATATAGTTTCCCCCTTTTTCTTAAAATTATGTGGAAAATTGTGGCAAATACCTATATATATATGTATAATATCTGAGATACATCTTATGGAAATGTTTGTTTAAACTTCAATTTAAAAAAATAAATAAATAAAATGCCAACATATTTGGTCCTGATTGCTACAATTCTGCACAAATCATTTGCTCTTATATGTACTGCATTAATTGAGGCCAAACATCTGCTGGTCCAGAAAATGCTGGAAACATTCAGACAGCATCTGCAGAGATTGGGCAGAGTTACTGTCTCAGACCAATTTTCCCTTAGAGTGTGACAAGGAGAATGTAAAGTGGGATTACAGAGCAGGTGAATGAATGAGGGAGGAGAAAGGTGGAGTGAGGGAGAGGGGGAAAGATTGCAGCAGGATTGCTCACAGTAGTTAAATATTACTACTGTATTTTCCAGTAGTGACTTACAGTTAGTTGTTCCAATGTACTTCTACTGCTAAATAGGCAAGAAGAGATTCCTGACAAGTTTGGGAAGGAACCCAGGTGTTAAAATCTCTCCAGAATTCAGCATGTCCATTCACTTGTGTTTCACTCCCTTGTCCATTTTGTTGGCCAGGACACCCATGTCCTCTAAATTAAAATTGGGTACTTTTTTTTTCTGCATATGAATTGTTAATTTTCCACTATTTAAACATTTATCTTCTTTATTTGAAGTACTTATATCTTTCACTCGAATGAAGCACTATTGGCCCCAGGATAATCTAGGGGTCTCTGCACATCATATAGACTCACTTTTTCATCAGGTTTTACAGTGTGGACACAGGTCCTTCAGCCCAACTTGACCATACCTACCATTTTCCCTCTTAGTTAGTCCCATTTGCCTCTATTTTACCCATATCTCACCAAATCTTTAGTTTCCATCTACTTCTCTGAATAACCTTTGAATTTTGCTATCGTCTCTGCCTCTACCACTTCCTCTAGAAGGTTGTTCTATATATCTACCACTCTTGTCTTTTCCTTCTCTTTAAATCTTTGGTATCTAATTTTAAACTCCCTACTCTCTGAGCAAGACTATGACTGTTGTTTTAGTCACAAGTGTCTAACCTAGCTGTGCCATTTTTCCACCTGGTCTAATCAATTTGCACTCAGCCCATCACCGTCCTCCCTTCTCCATCCACGTTCCTATCCAAATTTCTCTTCCATGTTGAAGTCAAACCCTCCTCCACCACTTCTGCCACAGTCATTCCACAATCTCACCGCCCTCTGGGTGAAGAAGTCCCCCCCCCCCCCCTTAGGTGACACCTAAACATTTCACATTTCATGCTTATCCCATGTTCACTCATTCTTGTCTCACCCAACCTCAGTGGGGAAAAAGCCTGCTTACATTTACCCCACCTGCATCTCTCAATTTTGTACACCTCTATCAAATCTCCCCTCATTCTGACGCTCCAGAGAATTAAGTTCCAACGTCATCAGCCATTCCCAGTAACTCAGCCCCTCAAATCCCAGCATCATCCTTGCAAATATTTTCTGCACACTTTTGATCTCTTGTAGACAGTGGCTGAAAAATGCACACAATGCTCAAAAATACAACTTCAACAAAACATCCTGCCCTTTTCTCAATATTTTTATTCATGAAGGTCAATATGACAAAAGTTGTTTTTTTTTAAATGACCCTATCTTCCTGTGACGCCACTTTCAAAGATTTATGTATCTGCATTTCCAAAGCAATTTCCACCAAACTCCAGAGTTCCTTAGCATTTCCCATGCAAGTCCTACTCTGATTTGTCGTCCCAAACTTCACACCTTTCCACATTAAATTTCAACTGTCATTTCCAATCCATTTTTCCAGATGATCCCACTGAAAGCTTGCTTTGCCGTCCACTACATTCCCAAAATTAGTGTCATCTGTAAATTTGTTGATCTAGTTTCCCCACATTATCATCAGTTTCACTGATATGGATGACAAACAATAATGGACCCAGCATCAATCCCTGAGGTGCATCTCTAGTTACAGTCTCCAGTCAACAAAGCAATCATTTACTACCATTGCTCTTGCAAAATCAAGGGCTAATACAATTTACCATCTCATTCTCGATACTGGGCAACTAAACCTTCTTGACCAACCTCCGAGGTGGGACTTTGTTAAAGGCTTTACTGAAATCCTTATAGACAACATCCACTGCTTTTCATCAACTTTACTGGTAATCTCCTGTTGTAAATGAGGAAACTGGTTTGGTAGGTCTCAAAGGTAAGGAGTTTGGACATAGTTTTGATGGGGAAGTATTTTATTTACAAAAGGCAAGTGTGGGAAATAGTAACTGATTCAGCACGCACGCACGCACGCACGCACGCCCCAAGAAAAAATGCCCCACCACCCCTTGACTCAGTGCATGGCTCTATGTAAAAAGAACTCTAATTAAATGCTCCCAACCCTTTTAAGTGCACATCTTACTAACAGTTTCTCCAGCCCCCTTCCACATTTCTACGCCTGGAGTGAAGCAGGGTGGTCCCAAGATGGCAAAGAGGGAGAACAAAGAGCACATGACACCTTTATAGAGCTGGAGGTTCCAGCCCAGATCATTTACAGGGTACCAATGCCTCAGTGCCAGGAGGGTTAATCCAATTACAACAGCCAGTGGTCCAAGGCCAAGTACAGGAAGGCTGGAGAGTGCAGTCCAGGTAATTTACATGAGCCCCAACAGCCCCATGTCCTCCGACTAGGTAGGGGGCAGTGCTGTCACATGACAGCCATAATCCTTCCCAATACATCTCCTCAAAACCTTCTATAAGATTGGATGGAATGAATCTATCAATGATGACTATCCCAAACCAGTCCCTGTCTATCCAAGTATTTATTTATCTGATCTCTTCCAACAATGTACCACAACTGATGTCAGACACACCACTGTAGAAGTGGGATATTATAACCAATCACAAAAATCTGGTTGAAGTAAAAACAAAAATTGCTGAAGAAGCTCAAAGCTAAGCCTTTCCAGAATATTCTATATTAAATCTGGTCTTTATCACAATATAATGTCCCTATCCTACAGTAAATATGAAACTAAAGTTCTACAATCTTAATTTTATTTTGTTGGTTTGTTGGATACATTAGACCCACTGCAATTTGCCTATCGTCACATTCGCTCCACAGCAGATGCGATATAACTGGCTCTCCACTCAGCTCTGGATCACCTGAAAAACAACAATTCATACATACAGCTGCTCTTCATCGACTACAGCTCAGCCTTCAATACCATTATCCCCTTAGTGCTGGTCAAGAAGCTACAAACACTGGGCCTTTCTACCCTCTTCTGCAACTGGATCCTCGACTTCCTCATCAGAAGACCAGAGTCGGTATGAATTGGAAACAACATCTGCTCCTCATTGATTATCAACACAGGCACACCCCAAGGATGTGTGCTTAGCCCATCACTCTATTCATTATACAGCCATGACTGTGAGGTCATGCACAATTCCAATGCCATCAACAAGTTTGCCATTGACACCATAAATGTCAGCAGAATCACAAACGACAATGTGGAAGTGTACAGAAAGGAGATAGATCAGCTCGTTGAATGATGTATTGACAACAACCTTGGCTTCAATATCAGCAAAACCAAGGAGATGATTGTGGTCTTCAGGAAAAAGTTAGGGGAACACAACCTAGATCTCATCGAGAGCTCAGTAGTGGAGAGAGTCAAGAATTTCAAATTCCTGAGTGTCAACATCTGCAAGGATCTGTCCTGGAGCCTCTACATTGATGCAATCACAAAGAAGGCTCGTCAGCAGTCTGAGGAGATTCTGTATGTCACCGAAGACTCTTGTAAACTTCTGCAGATACCATGGAGAGCATGCTGGCTGGCTGCATCACTGCTTGGTATGGAGGTGCCAACTCTCAGAACAAGAATAAACTCCAGAGGGTTGTAAACTCAACCTGTGACATCACAGGCAGCAGGCTTGACTCCATTGCGGACATCTACATGAGATGGTGTCTTAAACAAAAAAGCAGCCTCTATCCTCACCACCACCCAGGACATGCCCTCTTCACCAGGGAAGGTGCCAAAATGTATGTTAGAGAGGGGCATTAGCCAGTTAGAGGGGGCTCTTTCAGGGGGAGGGGTGCTGGGACCAACTTGTTGACTGGAGGGGGGGGTGGGGATGATGGCAGGGACAAACCTGTCAACCGGGGGTGGGGGATTGCTCCCAGGTACCTGCGTGTTGTTAATGCCATCCACCCCTCCAACCTAGGACACAAGGATCCTCCTTCTATTACATCAAGCATCACTAGATGCTACCAACGTACACTGCACGCCAGTGATTTGGCAGGGGGGCAGGTGGAGAGTTGCTAGTGTGTGTCAACCGAGACACTACAGACAAGGGAGGGAGTGGGAATGTGACTGACGGCCAGGGATGGTCGTGACCATATGGGGGGGGGGGAGGGGCACAGCACCTTGTTTGGGGAAGGCAATGCCTGTGGATGCCCTCCGTTATTCTCAACATGTGGGACCTGCTGAGTTTCCCCTGTGATGTGCATTTACTGAAGTTTTCTTTTGTCTGCATTTAAATGTTTCATTTCACTTCACTCTGACACATGACACACTTACATTATTATAACAAATCACAATACATGCTTTCATATCCATATGTTGCAGCTTTCTGGATATTGGACTCCATAACCCTGCAAGGTGCTATCTCTGGCTTTATCAGAACTAGCCATTTCTGCTGCAAACCTATCATCTGTATGATTCCCCCCCATAACTTACCCCACAGCAATCCTGGCTTGCCCCAATCAGAGAGATCCCCTTTCTCTCCCACTTTGCTCCCCACCTCACTTCTCTGCAATTTTGCAATTTAAAGCTAGCTTGATTTTTCTCTTTCCCAATTCTGTAGGGACACTTGGATTGGAAACATTGACTCTGTTTCTTGTTCCTCATGATGCTGCCTGTCTATATCCAGCAGATCCTGTTTTAATTTATTATGGAAGAAGCCTGTGGGTGAAACTATAAAAGTTAAAAATATCAGTTTTTGAGAAATCCTTAAGATTCAAAAAGTCACACAGCCCAAAACTCCTCTAAAATGTACATTGATAACCACATAAATGGCACCGAATAAAATAATCCACAAACACAATAAACAATGAAGTAAGATTTTCCAAGAGTTTACCAAAGATGCGTCATAAAATAATTAAATCTGCCTTACTTTGATCTGACTTTTGCATTTTGAGGTTTAATGCAGCTACAATCTTAAATAAAACTGTCAGCCTTTCCTTTTATTGGTGGCCAGGTCTGTTTGCACTCCTCTTACAGGTGACCTTTTGACTACTATTGAATTGTTTGATTCTTAATGATTTTGGACTGAATTCAGATTGGCAATCTCCAAGAATTTTCAGTCTTTCGCTCCTGACCCAGTTGCTTCCTTTTCCTTTGAGCCTGAGATGATCGCGACCAGAATGGAATTTTATGTTAAAGTAATGCAGTTTAATGCAAAACAAGTGCTTTCAATCAGAAACCATGAAGGTATGAGAGGAGAATTGACTTTCATTGATTTGGAAAATACATTGAAAGGCATGAGGGTGGTCAGGCAATGGTTGGCATTGAAAGAAATAAAACAGAATTTGCCAGAAAAAAATTATTTCAAGGCATAAAACCTCAAAATCTGTTGCTGACAAGAGAAGTTAAGAATAAAATTAAATAAGAAAGGTCCTATAATATTGCCAGTAACAGAAGTGGCGTTTAGAATTCAGAATATTTGAGGGCACAACAAAAAACCTCCAACAAATTGACAGGAAAAGTTATGAGGTAAAATATAAGAGTCGACTGATGAGAAATGACAAAGCAGATGATAAGAATTTCTGGAAGTATATAAAAATGGAAACATAGAAAGAGACCATTCAGTCCATCAATTCATTTGATTCTCACTCCCCTACTTATTTCCCACTAACCTATTCCCTTTTGCATGTCTGTTTTCCCACTCCCACCCATTTCCCCCCCCCCCCATAATTCTCCTGGCACCCCCTACCTTTAGGCTACTCAATAACTCTACCAACCAGAACATCCTAGGACATGGGCAGAAACCGAAGGACTTTAAGAAATTGCACACATTCACACAAATTTTAAATTATATAAGTAATGTTCTCCGAAGCAATGCACAAACCCTTGGTGAAGATGGGAGCAAACATTCAGTCAGTGGAGTGCCTCGATCGTGCCCAGCCCACAGCAGCTGTTTGAATAAAATGGCAGTGCCCAAGATGAAGACCCGATCGATGCTGCTCGCCTTTGGGCGGCTCTCCCAAAGTGTTACCCTCTCCCTGCTTAGTAAGGGATAGTATGACACTGATCAGCAAACTCCAAGACCTGGGAGTTTTTTTTTTAAATATTTTATTTTTGATTTTTTCAAAAATATATACATAGTAACATTTTAAATATACAATATATAAAACTTTTTCTTACCAACACAACAAACAAAAAACAAAAACAGACCCACCCTCCCTCCAACCAACCCCCCGCCTCCACTCCGCACACACAGATCCGTTCACCATTAGAGGTTATATATATTTTACGTACAGAAAGTACAATTGGGGAAACTGTTTGTATGTATAATAGTTATTTTTATAACCCTTTGTTCCTTCTTGTTCCTGTATCTGGGCACCTATGTAATCTGGATATGGCTGTCAAATCTATACAGAAGTGTTATATTAAGTTATATGTGATTTTTTTTTCCAATTAGTATTCAGCTGTTCATTTCCGCAGTCCATCGTGCTATAAGTAGAGGGGAGTTGGACTTCCAAGTGATTGCGATACATTTTTTTGCTACCGCAGTGCTATTTTTATAAATGAGATTTGATATTTGGTCAATTTGTTGCTTATTTCCATAAAATTATCTAATAGATATAGCTCTGGGTGGCCGTGAAGACCCCAAGACCTGGGAGTGAACACTCCACTGTGTAAATGGATCATAGATTTCCTCACCTCCACACCACAATCAGTGAAGATTGGTGAGAAATTCTCCTCCACAATCTCCGTCAGTACTGGAGCACCACAGGGCTCTATTCTTAGCCCTCTGCTCTACTCAGTTTACACCAGTAAAACAATAACACCCTCTACAAATTTACCAATGATACCACGGTAGTGGGTTGTATAAAGGAAGAGAATGAGTCAGCGCACAGGATGGAGACTGAAAACTTGGCTGAATGGTGCACCAACAACAACCTTGTACACAATGTCACCAAAACTAAAGAGCTGATTGTAGAACGAATATTGGCAATAAAGTCCAGACAGAGAATAGGAATTCAGTGTGTGACCCCTTATCCTGAAATAATGCTCCTCAATTCCAGACACACTAAATACAACAATCTGAGAGCAACAAACCTCTCAGTATCTACTCTGTTAGCAAGCTCAGTATTATAAATCTTCCAGATAAATCATTTTTATTTTTCAAACTGGTAATCTGCACTCTATCTCCAACAACCATCTCGAGCTTCCTGTTGCATCTCATTTTAATCTCTCTCCCACTCCCACACTAACCTGTCTGCCCTTAACCTTCTCTGAAGAGGCTAAACACAAGTGTTGAGGAAAGATATGTCATGTTCTGCTTGGAATAAATGGTAAAATAAGCAGTAAAATTCAGCTGTGGTTCTGAAGTTTCACCCAGTGAGAATTTAATCATAGAAATAAGAAAAGCTCCATGGCAAAGATCCAATAAATGTAATTTGGTTTTTGAATCTGCCATATTTGGATCACGAGGTTACTTTCAATGTGGCCTTTCTTGTTTTTCCTCCTTCTTTCAATATTTAATTCTTACAACAAGACGACTGTCAGGTCCTAAAAAAGCTGATTTTATTCAGGACTCATTAAGCAACCCCAATATAAACATTAATCTTGATTTCCTGCTCCTATTCTTTATATTCAACATTTTCTATTTAATTTTACATTTGAATTCTTCAAGCCTTTCAATTCACTTTACAATTTGCAATTATAGTCATATTATCTCTGATGTCAATTAAAACTGCCCACAAAGGCATTTCCTGGTTTGGGCAAATTAATCTCACACAATTCCACTCAGTGAAAAAAAACTGGATTCGTCTCATAATTTTACATGTGCATTTAAATGTGACAAAAGCAGCATCGTGGCTGAGGAGATAGTTTAAGATACTTCCCAGAATCTTCTCATGTCTTGCAGCCACCTCTCAGCAAAGTAAGACATTAATGATAAAATTCACAATCACCTTCAATAAAAGTCCGTGAAAAGGGACAGATGTTAAAACTACAGTGTGTGGTTAAATGAGCAAATATATTCACTATTCCAAACCTATTTGATTCCAACTGAAATCTGTGTGCTGAGAAAAAAAAATAATTCTTACATCTCTAAACTATGTCTTTTTGGTGTGAACTTAGAGTATTGTGTTCAGTTCTGGTCACCTCATTATAGGAAGGATGTGGAAGCCATGGAGAGGGTGCAGAGGAGATTTGCCAAGATGTTGCCCGAATTGGAGAATAAGTGTTATGAGGCAAGGTTCACAAAGTTAGGAGTTTTCTCGTTGGAGCGCAGAAGAATGAGAGGAGACTTAATAGAAGTCTACACGATTCTGAGAGGCATGGATGGATAGCCAGCACCTTTTTTCCCCAAGGCAGAAATAGCAAGCACCAGGGGACATCTCTACAAAGTAAAGGAAGGAAAGTTTAGAGGGTTTTTTTTTTAAATAAACGCAGAGAGTATTAATGGGGGCCTGGAATGCCTTGCCAGGGATGATAGAGGAGGTTAAAACCTTGGGGGAATTTAAGAGACTCTCAGGCACATGGATGAAAGAAAAATAGAGGGTTACGAGGTAGGAAGGGTTTAATACTTTTTTTTGGTAGGAGTACATCAGACAGCACATTGAAGGCCGAAGAGCCTGTACTGGGCGGGAATATTCTAAGTTCTACATTCTACAGGTTTCTTCTTTCTTTACTGGGGAAAGTATGCCCCTGTGCTCCTAACAACATCCTTTCTATATTTGCCATGCCTTCTGACCACCTGTAATTTTGACTGAATTCTGCCCTTGATATTGTGTCCATACAAATTGGATCATGCCTGCTGCTTCCCAAAACCCAGAGTAAAATGTAAGGCTCCAGAAGCTGACCTATTTTGTTGGCTTCCAGAACTTCACCCACACATCTCATAAACATCCCAAAACTGCAACACTGCTACCTCAAAGAATATTTTGAGACCAAAATCTGAATCTATAATAATCAAGGTATTGCAGTTCAAGAAGTTCTTCAATGAAAACACATATTAATAAACAAGACCAGGATGCTGTGGTTTGGCAAGTAGGTTGAAATGCATTTTTTTTTCTGTTTTTCCTTGATTAGATGACACAAAAGAATAAGGTATAATCTTCCTTCTCTTGAACAACTGTACAAATCAAATCTCAGTTCACAATCAGATTACAACATTCAAAATTTTAATAAAATATTTTGCAGCACTTATTTGAATTTAGTTGGATGTGATTCAGTAACTATTGGAGCAACATTTGAATTATCGGGGAAGCAAATGCAGCTGGAAGTCCATTACCATTGGTTGGAATTGGTCAGGTTCAATTAACTTGCATAATGCACTTCTCATTTGCCTTGACAATATTTTTATATCAAAAATAAACTTTATTCACAATAAATTTTTCACAAAAGATAATCCATAAAATTCTCTTCCCACCTTTAGTTTTCTATTCATACATTTCCATCACTGTACATTGTTACATTTATTTCGATTTACACCATTGGGATCACTGTGGCATCTTGTCGTTACTGCTGCCCCACCCCGCCCCCCCCCCCCACCCCACTCTGTTGTTTGAGGTGCTTCCCCTGTTTCAACACCTCAATGCTCGGTAATGGAAGGACTCTAGACTGTGGTTCTTCCCCATGGCACCTTCACTTTGTCTGCACCAAGCTTCAGTGAGTCCCTCAGCACATACTCCTGCAGCTCTGGAATGTGGCAGTCGACAGTATACCCACACTGACATCTCTGTGTGCTGAAAGACCAATAAGGTTCAGCAGACCAAAAAGTGTCTTTCACTGAGTTGATGGGTTTCCAGCTGTTCTGGATATCGGACTCTGTGTACATCCTTGGGAAAAGTCTGCAAATCAGAGTCTTCGGTCACAAAGCTACTGGATATGGCAAGAATCCTTGCATCTGATTCCACACACTCTTAGCGAGTTGGGTGACTGTCTCCACTGCACTGCAGTTATCTTGGGGACAATATGCATTGTGGGGGGATGTTCAGGTTGTACAGGAAAGATCTGACTGGGAGGGTTACTCTAACTACCAGCCAGGCCAAGTCCAAGTGGTTGTTAGTGAGCACTGGCAATGAGCCATTCTGCCAGAAGATGTTCTCCTCTCTGGGAACCACTCAACCATGTCCATTGAGTCCTCATATATCAGCATATTTGACAATATCAACCAGTCATGAAAGAGTCTGGGCTTGAAAAAGATAGATGTTTGCAGTCACTGGGATAAACAGGAACTCTACTCTTAGTTTCGCAAATATATCTTTAATGTCCTACTGGAAGTGCATCCTCTACTATTTCATTGGGTTTTATTTCATCTCGAATCTTTGCTGGCCAGCACAAGGCCCTGGAAACTTCGGCAAGTTTAAAGTAATGAAGCCATGTGTTCTTGATTCGGTCTTCTAATTTTGTTAGTATTAGAACTCCCATCATTACTTCATCAGCTTCTCTCCTGACCAAATTTACTGCTTACAATTGATGAAGATTTATCTGTCAACTTGCAGAAATTAAGGACAATAGGTTTATATTTGGTACAAACTCTGCTCCCAAGCCAACAACTTCACACTCTCCCTTTTAAATGCCTGAGATTATTTATGGCGACAGCCAACAGGACTATTTAGTTCCACTTCCATAGTATAATAACTCATTTTCATTCCTGTATCTACCTAATATTGCAATGCCCTTCTGGACAAATTTGTACATACTGTATTCTGTCAATCCTGAATTCACCAAAGTCACCTAATTTACATCATCCCACAGACTCTTCACATGTCAAGGTTCAAGGTTCCTCTTAAGAATGCACCATACCTGATATATTTTAACTTTCACCTGCGATTTGGCAAAAGAGCCGCCATTAGTGTTGCCCAGCGCTCTTTACAGTTCAAGCAAAAGCGAATCGCTTCAGAGTAATCGAGTGTCCATGAATTTGCCTCCAGCGCTCCCACAGCCTCTGCAGCCGCACAGATTCATGTTTGATTCATCGGCAACCTGAGCTCCAAATCCAAACCTCCAATTAGATCAGGACACCTTTAACACCCGAGGCCCTTGTGCTGATCATCACTGACTGTAGATCCAGCACATACAGTATTCACCGTTTAACGTCCATGAAACGTCCTGTGAAATTGGGTGTTATGCAATGTGGACGTTAAGCGAACACCATATTATATACTTAGCAAAGCTATATGGGATATGGTAGTGCACCTGTAAACTTTCTATTTGCAAGTAGGGATTAGTGTGGGGACTGACAAGGGCAGTAGGCAGAGAGCGGGGAGGTGGGATTAGTCAGGGTACTGACACAGGGCTGTGGGGAGAGAACAGGGTAGTGGAATTAGTCTGGGGACCGACACAGGGCTGTGGGGAGAGAATAAGGTAGTGGAATTAGTCTGGGGACTGAAACAGGGCTGTGGGGAGAGACTGGAGCTGTCAGATCAGTTTGGATATACAGTATACAGTTCCTATGGCCAGCAATCACTATCTCCAAACTGCTGGGGACTTGCTCGCAGTAACTGAATAATTATGGGACCACAGAATTATATATGAACGGATGTTAAGCGACTTCGAGGTAAAGTTCTCTCATTTTTTTTAACCCTGGTCTCAGACCTTCTGTCCCTCTAAACCCTTCCAGTCCTGCAATTCTCCAGCAGGTGTCTTATGCGTTTCTGATTTCCTTTTCCAACAATTGGTGGTCATGCCTTCAATTGTCGTGGCTCCAAGACTGGAATGATCTCGAAAATTCTCATTATTTCTGTCCTTTCTTCTCCATCCTGGCCCCACCAGCATCACAACCACTCCCATCATAATTTCTTAAAGAACTATGATGACCAAACCTTTGGCCTCTCACCCTAAATTACACATTTACATACACCAACAAATAGGAAAGTTTGGATTGAAATCGGGCCATTAAGGAAAAGATGGAATGATTAGGGAGATGATAGAAATGTTAAATCATTATCTCATCTCATTATTTAGTTGGGAGTAGAACAGATGGATAACATTATGGATGATGTAATAACTAATGAGACAAATACACTTGAAATCTAAAAAGGGGATGGCAACAATGAATAAGCAAACCAAACTCTAGGAGGATGAAACTGCTATTGCACGAATTCATTTTAAAAGAAGTGATAAAGAGGCATTACCACAAATATATAAGAATTTGTTGGAAAGAATTGGAACATAAGAGGACTAGCAAATCACTAATGTATTCCTAAGCTTAGTAATGAGGAATGGAACACATCCAGGTAATTATTAACCAGTCAGCTTGGCACTGGAACATAGGAACATAGGAAGTAGGAACAGGAGTAGGCCAAAAATGGCCCATCGAGCCTGCTCCGCCATTCAATACGATCATGACTGATCTAATATATGACCTAACTCCACCTACCTGCCTTCTCCCCATATCCCCTAATTCCTCTATCATATAAAAATTTATCTAACCGAATTTTAAATATGTTTAATGAAGCAGCCTCAACCACTTCCCTGGATAGAGAATTCCAAATATTCACTACTCTCTGGGAAAAACTACTTTTCCTCATCTCTGTCCTAAATCTACTCCCCCGAATCCTGAGACTGTGTCCTCTCATTTTAGTTTCCCCGGCCAGTTCAAAAAACCTTCCTACATCTATCCTGTCCATACCCTTCATAATCCTATATGTTTCTATAAGATCTCCTCTCATTCTTCTGAACTCGAACGAATACAATCCTCGACGATTTAATCTTTCATCATAAGTGAACTCCTTCATCCCAGGGATCAACCTAGTAAACCTCTTCTGGACCATCTCCAAAGCCAGTATATCCTTCCTCAAATATGGAGACCAGAACTGGACACAGTACTCCAGGTGCAGTCTCACCAGTACCTTATACAGTTGCAACATTACCTCCCTACTCCTGAATTCAATTCCTCTAGCGATGAAGGCCAACATTCCATTTGCCTTCTTAATAACCTGCTGCACCTGCAACCTAACTTTTTGCGATTCATGCACAAGCACTCCCAAGTCCCTCTGCACAACAGCATGCTGTAGTTTTTCACCCTTTAAATAATATTCAGCTCTTTTATTTTTCTTGTCAAAATGGATAACCTCACACTGACTAACATTGTACTCCATCTGCCAGACCTTTGCCCACTCATCCAGCTTAACTCTATCCCTCTGCCTACTCTCCACATCCTCATTATAATTTGCTCTTCCACTCAATTTGGTGTCATCCACAAACTTGGCTACACCACATTTTGTCCCCTCCTCCAAGTTATCAATGTAAATGATGAACAGTTGTGCACCCCACTTACCACTCTCTGCCAACCTGAAAAACTCCCACTTATCAGACTCTCTGCATCCTGTCAGACAACCAATTTTAGATCCATGCCAATATACTTTCCTGGACTCCACTTTCCTGTAACTTACTGATAAGTCTCTTGTGTGGCACCTTATCAAACGCTTTCTGGAAATCCAAATATACAACATCAACCTGTTCCCCTCTATCCACCGCACCCATTATATCCTCAAAGTTTGTCAAACAAGATCTTCCCTTTCTAAAATCATGCTGCATCTGTATGATTGAACCTTTATGTTCCAAAAGTTTCACCATTTCATCTTTAACGACGGCTTCAAGCATTTTTCCAACTACAGACGTCAATATAATTGGCCGATCATTTCCAGTCTTCTGCCTACATCTTCTTAAAAAATGCGGTGACATTTGCTGTCTTCCAATCTGCCGGGACCTGCCCAGAATCCAAGGAATTTTGGTATATGACCACCAATGCATCAATTATAGCTTCTGCAATTTCCTTCAGAACCCTTGAATGCATATCATCAGGACCAGGTCATTTGTCTGGCTTTAGTCCCATTAGTTTCTCCATCACTACTTCCTTTGTAACAACTATTTTATCAAGGCCCTCCCCAACATTCACATCCTTACCTCCGCACTTGAGCATGCTGGACGTGTCTTCCACCGTGAAGACTGACACAAAATATTTGTTCAATGCCTCGGCCATTTCCTCATTTTTTGCTACCAGTTTTCCTTTCTCATCCTCCAAGGGTCCTATGTTAACTCTGGCCCCCCTCTTCCGTTTTATAGATTTATAAATTTTTTTGCTTTCTGTTTTTATATTTTGTGCCAATTTACTTTCATAATCCTTTTTCCTATGTCTTATCACCCGCTTTGTAACCCCTTGTTGTCTCTTAAAATTATCCCAATCTTCCAGTTTCCCACTGCTCTTTGCAGCTTTGTACACCTGCACCTTCAATTTTAAACTCTCCTTTATTTCCTTTGTAACCACGGTTGATTTTTCCCTCCCTTGCTGCCCTTTTTCCTGACCGGAATATTTTTTTGTTGAGCATTACAAAATATTTCTTTGAAAATCTTCCACTGTTCCTCAACTGTTTCATCAATTAGCCTGTGCTCCCAGTCCACTCTGCCCAATTTCTCCCTCATCCTATGGTAGTCCCCACTGTTTAAGCATAATATATTAGTTTTAGATCTAACTATTTCCCCTTCCATCTGAATGGGAAATTCGATCATACTGTGATCGCTATTTCCCAGATGGTCTCTGACTATTACATCATTTACTCTGCCTATCTCATTGTACAACACTAGATCCAGGAGAGCATTTTCTCTTGTGGGTTCCTTAACATGCTGCTCAAGAAAGCTATCGCGGATGCATTCTATGAAGTCCTCTTCCAGACTCCGACGACCAACTTGATTTTCCCAATCCATGTGGAAGTTAAAATCCCCCATGATGACTGCCGTATCATTATTACATGCCTCACTTATCTCTCTATTTATTTCCTGTGCCACTAAACTATTGTTATTTGGTGGGCGATGGATAACACCCACCAATAATTTTTTTCCCTTTGTTATTCTTTATCTCTACCCAAATGGACTCAACATTATGCTCTTTAGATCTTATATCATCCCTTACTATTGCCTGGAGCTCATCTTTGATTAAGAGTGCAACTCCACCTCCCTTACCATCCTGTCTATCTCTTTTCACCACCTGATACCCTTGAAAGTTTAATTCCCATTTAGAGTCACCTTGTAGTCAAGTTTCCCTGATGGCTACCAAATCATAGGCATGGGTACCGATTTGCGCCTCAAGTTCACTAACCTTATTTCTAATACTGCGGGCATTCAGATAAAGTGCCCTTATGCTCTTTGTCCTTTTAATATCTAGTGACTTCTAGATATGAAAATTTATGAAATCCCTTCTAAAGAAGAGAATAGAAGAATATCTGGGCACGAAAAACAGGGAAATTAAACATCAAAGGATTTCATGAAGCAAAGTCCTGCTTGATTGACTTTATTAAAAGTTTTGAAGTGGTGACAAAGAAGAGTAGACAATAACAATTAATGTAGCACTATTGCAGATTTTCAAAAGGCCTTTGATGAGGCATCCTACTAATGAATGAGTTCCGAAAATGCAGAGGCAAGGATTGTATTGCTAACTGTAGAGGGAACAAAGTGTAGCTATTCACAATGGAAGAGGGTGTATCCTGGTGCTCCACAAGCATCAGTGCTGCACTGAAAGTATTCACAATTTATATTAACCATTTACACTTTGGAGTCAAGAGAAAAATTTCTAAACATTGCAGATAACACCAAATTGGAGTTTGCAGTGTTGTGGGAAGGAGGGAAGATGGCAGTGCAGAGGTTATGGGGAATAATCAGTACAAAGTAAAATTGCAAACTTAACTAGAGGACATAAATAGACCTGAAGAATAGGCAAATAGCTGGCAGATCACTTTCAACACAGATAAAGGTGAGCAACATGGAAGCCCTGCTCAGCATTCAGCATGTGCTCCTGGAACTGAGAATGGCAATGAAATCATTACGTAAAAGGGTTGAATATAGCATAATGCAGAACGAAATGTGTTGCTGTCAGGGTCAGAGTGTTAGGAAGTTGGTGTGGAGCCACGTCCTTGCTAATACTCTGCCAGAAATCTGGTTGAGAGTGGACTCGTCCAAATTTTTTGAGACAGAGCATGCATGATATCGCATATGATGCTGAGATTCTTTTTTGTCCCATATTAATGAAATGGTTACATGGTTCATGGTGTAATATGCCACAAGAGGCAATGATGAATTCTGGTGTGGGTAGACAGGGCAGGAACAGGTAACCAACTGCTCAGTGGTGAGATGTGGAGCTCAGGATGACATCCTGACCTCCTGGTGGGTACCAGCCCCTGCTGGGGACTAGCAGGAGATGCTCCACATGCTGGTAGATCTTACGGATCCAGAAATCTCTCCGATTGTCTCCTGTTGGATGTGCTGGAAGCTGTTGTCATCCCTTGTGTTTGTTTAGCTGCACAGCTCTCTCCATTCCCCAGATTGCTCTGTCACACAGACTCAATGACCATCTCTGAGATTACCACAAAAACCCTTTTTTACACTAGCTAACCAGTAGATTGGCTGTTCAGTGAACCAGTTAAGGAACCTGTTTTTGCCTTTCGCGCTGGTCCACTGTTATCCAGTTCTCTGTGTCCTTTCACACTCATCACAAAGCATCCCCAGGGATAGGGGATTCTATCTTCCACCAGTGACGTCTGAGTGATGCATTGAGCAATGGTGGACTGCCCATTGCAGTGTGGATCGCAATGACTCATGAGGTAAATAAAATCCTTAGTGGATCTTTGTGATTTGGATGCCAATTACCTTAAATCAGAGGGCTGGCCTGGGTTATATGCTGCTCATCGTGGAGGGTGGGGGGGGGGGGGGGGGGTGGTGCTCATAAACTCTCCCTTGTAATGAAGTTATCTAGCATATTGGAGATTACATGCAGGATTCAACCTCATCTTCCATCCCCAATCCTTCACCAAACTATTAGATTTTTAATGTCTCTCCAACCGAAATGGATGTTAAAAATCTAATAGTTTGGTGGGAAGATGGAGGAGGATTGGTGAGTTGGGGTTGAATTAAAGCAGCTCACCCAAAGTGCCTGGAGACACTTCGAGGCACTCTGGTGGTCTCTCAGTCAATCTCCCAGGCCCAGCGGTGCCCACCAGCCCCATCAGAGTGCCACTAATTACTTAACTGCTTCCAATCGATCTGGGTGAGCTGTTTTAATTCAATCCCAACCCCTTAATCATCCTCCAACTTGCCACCAAACTATTAGATTTTTAACGTCTCTGGCAGGAAGGAGGAGGATTGCAGACACACCACAAATCTTCAAGGCGCCACTGCGCTCTCGCCAGCTCCCAAAAACCATTGCATGTGTCACCCCATCAATGGCATGACACCGACTCTGGCCCACACTCCACCGTCTCCGGCTTCACCCGCGCAATGTGAACTGATAAACCAAGACCAGGCCACCCTTTACTGAGCAGGCTAAAAGCCTAGGGGTTCAGGCCCTCTTACCCTCCAGGCCCTTAGGCTTCAGCCTGCTCATCTTAATGGCTAATCTGCCACTGATTCTTCCAAAATATATTCTCTCATTTATGTCCATTGACCCTGTCTCTGCATTCAGCTCACATTCCATGCCATCATCTACATGTTTCATCATTTTATCCTCATTCACATCTTTGTTATAGATAGTGAGCATTTTGGTTCCTAACACCAAGCTCCATGGCATCCCCACTGGTCACAGTCTCTCAACCAGATAACAACCACTGTTTTGCAATGTCTGGATAGCATTCAAAGCTAAGCTTTTTACCATATCTCCGAGCAGGTGACAATAAATCTGTCTATTTCAGAGCATTGCAAATATCTGGAGTGTGGCAGGAATGAAAGCAACCATTGTTTACCCACTGCTCTTTTTGTTTGTACAATAAACAACAGATATGCAAGTCAGTCAATTTTATTTTTGACTGAAATCATGAGAGAAGAATACATATCAAGAAGGGCTCATTCAATATTGCCTGTTTCGTACTGTACTCCAACAATGTCTGCATCTTTACCCTTGTAGACAATGTGGGAGTATTGCTAACTTGGCTGCCTTAAGGATGATTGAGCCCGGTTACAGTTAAGCGATGATGTCACAATCCCATCAAAATATTTCTCCATGGCCTTCCTGTCAGAGAGGTAGAATTACTTTTTCTGATGTCAAAACAGGTGGGTTAAAAATAAATTCATAATGGAAGTCAATAAATCATTCAAAAATTCATTGGATTATACAATAGAAAGACTTGGAAAATTAGGCTGGTTTTTTTTTTTAAACATGCATTTTGTGAACCTTTGCACCACAATATGTATTTAATCATGCTTTCTGATTTTTCTACTTGATTTGCTTCATGCAAGATTTCCAGTCACTGCATAGTTCGTTTCATGGTATTTAATGACTTAGCTGTGCTCAAAGGCCTCCGTTTCTCAAACATATACTGAACAGGCAGAATTACTTTTTTTTTTAAAAATCAATAATCGTCATATAGTCAGAACTAAAGAGGAATTAGAGAGAGGGCAATATTTTGCCAACTACTAATTAGATGTCAGGAAAAGAGAATCAATGAGCTGTGAATGTTTGAACTAGATGTAAAAAATGTCTAAAAAATGAAAGGCAATTAAAACTTTCCATGGTGTGCAGATTCATACACTTCTGTGGGGTCTTTTTAATTTAATGAAATCTCTCTTTTCATCCATGCAAATAGATTGGCACCTGTCACCAATTACCCCATCAATATCTTCAAAGAAGCAGTAAACTGGTATTATACATATCTGATGGCAAGTAACGTTGAGAAACTATATTGATTCAACTATCTTTACCTCATTGATGTTGACTATGGAAAAACACAAACTTTTTTTTCCAAAATTAACAGTAGTTATATAAAAGTAACTAAAAGAATTAAAATGCCAAATAGTAATATATTCTATGCACCCTGGTTTCTTAGTCAGGTCAACAAGAAGATGCTTGGATCAAGAGCTGCAGAAACATCAGCGGGCCTCACAGCAGCCACGGGAAAAAAAGGCAGTCAATGTTTGGAGCCTGAGCCCTTCTTCAGAAGTGAGTTCAAGAGTTTTTTAGATAATTGCAACAATGAGATGCCCGTGAAATAAATGGTTCCCAAGATAAATTTCCTTTGACGCTTATCTGTTCAACTAGTATGACTCAATAGCAAAACTTATTTTTGCATGAAAATTCATGCTATTTGATTGGGACGGTCTATCTAGTATCTATCAAAATCAAATCAGCATTGTGCAAGTAAAGACTATGGTAGACTGAGGAAGAAGGCATCAAAACCTGGTACAAAAATCGTGGTTTCTGATGAAGCATTCTTTTTCGTATGATGCTTTTGATGTTTCAACCACCTCCAGCAAGAGCTTTAAGAAAAAAAAACACAGAAATGCTGGAGGAACTCAGCATTTGAAATGAAAATATAGTCCCCTTGTCTAAAAAGGTGATAGGGAGAATCCTGAAAATTATAGACCAGAGAATCTTATGTCAGTGGTCTGCAAACTATTGGAGAGGATTCTTAGGATAGGATTTATGAGCATTTGGAGAAGTCCAGTCTACTCAAGGATAATCAGCATGGCTATGTGAAGGGAATGTTGAATCTCATGAGCCTAATTGAGTTTTTTTTAAAAAGAGATAGCGAAAGAAATTGATGAAGGTAGGGTAGATGTGATTTGTATGGATTTTAGCAAGGCATTTAAGAAGGTCCCCTTTGAGAGACTCATTCAGAAAGTCATGACTCATGGGATCCATGATCATGGATTAAAAACCATCTTGCATGTCGAAAAACAGAGAGTAGTAGTGGATTGAAACTATTCTGCCTTGAGGTCAGTAGCTAGTGGAGTTCTGCAGGGATCTGTACTGGGACCCTTGCTCTTTATGATTTATAAATGACCTGGATGAAGAAGCAGAAGGATGGGTCAGTAAGTTTGTGGATAATATGAAGGTTGGAGGAGTTGTGGATAATGCTAAAAGCTGTCATAAATTACTGCACAAAAGGATATAAACAGGATGCAGAGTTGAGCAGAAAAGTGGCAGATGTAGTTCAATCCAGAGAAGTGTGAGATGAAGCATTTTGGAAAGTCAAACCAGAGGGCTTAAGAGTATTGTGTTCAGTGGTCACCTCATTATAGGAAGGATGTGGAAGCTGTAGAGACGGTGCAGAGGAAATTTACCAGGATGTTGCCTGGATTGGAAAATAAGTGTTTATGAGGCAAGGTTAGCAGAGCTTGGGCTTTTCTCTTTGGAGTGAAGAAGGATAAGGGGACACTTAATAAAGCTCTATAAGATTCTGAGAGGCAATCATCAGGTGGACAGCCAGCACCTTTTTCCCAGGGCAGGAATAGCTAACACCAGGAGATATCTCTACAAAAGGAAGGGAGGAAAGTTTAGGGGAGACATCAGGGGTATGTATATTATTTCTTTTATATAAAGACAAAGAGTTGTTATAGAAGTTTGAGGTAGAAAGGGTTTAACACTTTTGGTAGAAATATATATCGGCGGCCAAAGGACCAGAACTGTGCTGTAACATTCGATAGGAGGTAAAGATAATAATGTTTCAGGCCTGAGCCCTTCTTCAAGGTATGAAGGTAAAGGTTAAAACCTTCTGTTTTTTGATTCTTAGTTAATTTTGTGCCTCTCTTTAAGAGAACTATTGTTTGTACCCACTAAGACTTGCTCATTATTTTTCAAGATGTGAAGGAAACGTGAGCACAAGAAATTTTTCTTTGAATTTTGTCTCTAAGATTTTGTCTCTTTAAATACCTTTATGTATCTCTGAAGTTTGAGTATGTCTATATATCTTTATCATAAAGTAAATACTTTGTTATTCATTGTCTTGAAAGTCTTAATGCGATGCAATGCAAAATGTTTATCTGTTTAATCAATGAATTAAAGCTACATAAAGTAACAGCCACAGAGTTAGATATGTTGGATTAAAGAGATCAAAAATCAGAATATTGCAGCTCACGCTTTGGAAGATGATACTTTGAAATTATTATATATTAGAATAAGGAAAATGGTGTCTATAATGAGTAAAAAGAAACCAGGTGCCTGAATTAAAAGGCTAGGGAGAAGGAAAACCAGGGTAGGCGAAGGAGTACAGACCAATAGAAAAAAAGTGTTAATATGATATGGAAAGGAGAACAGGAGAGAATTGATTGGGGGAGGGTGTGTTTGGCTCTGTAAATGCAGAGTTGAGGGACAAGGAAAGCATGGGGGGGGGGGGGGGTGCAGCTATTGGATACCAGAGGTTGATATTAATGCAATCTGGTTGGAGGGTGCCCAGTCAGAATATGAGGTGTTTTCCTCCAATTTGTAGGTGGTCTCAGTCTGGCAGTGCATGAGACCACAGACACAGCCTGAGATTACTGGTGTGGGGTGGAGACAACCCCCCACCAGATTCACTAAGAGTATGTAGAGATGGATGGGAGGGTCCTTGCCATGATTCATCCCCAGCAGCAGTGTGACAGAGGTCTTGCTGATTTTTGGGCTGTTCCAGGGAATGAACACAGATTCAGACATCCAGAACTGCTGGAATACCATCAAATTGGTGAAAGATGCATTTAGCCTGCCCAAAACCTTTTGGGCTTTCAGCCCACGGAAATATCGGTGTTAGGAGTGCTGCATGGAGCAGGGAATGGAAATGGGTAGCCACTGAGAGATCCCCATTATTGCAGTGGAGAGAGCAGAAGTGCTCAACGAAGTGATCTTCCAGTCTGTGTCCAGTCTTTCCAATGAAGATGAGACCACAATGGGAGCACTGAATGCATATGACCCCTGTGGATTTACAAGTGAAGTTTTGCTTCACTTGGAAGGACTGTTTGGGGTCTCAAATAGTGGTGAGGGGGTAGCTGTAAGCACAGGTGCAGCAGCTCCTACGGTCACAGAGGTAGGAGCCAAGGGGGTGATTGTGAGAAGGGAGGAGTGGATGAGGGAGTCATGGTGGGAGTGGTCCTTGTGGAAGGAGGAGAGGGGAGGAGATGGGAAAGTATGTCACGATCACTTAGTGGATGGCAGAAATGATGGATGCGAAGACTGATGGGGTGGTAGAAGGGGACAAGGGGAACCCTGACCTTGTTGCGTGTGGGCACAGAGTGTGCCAGGGCAGATAGGAGGGTAATGGAGGATATGCAGTTGAGGGCTGAGTTGATGGTAGGAGAGGGGAAATCACTTTTTTTTAAAGACATTTAGGATGCCTATTCATGAAAATAGGCTTAAGCCCAAAACATTGGTTATGTATTTTTACCTGTGATAGATAAAGGACACAGTTTGACCTGCTGAGTTCCTCCAGCTTTGCTTTTACTTCAACCATAGTGCCTACAGATTTTCGTCTTCTTACTTCTGCTACCCTCCCCCACTTTTCACACTTTCTGTTCTATTCTAGCTTCTTCCCCCTACACCCCCCACCCCCCCGTGCCCTGTTATCTGTCATTTCACCTTTTTTCCTTATTTTTGACAAAGGACCTCGAGCTAAAATATTGATGGGAAATTTCCACCTGTGGATGATGTCTGACCTGTTGAGTTGTTCTAGCAGTTCATTGCTTGCTCAAAACTCCAGCATCTGCAGTTTTTATGTTTCTCCACATAATGAACTCACACAGCACAATAAGAGAACATAAGGTACACTAATGAGGTGATAATGAGTGTTACTGCCTTTAAATGAGATCGAATGATTATTGGTAGAGCAAAACACAAAAGTCTGCATACACTGTGATTGCAGAAGAAACTAACAGGTCTCAGAGTATCTGTAGCAAGTAACGATATACCGTATAACCAATGTTTCGGTCCTGACCCCTTCTTCAAGGTAGGGTGAGAATTGATTGGGGTTTGTGGTGGCTGTGAATGCAGAGCTGAAGGAAAGAAGACAAAGGGAAAGGGAATGAGAGAATCACCGAGATAGAAGAAAGAGGAAATAGGGATGGAGTTGGGATGAGAGGGACTGAGATAAGGGAGACTGTCCAGGCATCCTACAACCTGATAGCATAACATCAACCATCTGTGCACCCTCCAACCAGATGGCATTAACATCAAATCTACTTCAAAGGGACTGGATTGCTTCATTCAGCAGATTCACACTGTCCTCTGCAGTAGCAGGGATCTCCCACTGGCAACCAATTTCAATTCCCCACCCCATTCCCAAGCTGTCATGTCGGTCCATCGTCTCATGCACTGCCAGAATGAGACCAACTTACAAATTGGAGGAAAAACATCTTATATTCCATCAAGGCACTCTCCAACTAGAATGCATTAACACTGACGACTCCCATTCAGAGCTACCCCCCTCCCCCCCCCAATCAATTCTCACCTTTCCTCTTCAGTTCTTCTATCCATGTCCAATGTCTGTCCACTCTCCCTGCTCTTTCTTCCCTTCTCTCCCAGTCCTTTTATTCATGTGCCCGCATACTCTTTGAAGGCTCAAGCCTGAAATGATGGTTATATATCTTTACTGTTGTGCCTGAGATTACTGGTGTGGGGTGGAGACAGCCCCCCCACCAGATTCACTAAGAGTATGTAGAGAAGGATGGGAGGGTCCTTGCCATGGTTCATCCCCAGCAGCAGTGTGACAGAGGTCTTGCTGATTTTTGGGCTGTTCCAGGGAATGAACACAGATTCAGACATCCAGAACTGCTGGAATACCATCAAATTGGTGAAAGATGCATTTAGCCTGCCCAAAACCTTTTGGGCTTTCAGCCCACGGAAATATCAGTGTAGAAGTGCTGCTGACTGGCATATTACAGACTGCAGGATTATGTGCTGAGGGACGCACTGAGGCTTGGGGCAGCCAAAGCAAGAGTCCTTCCCTTACCGGGCATTGAGGGGCTGAGAGCAAGAGAAAGCTTCTCAAACATGTAACATATTTGTGTTAATCTTTAAAGTTAAACTCTTTAGTTATAAAATATATATTTCTTAGTAGAGTAAGTTTATGGACTGGATTCAGGGTCACAGCACATTTCAAGATACACCATTGCACTAAGAGAGAAAGTTCAGTTTTGGAGTCACAGCGTATGAAAAAACAGAGCCATAATGGAACTGAAGTGTTCTTAATTGAAACTCAAGAACTATGTGTGGTTCTTAAAAAGCATTTTTGTGTACATTCAGCATTATGCCGACAGCTCTTTCAAAGCTCAAGTACCATTTGAATGACCTGTGTAGACTTTCCAGAGTCATTACCACCTAAACAGAGATGAGGTCAGAAGTTTTTGTGGATATGAAGTGGAAACTTGTATTTTGGACAGAAATGAAACAGAAACAGTCGTGATGTTGTGTCACATAATTTTAGAGAAATATATATCTGGAAGAGAGAGGGATATTTTGAAACAAGTTGGAAGAAACCCTGCCTCCCGTGAATACAGGATTGCTTTCTCTGTCAAGAGAAGTTTCAAAATCCTTTGAAAAGGATCAGTGTTCTTCTTATTAAAAAGAAGGAACACCCAGTGGTATTGTCAAAGAAAATAGCCACACTTATAAGAGAGTCAGCCTCATTTGTGTCCAGAGGAACGGTCACTTTTGGTTAATACTTTAAAATTATAGCCTCGCCAAACGAACCCAGCTCAGCGCGGACATTGGCAACTTCAGGGGTTTCTACGAGGCTCTAAAGGCTGTGTACGGCCCCTCACCCCAAGTCCAAAGCCCGCTGCGCAGCTCAGACGGCAAAGTCCTCCTCAGCGACAAGATCTCCATCCTCAACCGATGGTCAGAAAACTTCCAATCTCTTTTCAGTGCCAACCGCTCAGTCCAAGATTCCGCCCTGCTCCAGCTCCCTCAACAGCCCCTAAGGCTAGAGCTGGATGAGGTCCTCACCCAGGATGAGACATATAAGGCAATCGAACAACTGAAAAGTGGCAAAGCAGCAGGTATGGATGGAATCCCCCCCAGAGGTCTGGAAGGCTGGCGGCAAAACTCTGCATGTCAAACTGCATGAGTTTTTCAAGCTTTGTTGGGACCAAGGAAAACTGCCTCAGGACCTTCGTGATGCCACCATCATCACCCTGTACAAAAACAAAGGCGAGAAATCAGACTGCTCAAACTACAGGGGAATCACGCTGCTCTCCATTGCAGGCAAAATCTTCACTAGGATTCTCCTAAATAGAATAATACCTAGTGTCGCCGAGAATATTCTCCCAGAATCACAGTGTGGCTTTCACGCAAACAGAGGAACTACTGACATGGTCTTTGCCCTCAGACAGCTCCAAGAAAAGTGCAGAGAACAAAACAAAGGACTCTACATCACCTTTGTTGACCTCACCAAAGCCTTCGACACCGTGAGCAGTAAAGGGCTTTGTCAAATACTAGAGCGCATCGGATGCCCCCCAAAGTTCCTCAACATGGTTATCCAACTGCACGAAAACCAACAAGGTCGGGTCAGATACAGCAATGAGCTCTCTGAACCCTTCTCCATTAACAACGGCGTGAAGCAAGGCTGTGTTCTCGCACCAACCCTCTTTTCAATCTTCCTCAGCATGATGCTGAACCAAGCCATGAAAGACCTCAACAATGAAGACGCTGTTTACATCCGGTACCGCACGGATGGCAGTCTCTTCAATCTGAGGCGCCTGCAAGCTCACACCAAGACTCAAGAAAAACTTGTCCGTGAACTACTCTTTGCAGACGATGCCGCTTTAGTTGCCCATTCAGAGCCAGCTCTTCAGCGCTTGACGTCCTGTTTTGCGGAAACTGCCAAAATATTTGGCCTGGAAGTCAGCCTGAAGAAAACTGAGGTCCTCCATCAGCCAGCTCCCCTCCATGACTACCAGCCCCCCCACATCTCCATCGGGCACACAAAACTCAAAACGGTCAACCAGTTTACCTATCTCAGCTGCACCATTTCATCAGATGCAAGGATCGACAACAAGATAGACGACAGACTCGCCAAGGCAAATAGTGCCTTTGGAAGACTACACAAAAGAGTGTGGAAAAACAACCAACTGAAAAACCTCACAAAGATAAGCGTATACAGAGCCGTTGTCATACCCACACTCCTGTTCGGCTCCGAATCATGGGTCCTCTACCGGCACCACCTACGGCTCCTAGAACGCTTCCACCAGCGTTGTCTCTGCTCCATCCTCAAGATTCATTGGAGCGCTTTCATCCCTAACGTCAAAGTACTCGAGATGGCAGAGGTCGACAGCATCGAGTCCACGCTACTGAAGATCCAGCTGCGCTGGGTGGGTCACGTCTCCAGAATGGAGGACAATCGCCTTCCCAAGATCGTGTTATATGGCGAGCTCTCCACTGGCCACTGTGACAGAGGTGCACCAAAGAAAAGGTACAAGGACTGCCTAAAGAAATCTCTTGGTGTCTGCCCCATTGACCATCGCCAGTGGGCTGATAACGCCTCAAACCGTGCATCTTGGCGCCTCACAGTTCGGCGGGCAGCAACCTCCTTTGAAGAAGACCGCAGAGCCCACCTCACTGACAAAAGGCAAAGGAGGAAAAACCCAACACCCAACCCACCAATTTTCCCCTGCAACCGCTGCAACCGTGTCTGCCTGTCCCGCATCGGACTTGTCAGCCACAAACGAGCCTGCAGCTGACGTGGACATTTACCCCCTCTATAAATCTTCGTCCGCGAAGCCAAGCCAAAGAATAGTGAAAGATACAGATTCCATACCTCCTAAGGAAAATAGGAGGAAATGTGTGGAAAACCACTCATATGGAGGACTGATTAATTTTGTTCATGTGAAGGAACATTGTTTTGAAAATTACTCTACAAAAGAAATTAGTGAATTTAAAAGAAGTCTGGTGATTTGATATTTCAAAATACTTCATTATTGCTTTTGAGCAACAATTTAAAGAAATCTGATGCTTCTCTCTTGCTTCTTAATTTCTTCTGAACCACAATTTTGAAAGATCCTCAACTTCAACAAGATGTTTGAAACTGGACTTTAAAATTGACTTTTTCAGAATCAAGCTTAAACTGTAATAGTTCAGGATTTAATCTCACACACACACACACCCCCCCACTCTGTGTGTGCGTGTGTAAGTTAGAGTAAAGTAAGAAATGTTATGTTATTAATAGTATAATAAAAAAATTATTGTGAATTGACCACTGTCTGGTGAATTTTCCATTGCTGTTCCTTTGTTGGTACTAATAAGATTTTATTAGTTCATAACAAACAGGAGATGGGGGAGTAATAACAAAGTGCCACAATAGTGTAAATAAAAATGAATGTAACAATGAGCAGTGAATGAAAATTTATAGATAGGAAACTAAGGGTAGGAAAAGACTTTGAATGGTTTTCCTTTTGTAAATAAATTATTGTGAATGAAGTCTAATTTTGGTTTTAAAAATTGGTTATATATTTTCACCTTCTCTGGATGCTACAAGGACCTGCTGAGTTTCTCCAGCACTTTTTTGTTTCTACTTTGATTTATTAGTGAAATTGTTTTCCGAGTCCTGGAAAGGGCTTTCAGAACAAGGCTCAAGGAAATATTTAGAATTAGTGGCATCCTTTACAAAGGACGAGATTACTACTTCAAAATTTAAATTTATTGTCACAAAAGTTGTTGATCCAAAGGAACCCTCAAGGGGGGAAACCTTCAAAATTGACAAACTGATACCAAACAGACTGTGTAATTGAAATGGAAATAAATCTCAGAATGACAAGAGAAAGTCAGATTGTTTGATGTTAAGATGCCTCCATCACTGGAAGTTCCATCCTCTGGTAATCCTGCTCTCAAAACACAAAATACTATCAGAATCAGAAGGTATTGTAATGAACATGTTTCATGAAATTCATTGTTGTGAGGCAGCATATTACAGTACAAATATTCCTAATAATTTTTAAATAAGTGAATTGGTACAAAAGAGGAGAAAAAGTAAGGTTATGTATGTGGTTCATTGTCCATTCATAAATCTGATGGCAGAGGGGAAGAAGCTGTTTTTTTTTACCGTTGGGTGTTCACCTTCAGGCTCCTGAATCTTCTCCCTGAGAAAGCAATGAGAAGAGGGCATTGCCTGGTGGTGCGGGTCCTTGATGATAGATGCTACTTTCTTGAGACACTGCCTCTTGTAGATGTCCTTCATGGTGCTGGCTGAATTGCGACTCTCTGTGGCCTTTTGCTATCCTGTGCATTGGCACCTCCACACCAGACAGTAATGCAATCAGTCAGAATGGGCTCCACCTTAAATTTCCAAGAGTCTTTGGTGACATATCAAATCTCCTCAAACTCCTCAGGAAGTATAACAACTGGCGAGCCTTCTTTGCGATTGGCTTGACATCAAGGCCCCAGGATAGACCTTCGGAGATGTTGACACCCAAAAATTTGAAGTTCCTTACTCATTCCACTGCTGACCCCTCAATGAGGACTGGTTTATTTTCTCCTGGCTTCCCCTTCCTGAATTCCACAATCAGTTCCTTAGTATTGCTAACATTGAGTACAATTTTGTTGTTGTGACACCACTCAACTATTTGATTTGTCTCACTCCTATACACTTCCTCATTGCCATCTTTGATTCTGCCAACGACCGTGGTGTCATTGGCAAATTTGGAGAAGGCATTTGAAATGTGCCTAGCCACACATTCATGGGTGTGTTGATTGTCAGTGACCTTGTTACCAATGCACACTGATTGTGGCCTTCTGAAGAGGAAGTTAAAAATTCAGTTGCAGAGGGAGATGCAGAAGCCTAGGTTTTGAGGCTTGCTGACCAGTACTGAGTAGCATTGAAAGCTGAGTGTAACCGATGAATAGTAGCCTGATTTACGTGTTGCTATTTCTAGGATCCAGGGATCAGTAGAAAGTGTAACAAGCCCAGAGGACCCCAAAACCCAGCAGCAATAGATATTCACCAAGGCAAATGGTTACTTAAACAAAAGTTGCTTTTAATTATCTTTACACATGAAAACAAGGATCATACTTACATGGAGAGGAGAGGACTGGAGGGGTATGGGCCGGGTGCTGGTCAGTGGGACTAGGAGGGTGGGGATTTGTTACGGCATGGACTAGAAGGGCCGAACTGGCCTGTTCTGTGCTGTAAGTGGTTATATGGTTATGTGGTTATACTTTAACATCACTATTGACTTAACCCCCTTCTCATTCTAAGTGCACATGTATGTAGTGTGTATGTAAGTTCATAAAAGTTCTTTGATTCACAGTTCTATCTCACTTCTCATTCCTCCAAATTCACTGGCTGCAGGCAATTCTTAGACTGTGCACAGAATTTAACATTTATGAAGTTCACCAGGCTTTGGTGCTTGAAAGGTAAATGGTTATCACTCAGGAAGGTTCTTGTCAGTTTTCAGAGAGAGATTTGTTGCTCACAAACTGATCCCTTTTAATCAGCCACATCAGTGTCTTGCTGAAGAAACTTGCCCCATCAGGGTTCTCCAGATGATAACCTCTTTCTTTCAGGTCACCACAGAGTTCCTTTTCTGTTTTTCTCATTTCAAGTGAAACGTTAGGCAGCCAGTCCACTCCTCTTGTATGGACTACAAGGGCTTTCACCAGGCTGAACTAAGCACTCACAACCCGTCTTAAAAATGGGGTTTTTCCTCAAGCTTTCCAGCTTGTCCTGTTCTAGTCCCAGCTGTTGCTGCTGACTGTAGTACTGCTGAACTGATCTCCCTCTCTCTCAGAGAAAACCCTGTTTCACACCCTCCCTGCTTGCAAAAACCACGTGACCCTCCTAGAGCAGCAAGCTGCAGTCCCAGACAGCCTGAGGCTTCAAACTACTCCTACAATCTTCTTCATCTGTTTCCTTTCAAAACAACAATCCATTAGTAGTCTCTTGGGCACTCCTCAAAGTTTTGGCAGAGGCCCCCAGGAGCCACCCTATCTGGCTTAAGAGCTTCAGTATTTTAAATGAGATCTGTTCTGAAGTGTTTGCAATGTGACCTACACTAAAAACCCTGCCCAAATTAATCTCCCCAAAACATATCTATATGTAATACAAACTCATCATAATCTGTCACACGAGCTAGTGAGATTACATCTGCTGTGGGGCAATTATGGTATTAGGTGACTTGCAGTGAGTCCAGGACTTTATTTAGATAGCAATTAATTCTGGACATGCACAAACTCTCAAAGCATTTTATCTCAGTAGATGTGATAGTCATTGAAACAGCTCACTCTTGGGCACCTGTATGATAAATACCCTTTTCCAGGAAGTGGGAACCTCCTGCTGCATCAATGAGAGATTCAAATATCCATGAACACTACAGCTAGTTATTAGGTACGCCATCAGGGCCTGATGCCTTGCGTGGGTTCACCATCATGAAAGATGTTTGATGTTGGCCTCAGAGACAGGTATCATAGCATTGCTAGCTTCTACAGGGATTCTCATTCGTACCATTGAATTCTCCTTTTCAAAGTGAGCATAAAAGGTATTCAACTCATCATGTAGTGAAGCATCACAGCCATATATGATGTTAGGTTTCACCTTGTAGGATGCAAATAGCCTACTGTTTGATCTAATAGCCTACAAGCCCTGCCATATCTAGTGGGTATCTGATCTATTCAGTTGGAATTTGCCTCATTGCTGCTAAGATAGCTTACCGTAGGTTGTACCTGGACTTGTGTAGAGATCTGGATCACCAGTCTTAAATGCCATCAATCTTGTCCTCAGCAGGTTGTGATCTTTTGATTCATCCATGGTTTTTGGTTCGCGACTCACTGTTCGTGCAAGTAAGGTCACACTCATCATGCAGGTCCTGATGAAGTCAGTGACAGTCATGGCATCTTCATTCAGGTTTGACGATGTCCTGGTATATGGTCCAGTCTGCCCATTCAAAGCAGTCCTGTAGACACTCCTCTGCCTCCCTTGACCATATTTTCACCATCTTTGCCACTGGTGCTGTAGTCCTTAGTCTCTGCTTGTTCGCCGGGAGTAGAAGAACAGCCAGGTGATCAGACATGCCAAAGTGCAAGCATGGGATGGCTCGGTAGACGTTCTTCATGGTGGTGTAGCAGTGGTCAAGTACATTGGCTCCTTGGTTGTGCAAGTCATAAATTGGTGATAGTTTGTCAGAGACTTCTTCACCGCAAACTTTCAAATCAGGCATAGTGACTAGTCAAAGGATCATTGACCTGAAATGTTATTTCTGTTTCTCTGTCCATAGATGTTATCTGAATAGCTGAGCATTTGAAATCTTCTCTCTTTTAACTATAGATTTTTCAGCATTACAAATGTGTTTTTAAATTGTTGTCTGTTTTCCATTACATTACCACCACTTAGTTGGTCTTCTTAATACTGGCAGCAGGTACTCACTTTCAACTTCAGCAATCAGTCCTTCCTGTCAATATACCTGCTGTTTCAAGCTGGCTAAAAACATGCACCTTACTCCCACTCAGCAAATACCAGCTACCTCTCAGGCTTCAATTCCCTCAACCCAGCATCTGTTCGAAATCTTTCTGAAGAGTTTCATCACCCCTTTTTGTTGGGAACACACATTTCCACAATGCCACTTACTGCTTGCAAGAAATGTTAGATAAATTGTAGTAAAACTTAGGTGTCAATATTACACAAGCAGAAATGCTATTGACTTAGCAACTTTGATTTCCTGTATTAAAACAGCACCACAATAATTTCATCTTATCCAAAATAAAAACAAAGTTGGGTTAGAACATCAAAATCTGCTTGGCTTCACAAAAACTGGAACACAACCCATAAATCTTGCATGCTCAGTTAAATAATTAAAGTTACTTTTGAAAAACTGCTTCTTATAAATGTTACAATGGCCACAACTGAAATGAAAACTATATGTTCATTGTTTTTGTTTCATTAGGTTGAATCTTAGGAACAGGCTGTCTTTTCTATGGTAATTTTGTGACATTGTAAAACATAATAGGAATTGTGTTATGAGCCCAAAGGACCCCAAGACCCAGCAGCCATAGATATTCACCAAAACAAATGGTTACTTAAACAAAAGTTGCTTTTAATTGTCTTTAAACATGAAAACAGAATCAAACTTTAACTGAACTTAACCAACCTAACTTAACCCCCTTCTAATTCTAAGCACATGTGTATGTAATGTGTGTGTAAATTCATAAAATTTCTTTGATTCACAGTCCAATCTCACTTTTCATTCCTCCAAGTTCACTAATTGCAGGCAATTCTTATTCTGTGCACAGAATTTAACATTTATAAAGTTCACCAGGCTTAGGTGCTTGAAAGGTAAACGGTTACTGCTCAGGAAGGTTCTTGTTGGCTTTCAGAGAGAGATTGGTTGTTCCAGGACATCCACAACTAATGTACTTCCATCAGCCATAAAGTGTCTTGCTGACAAAATGTGCCCCCTCAGGGTTCTCCAGATGATAACTTCTTTCTTTCAGGTCACCACAGAGTTCCTTTTTGTTTCCCTTATTCCAAGTGAAAAATTAGACAGCCAGTCCTCTCCTCTTGCATGAACTACAAGGGCTTTGACCAGGCTGTATTAAGAACTCACAACCTGTCTTCCAAATGGGGTTTTCCACATGCTTACCACCTTGTCCTGTTCCAGTCCCAGCTGCTGTTGCTAGCTGTAGCACTCTAGAAGTAATCTGTGTGTGTGTGTGTGTGTGTGTGTGTGTGTGTGTGTGTGTGTGTGTGTGTGTGTGTGTGTGTGTGTGTGTGTGTGTGTGTGTCTCTCTCTTTCTCTCTAAGAGAGAAAGCCTGTTTGACTCTCTCTGCTTGCAAAACCACAGGACCCTCTTAGAACAAGTTCTCTTCCAGGCATTCTGCAACTCCAACAAGATCTTTCATCTGTTGCCATTTGTAAACAACGATCCATTAGTGAAGTCTGTTGAACACTCTTCAAAGCTCTTGCAAAAGCTGTGGAGCCAATATGTCTAGCATGAGCAGAGCTCCAGTATTTCAACTAAGATCTGTTTTAAAGTGTTTGTATGTGACCTACTCTAACAAATGTTATAGAGTTCATTGTTGTGTATTGGCTTATGTGTTGTGTGGTTTTGTGTTGAAAAGTGACAGTTTGCCTTAGAGAGCCAAGGTGAAGGTAGACTGCTGAGAGTGGGAGACAGACTGAGCATGTGCAGAAAATTATCTAAAAATTTCTAGACTTGGATGATAAACCACCACTGGGGGTGCTGTGGAGTGGAAGAAGACCCAAAACATAAGTCATTGTCTGGAAGACAGTTTAGAATGTTGGGATTTCAAAAAGGGATGAACATTCTGAAGGCAGCCAGAAGGATCCAGACCAAGCCAATTGTTCCTCTCTCTGCAAGCAACACAAGTCAACTTCGAATTTTGTGCTCTCTTTCAAAGATCTTTTGGCTTCAGTTTACCAAACAAACAATTTTGTTTATGATCTTTGCTTCAGTTGAGATTGAAGTTCTGTGAGACTTGTGTGTTTTGTGTCTAAGTTTTTCTGTGGGCTGGTTGGAAATATAAGACTTTAATTACATGTGCTATATTTAGGCTGGGGAATTTATTAGTGTTGCATTGTTATAGAAATTTGCATAGTAACCAATGAGCATTGTTATAAAGGGGGGGGGGGATTTTGAATTAAAGTTTGAAGGTGAATGTTTGTTAATAAAGAAATTGTTCATCTTTATCCCTGTGTGATATGCCTTCTTTGTGGTTGATGGTTTGATCTTGTAACACAAACCTTTCCCAATTTATCTCCCAAAAACATATCTATATATGCTGTCACAATAGTCAGTCTTTTCTTTGGCATCCGTCACAACATGTTCAATAATTTACCAATTTCCTTTGCTGTCTAGTTAATGAGCTTTTGCTTCAGTACTGTGTTTTTGTAATATATATTTGTCTATCTAGTTTCGAACAAGTGGTGGGTCTAAAATGACTGAATTGGTGAATACATTAAAACTACAGTGAGAGAACAGAGAAAAAGGAACAGAGAATTCCCATGGAAGTGGTTTGTTGAGTTGTTTTCTATGAGTTTGCACAGTATTCTGGGCCTGTTCTGCAATTTCTATGTTCTGTGGTCATTTTTTGAAGAGAATGTGCAGTGGAATAGTTGTGTGGAGAAACAAGAAACTGTAGATGCTAGGATCCAGAGTTTAAAAAAAATAAACTCCTGAAAGAAACTGAATCCAGAAACAGAATTTATTATCGTGAACAAGTCATGAAATTCTGCAGCGTCATCGTGCAAACATAGTATGATTGAATTTCTCATTCAGATGAAAGGGGAAATAGTTAGATCTAAAACTAATATATTATGCTTAAACAGGGGTGACAACCATAGGATGAGGGAGGAATTGGGCAGAGTGGACTGGGAGCACTGGCTAATTGATGAAACAGTTGAGGAACAGTGGAAGATTTTCAAAGAAATATTTTGTAATGCTCAACAAAAATATATTCCGGTCAGGAAAAAGGGCAGCAAGGGAGGGAAAAATCAACTGTGGTTAACAAAGGAAATAAAGGAGAGTATAAAATTGAAGGCGCAGGTGTACAAAGCTGCAAAGAGCGGTGGGAAACTGGAAGACTGGGAAAACTTTAAGAGACAACAAGGGGTTACAAAGCAGGTAATAAGAAATGGGAAAAAGGATTATGAAAGTAAATTGGCACAAAATATAAAAACAGAAAGCAAAAAACTTTATAAATATATAAAATGGAAGAGGGTGGACAGAGTTAACATAGGACCCTTGGAGGATGAGAAAGGAAAACTGGTAGCAAAAAATGAGGAAATGGCCGAGGCATTGAACAAATATTTTGTGTCAGTCTTCACGGTGGAAGACACGTCCGGCATGCTCAAGTGGGGAGTTAAGGATGCAAATGTTGGGGAGGGCCTTGATAAAATAGTTGTTACAAAGGAAGTAGTGATGGAGAAACTAATGGGACTAAAGCCAGACAAATCACCTGGTCCTGATGATATGCATCCAAGGGTTCTGAAGGAAATGGCAGAAGTTATAGTTGATGCATTGGTGGTCATATACCAAAATTCCTTGGTTTCTGGGCAGGTTCCGGCAGACTGGAAGACAGCAAATGTCACGCCATTTTTTAAGAAGGGATGTAGGCAGAAGATTGGAAATTATCGGCCAATTAGCTTGACGTCTGTAGTTGGAAAAATGCTTGAAGCCGTCATTAAAGATGAAATAGTGAAACTTTTGGAACGCAAGGGTTCAATCAGGCAGACGAAGCATGGTTTTAGAAAGGGAAGATCTTGTTTGAAAAACTTGTTAGGATTCTTTGAGGATATAATGGGTGCGGTGGATAGAGGGGAACAGGTTGATGTTGTATATTTGGATTTCCAGAAAGCATTTGATAAGGTGCCGCACAAGAGACTTATCAGTAAGTTACAGGAAAGTGGAGTCCGGGGAAGGAGATTGGCATGGATCTAAAATTGGTTGTCTGACAGGATGCAGAGAGTCTGATAAGTGGGAGTTTTTCAGGTTGGCAGAGAATGGTAAGTGGGGTGCCGCAGGGGTCAGTGTTAGGCCCACAACTGTTCATCATTTACATTGATGACTTGGAGGAGGGGACAAAATGTGGTGTAGCCAAGTTTGTGGATGACACCAAATTGAGTGGAAGAGCAAATTGTAATGAGGATGTGGAGAGTCTGCAGAGGGATAGAGTTAAGCTGGATGAGTGGGCAAAGGTCTGGCAGATGGAGTACAATGTTAGTCAGTGTGAGGTTATCCACTTTGGCAAGAAAAATAAAAGAGCTGAATATTATTTAAAGGATAAAAAACTACAGCATGCTGTTGTGCAGAGGGACTTGGGAGTACTTGTGCATGAATCGCAAAAAGTTAGGTTGCAGGTGCAGCAGGTTATTAAGAAGGCAAATGGAATGTTGGCCTTCATCGCTAGAGGAATTGAATTCAGGAGTAGGGAGGTAATGTTGCAATTATATAAGGTACTGGTGAGACCGCACCTGCAGTACTGTGTCCAGTTCTGGTCTCCATATTTGAGGAAGGATATACTGGCTTTGGAGTCGGTCCAGGGGAGGTTTACTAGGTTGATCCCTGGGATGAAGGGGTTGACTTATGATGAAAGATTAAATCGTCTAAGATTGTATTCGCTCGAGTTCAGAAGAATGAGAGGAGATCTTATAGAAACATATAGGATTATGAAGGGTATGGATAGGATAGATGTAGGAAGGTTTTTTTGAGCTGGCCTGGGAAACTAAAATGAGAGGACACAGTCTCAAGATTCGGGGGAGTAGATTTAGGACAGAGATGAGGAAAAATAGTTTTTCCCAGAGAGTAGTGAATGTTTGGAATTCTCTAACCAGGAAAGTGGTTGAGGCTGCTTCATTAAACAAATTTAAAATTCGGTTAGATAAATTTTTACATGATAGAGGAATTAGGGGATATGGGAGAAGGCAGGAGTTAGGTCATAAATTAGATCAGCCAAGATCGTATTGAATGGCGGAGCAGGCTCGATGGGCCATTTTTGGCCTACTCCTGTTCCTACTTCCTATGTTCCTAAACATACATATTATAACCATCTTACACATTACTAGAAAAAATTAAGAATAAAATAAATTAATTATAACAATATTAGTGCACGAAAAATAAGGCAGATTATTCAAGAATCTGATGGCAGTGGGGAAAAAGCTGTCCTTGTGCCACTGAGTGACATCTTTAGGTTCCTGTACATTTTTGGTGATGGTAGCAGAGTGAAGAGGACATGGCATGGGTGGTGGGGGTCTTTAAGGATAGAGGCTGCTTTTTTAAGACACAGCCTCATGTAGATGGAGTGAAGTCTGGTGCCTGTGATGTCGTAGGCCAATTTAACTCTGGAGTTCATTCTTGTCCTGAGAGTTGGTGCCTCCATGCCAGGCAGTGATGTGATTATGTCAATTGCCAAATGCAGATTATAATACCTTTTAAATAAAGCCTAATGCAGATTATAATACCTTTTAAATAAAGCCTAATGCAGATTATAATACCTTTTAAATAAAGCCTAATGCAGATTATAATACCTTTTAAATAAAGCCTAATGCAGATTATAATACCTTTTAAATAAAGCCTAATGCAGATTATAATACCTTTTTATATAAAATATAGTATTCTGCAAAAGAAACTGACAGAAGGAAAAGTGCCAGATTCCTCATCTTGCTTGGGTGTTGGCATCATGGTTAATGTAATGCTATTACAATGGCAGAAGTCTGGCTTCAAATCCAGCACTGTTGGTAAGGAATCTGTACATTCTCCCTGCATCTGCATGGGTTTCCTCTGGTGTATTGGGAAGGGTTGTGGTTGTCATGTGACAGCACTCCCTTCCCCCCCCCCCACCGAGTACTTACCAGCTGCCAATCAAGATTTAGTTCCGCCTCACCCATTAGTGCATACCTTCCTGTTGATCCATGTAAATTACCTGGACTAGACTCTCTAGCCTGCCTGAACTTGACCTTGGGCAATTGGCTGTTGTAATTGGCACTGAGCCATTGGCACCCTATAAATGATCTGGGATGGACCCTCCAGCACTATAAAGGTGCCATGTGCCAGCTTGGGACCACCCTGCTTCATGCCAGGCTTAGATATGTGGAAGGGTGCTGTAAACTGTTGGTAAGATGTGCATTGTTAAAAGGGTTGGGAGCATTTAATTAGTGTCCTTTGTAGCCTAGATCCGTGCCTGCACTGAGTCAAGAGGTGGGGGGGTGGGACAACGTAGTGATTTTTTCCATGATTATTGCATGTACCAGTTCATTGATGGTGTGTGTATTTTCTTCCCATGCTATTTTCCCTACGTTCATTATTAATTATCCACTATTTCTTTCCCACGGCTGCTGTAAACTGGTGTGTCTGTGTGTTGCATCAGTTCTCATTTCCCACACTTGGCTTCTGTCAATAAATATTTCCCCATCAAAATTATGTTCAGAGTCCTTGCCTTTGAGAGCTACCAAACCACTTTTCTCACTTACAATATCTGGGTGCTCCTGTTTCCTACCACCCTTTGAAAACATCAGGGGCTTGTAGCTTAATTGATGTATTTGGTCGGTACAGGCTCGTGGGCCAAAAGGGCCTATTACCAGGCTGTATTTCTAAATTAAAGTTTAAAAATCCCAAGCAGCAAGAAAAAGAAAAGCAGGAGAGAAACCCTTCTTCAGGAGATACCATATGTCTGTGGATTTGCCTCCAGCAGCCACACAAACTCTGATCCACTCTGTCTGCAAACCTAAGTTGCCAGTTCAGAACCTCTATGATCACCAAGTCCTCAGGGCCCGAGACCCTTGGGAGACCCTCTCATCATGTGCACCCTCATGAGACCCAGGCTCCACAAGCCAATCTCCCGCAGCCTTCTTGGAGTCCTTTGGTCATCAGTCACCCACAGCCTACATGTTTTTTTTTTAAATCAGAGAACAAAATTAAGCAAGTGTTGTAAGTAAAGGTGGTATTGTGCCACCTGGACTACTTTAAACTCTTTTGAACTCTTTATTGGAAAAACTTACTTTGGAAATTTATCAGAAATGGCTTTACCAGGATAAGAAGAGACAATACCTAAGGCAGAGGTTGATTCCTCAGGGGATGAGATAGGTGATTATCAATGAGAATTAGACAGAGACTTTGAACAAATGTGTTGTATCTGCTCATACAAACCCTCTATGAGACTACTACCAGTGTTTATTTAACAGTAATATTTATTTATTTTAATAAATAAATCATTTGTCATTACAGTAGAAGTCCAAAAATCTAGATGCCAGAAATACGGACCACCCAAGAAGCTTGAATTTTTTAAATTTAGCGGGCTTTTGTGTGCGTGCATGCGTAATGCCCCAGTTACACAGCAACAAGAAGCAACCACAGAGTGTTGAATTTGTTTTTCTTTAAAACTGGCCATTTTGATCAATTAATGATAAATGAAGCATGCTGTATTTGCTAATGAATAAATTATCAAGATTTATCTGTTCATCTCTTCTTTAGTCCTCCTTAAATTCAAATTTTAAAAGTACTGCCTGAGCAGTGGGGTGGGGCGGAACTAAATCTTGATTGGGAGCTGGTGAGTACTCGGTTGGAGGGTGGGGGGGGGGGAGTGCTGTCACATGACAACCACAACCCTTCCCAATACACCAGAGGAAACCCATGCAGATGCAGGAAGAATGTACAGATTCCTTACCAACAGTGCTGGATTTGAAGCCAGACTTCTGCCATTGTAATAGCATTACACTAACCACGATGCCAACACCCAAGCAAGATGAGGAATCTGGCACTTTTCCTTCTGTCAGTTTCTTTTGCAGAATACTATATTTTATTTAAAAAGGTATTATAATCTGCATTAGGCTTTATTTAAAAGGTATTATAATCTGCATTAGGCTTTATTTAAAAGGTATTATAATCTGCATTAGGCTTTATTTAAAAGGTATTATAATCTGCATTAGGCTTTATTTAAAAGGTATTATAATCTGCATTAGGCTTTATTTAAAAGGTATTATAATCTGCATTAGGCTTTATTTAAAAGGTATTATAATCTGCATTAGGCTTTATTTAAAAGGTATTATAATCTGCATTAGGCTTTATTTAATCCCTGAGCGGTCCAGATTTTCGGACTTCTACTGTATGTGGATTATGTCTATATGTGTGTTTGCAGTGTTTTTCACCACAAGACTGGAAAACATTGCTTCATTGGGTTGTACTTGTATAATTGGATGATAAATAAACTTGAACTTGTATCTGCCTTCCTGGTAATGGACACAAGAATAATGAATAAAAGTAGAAAATTCAGGGACAAAAGGAGAAATAGTTACAGCAAACATTACTGACAAAAAGCTCTAGAGCAAACTAAGAAGACTATAGGCTCATGACCCCGTTCTGCCAAATACACTCATGTGACCATTTAACCTACTAACCCTGCACGACTTTGGAATGTGGGAGGAAATTGGAACACTCGGAGAAAACACACGAGAAGACGGGGAGAATGGACAAATTCGTAATATAGACGATGGCAAATTTGAACCTGCTGCTATAGTGTTGTGGACATTCAAGATAATCTCAACATAAAACCAGCAAAATTATTGGTTTCATGCAAGCTTCCTCAGGAATAAATAGTGTGAGGTCAATTTCCTGTTATTGGCAGCATGCAAAATTTGAACTGAACATTTCAAAGGAAATGAGTTTAAGAAAATAACATTAAATCAATCACAAAAACCATTGGTAAAACGATGTGTGAAGTCCAGCATCATAAATACAAATGTATACTGCACATATTTAATTTATTGACATTTTTCAAATATACTCTGAATTTTCATTGGAAAATAACAGTTTGCACAAGTTTGTTCTGGCATTACATGTTTAATTCAAAGCAATTAAATTTACAAATTCAACTGAATATAAAGCAGACAGTTGCCTTATTTATGGTTTGTACACCAGTTAAAATGAATAAACTTCAGTGATTTAATAGCAGATCAGTTGCATAATGCTTATTTATTCTGGAATATTTACACCATTGACCAGTCATTCTATTTAATTTCCATCACTCAGATGTTGGAACTACTTTTGACGTCAGTTTTTTTTTTACCCCCCATTCACTTTGCCGATTTCCTGAGCTCTTCACTAAGGCAAACTGCAAATCCATTAAGTCATACGAAAAACTTTTATCTTTGACTCTCAAAAAATTGGGTTTTTTCCCCCCAAATCTCTCTTGCTTGTCCCATAGCTGTAAGTGAATCAGGAAAAATTGGGTTTTTTCCCCCCAAATCTCTCTTGCTTGTCCCATAGCTGTAAGTGAATCAAGACCCGTACCACCAGGTTCAGGAACAGCTGCTACCCTCCACTATCAGACTCCTCAACAATAAACTCAATCAGGGACTCATTTAAGGAGCCTTACTTTTGTACTTTATTTTCTCTCTGTATTGCAGTCAGCTTTCATTTCTTTATCTGTTTACATGTGTACATTGAGTACAGGTTTTCTTTTTGCACTTCCAATAAGAGATATATCTGCCTCACCCGCAGGAAAAAAAATTTCAGGATTGTTGGTGATGTTATGTATGCACCCTAAGCTGGCAGAGTCCGCAAGCATCGAATCCATGGGGCTGAAGACCCAACTGTGCTGGGTGGGTCACGTCTCTAGAATGGAGGACCATCACCTTCCCAAGATCGTGTTATATGGCGAGCTCTCCACTGGCCACCGAGACAGAGGTGCACCAAAGAAGAGGTACAAGGACTGCTTAAAGAAATCTCTTGGTGCCTGCCACATTGACCACCGCCAGTGGGCTGATATCGCCTCCAACCGTGCATCTTCGCGCCTCACAGTTCGGCGGGCAGCAACCTCCTTTGAAGAAGACCGCAGAGCCCACCTCGCTGACAAAAGACAAAGGATGAAAAACCCAACACCCAACCCCAACCCACCAATTTTCCCTTGTAACCGCTGCAACCGTGCCTGCCTGTCCCACATTGGACTTGTCAGTCACCAACGAGCCTGCAGCAGATGTGGACATACCCCTCCATAAATCTTTGTCCGCGAAGCCAAGCCAAAGAAGAGAAGACCCTAATAATAAATCTGAATTCTGAATATGACCACTGAGATTCCTTTTAATAAATCCAACAGAGAATTTTGAAAATCAAGACTGCAAATGCTGAAAATTTGAAATAAAAATAGAGAATGTTGGATATATTCAGTTCAGGCACCACCTGTAGAAAAGGGATGGGTAATGTTTCAATCTGTAACCTTCATCAGGACAGTGTGATGCGAAAGCATGCAACAGATGATTTGCACCATATACTGTATTACACAAATACCACCCACTAGGTCCCAGCCAGAGTTCTGAATTCTGCAAGAGCAGGGGTTTAATCAAACATGGAACATTATATAACACCAGAATTGTTACACGCCGTCAGGAATCACTGACCATTTATCAAGCCTAGAGATGGCAAGTGCATTAATAAGGGCTTATGCATTAAATGACTGAGGTTGGTGAAGGTGCAGAAGAGGAAGAAATAGGATACAAGGGTGACCTATCTTTTAATTAGCTCAACTTAAGCTTGAAAGGGGTATTATTGTTGTGAATTGTGTGATTCAACTCAAGATAATTGAATGAATTTAATCAATGCTTCAGATCCAAAATAAAAGGGATTGAATTACATGTTTTTCCCAATATTTAAGTGAGATATTTTGGTTTACCCAAGGTTGGCCTGTCTGATAGAAAAGGTGTAGTGCATGGGTAGGGATGAGAGTCAGGTGCATCCACTGGAAAGCTGGATCCAAGTCTGAAGGATAACACAAGGCATAACATGCGAAGTGTTAGAGGAAGAAGAGGATAAATCCTTGTTATATTGATATGGATGGAACAAAAGAGACCATTTCAAGCATTTTTGACAGCACTCTCACTGAAGTAAATAATAGAGGAGAGGCTTTGGAGGAGGACAGTCTGGTTGATATAAATGTACCCTGGGCATTTGCCAATCTTCTACTAAACTTGCAGTGGCAGTCAGGAGAATAGACAAGAAAATTCCCAAGGGACATCACTCTGCAGGAGTATTGTTAATGCACAGACAGTTTCTTGGAAAGAGAATTATGGTTACAATTTCATCGTATTGCAAGGCTGCAGGAATCATTTTGAGAACCCACTATATACCCATTATTTTAATGCACTGAAGGAACATAACTTTGCACAAAGGCATGAATTTTCTTTGATTGTCGCACATTCCCAATATCATAGCAAAAAGATTTATGAAAGTAGGAATCGACAGGTTGCAATTTTTAAATCAGATATTGTTAATAAATATCAATTTCACCCCATTCTCAAAGCCATGAAAATATTTCCATTATTAAAAATTGGAATTCAACAGTAAAACAAGCATCAGATATACCCTTTAAAACATAAATTATGAAAATATTGCACTTTTTAGATTTTCAATACCAGAGAAAGAATTTTTGAAAGTAAATAAGACAATATAATGTTACAAGTGATCATATCTGAATACACAAAAGACCTAATACATTTGACACGAGTATTTGTGCTGGAATGAGCAACTTGATTAATTTTATGTCTTTTGTAAGAACAAACCTAAGAGTTAGCCATTCAAGCCTTCTTAACCATTGAATAAAATCATGGCTGTTTCACTGCCTTGTACTGCTCTCCCATACCTTCTTATTTCCATGTTCAGAATCACAGCTCTAAAAATCCTTTAATAAAGCATCTGGTGTCCTGATGCATAAAATTCTGAAAAATTATATCCTTGGTGGAAGAAATTTCCTTTCTCTCAATCTTAAATTACTAGGACCTGGAAGTTCTGAACTCACCACCTGGAGGAAACTCTCAACACCCCTCCTGTCAATCTTCTCATTATTAAGATTTTTTCAAAACCCAGAAAATTTTGGAAATACTCAACAGGTCAGTCAGCAATTGTGAAAAAGAGACGGTTCAGGTCATAGACTGGTCAACAGAATTTCATGCATCAGTAGGCCCTTTCAGGCCCTGCCATGTAAAATGGGGTTAACATGGTGATTTGAATGGGTCCAACCAGGTCAACCTGATCAGAACCCAACCAGGTCCCTGACCTACCTCAGAGGTGATCAGGTAACCCAGAAAATTTACCCGGGCGTCCTGCTCTGGCGGTTAGACAGGGAAATGGCCGACCCACTTATTCTGGTAACATCAGTGCTTGTACATCACAGGGAAACACCTGGCAGAATGGCCACTGCCGGTATTGGGGGTAAAGTGGCTGCTGCCATGATCAGGAGGAGAGAGGTCACTGCCACACTCGGGGGAGGAGGAGTGGTGGAGGGCTGCAATGTGCTGCTGCCGTGAACGCCGCTCTGGTTCGCGACAATGTCTCAGTGCAGGAGCAATGGCCATCTTCCTTGCCCATAATCCCCCTCTCCATCGGAACTGCACTGGCGAATGACAGACAAGGCGACCGACGGGGGCTGGTGACCGACGGGGGCTGGTGACCGACGGGGGCTGGTGACCGACGGGGGCTGGTGACCGACGGGGGCTGGTGACCGACGGGGGCTGGTGACCGACGGGGGCTGGTGACCGACGGGGGCTGGTGACCGACGGGGGCTGGTGACCGACGGGGGCTGGTGACCGACGGGGGCTGGTGACCGACGGGGGCTGGTGACCGACGGGGGCTGGTGACCGACGGGGGCTGGTGACCGACGGGGGCTGGTGACCGACGGGGGCTGGTGACCGACGGGGGCTGGTGACCGACGGGGGCTGGTGACCGACGGGGGCTGGTGACCGACGGGGGCTGGTGACCGACGGGGGCTGGTGACCGACGGGGGCTGGTGACCGACGGGGGCTGGTGACCGACGGGGGCTGGTGACCGACGGGGGCTGGTGACCGACGGGGGCTGGTGACCGACGGGGGCTGGTGACCGACGGGGGCTGGTGACCGACGGGGGCTGGTGACCGACGGGGGCTGGTGACCGACGGGGGCTGGTGACCGACGGGGGCTGGTGACCGACGGGGGCTGGTGACCGACGGGGGCTGGTGACCGACGGGGGCTGGTGACCGACGGGGGCTGGTGACCGACGGGGGCTGGTGACCGACGGGGGCTGGTGACCGACGGGGGCTGGTGACCGACGGGGGCTGGTGACCGACGGGGGCTGGTGACCGACGGGGGCTGGTGACCGACGGGGGCTGGTGACCGACGGGGGCTGGTGACCGACGGGGGCTGGTGACCGACGGGGGCTGGTGACCGACGGGGGCTGGTGACCGACGGGGGCTGGTGACCGACGGGGGCTGGTGACCGACGGGGGCTGGTGACCGACGGGGGCTGGTGACCGACGGGGGCTGGTGACCGACGGGGGCTGGTGACCGACGGGGGCTGGTGACCGACGGGGGCTGGTGACCGACGGGGGCTGGTGACCGACGGGGGCTGGTGACCGACGGGGGCTGGTGACCGACGGGGGCTGGTGACCGACGGGGGCTGGTGACCGACGGGGGCTGGTGACCGACGGGGGCTGGTGACCGACGGGGGCTGGTGACCGACGGGGGCTGGTGACCGACGGGGGCTGGTGACCGACGGGGGCTGGTGACCGACGGGGGCTGGTGACCGACGGGGGCTGGTGACCGACGGGGGCTGGTGACCGACGGGGGCTGGTGACCGACGGGGGCTGGTGACCGACGGGGGCTGGTGACCGACGGGGGCTGGTGACCGACGGGGGCTGGTGACCGACGGGGGCTGGTGACCGACGGGGGCTGGTGACCGACGGGGGCTGGTGACCGACGGGGGCTGGTGACCGACGGGGGCTGGTGACCGACGGGGGCTGGTGACCGACGGGGGCTGGTGACCGACGGGGGCTGGTGACCGACGGGGGCTGGTGACCGACGGGGGCTGGTGACCGACGGGGGCTGGTGACCGACGGGGGCTGGTGACCGACGGGGGCTGGTGACCGACGGGGGCTGGTGACCGACGGGGGCTGGTGACCGACGGGGGCTGGTGACCGACGGGGGCTGGTGACCGACGGGGGCTGGTGACCGACGGGGGCTGGTGACCGACGGGGGCTGGTGACCGACGGGGGCTGGTGACCGACGGGGGCTGGTGACCGACGGGGGCTGGTGACCGACGGGGGCTGGTGACCGACGGGGGCTGGTGACCGACGGGGGCTGGTGACCGACGGGGGCTGGTGACCGACGGGGGCTGGTGACCGACGGGGGCTGGTGACCGACGGGGGCTGGTGACCGACGGGGGCTGGTGACCGACGGGGGCTGGTGACCGACGGGGGCTGGTGACCGACGGGGGCTGGTGACCGACGGGGGCTGGTGACCGACGGGGGCTGGTGACCGACGGGGGCTGGTGACCGACGGGGGCTGGTGACCGACGGGGGCTGGTGACCGACGGGGGCTGGTGACCGACGGGGGCTGGTGACCGACGGGGGCTGGTGACCGACGGGGGCTGGTGACCGACGGGGGCTGGTGACCGACGGGGGCTGGTGACCGACGGGGGCTGGTGACCGACGGGGGCTGGTGACCGACGGGGGCTGGTGACCGACGGGGGCTGGTGACCGACGGGGGCTGGTGACCGACGGGGGCTGGTGACCGACGGGGGCTGGTGACCGACGGGGGCTGGTGACCGACGGGGGCTGGTGACCGACGGGGGCTGGTGACCGACGGGGGCTGGTGACCGACGGGGGCTGGTGACCGACGGGGGCTGGTGACCGACGGGGGCTGGTGACCGACGGGGGCTGGTGACCGACGGGGGCTGGTGACCGACGGGGGCTGGTGACCGACGGGGGCTGGTGACCGACGGGGGCTGGTGACCGACGGGGGCTGGTGACCGACGGGGGCTGGTGACCGACGGGGGCTGGTGACCGACGGGGGCTGGTGACCGACGGGGGCTGGTGACCGACGGGGGCTGGTGACCGACGGGGGCTGGTGACCGACGGGGGCTGGTGACCGACGGGGGCTGGTGACCGACGGGGGCTGGTGACCGACGGGGGCTGGTGACCGACGGGGGCTGGTGACCGACGGGGGCTGGTGACCGACGGGGGCTGGTGACCGACGGGGGCTGGTGACCGACGGGGGCTGGTGACCGACGGGGGCTGGTGACCGACGGGGGCTGGTGACCGACGGGGGCTGGTGACCGACGGGGGCTGGTGACCGACGGGGGCTGGTGACCGACGGGGGCTGGTGACCGACGGGGGCTGGTGACCGACGGGGGCTGGTGACCGACGGGGGCTGGTGACCGACGGGGGCTGGTGACCGACGGGGGCTGGTGACCGACGGGGGCTGGTGACCGACGGGGGCTGGTGACCGACGGGGGCTGGTGACCGACGGGGGCTGGTGACCGACGGGGGCTGGTGACCGACGGGGGCTGGTGACCGACGGGGGCTGGTGACCGACGGGGGCTGGTGACCGACGGGGGCTGGTGACCGACGGGGGCTGGTGACCGACGGGGGCTGGTGACCGACGGGGGCTGGTGACCGACGGGGGCTGGTGACCGACGGGGGCTGGTGACCGACGGGGGCTGGTGACCGACGGGGGCTGGTGACCGACGGGGGCTGGTGACCGACGGGGGCTGGTGACCGACGGGGGCTGGTGACCGACGGGGGCTGGTGACCGACGGGGGCTGGTGACCGACGGGGGCTGGTGACCGACGGGGGCTGGTGACCGACGGGGGCTGGTGACCGACGGGGGCTGGTGACCGACGGGGGCTGGTGACCGACGGGGGCTGGTGACCGACGGGGGCTGGTGACCGACGGGGGCTGGTGACCGACGGGGGCTGGTGACCGACGGGGGCTGGTGACCGACGGGGGCTGGTGACCGACGGGGGCTGGTGACCGACGGGGGCTGGTGACCGACGGGGGCTGGTGACCGACGGGGGCTGGTGACCGACGGGGGCTGGTGACCGACGGGGGCTGGTGACCGACGGGGGCTGGTGACCGACGGGGGCTGGTGACCGACGGGGGCTGGTGACCGACGGGGGCTGGTGACCGACGGGGGCTGGTGACCGACGGGGGCTGGTGACCGACGGGGGCTGGTGACCGACGGGGGCTGGTGACCGACGGGGGCTGGTGACCGACGGGGGCTGGTGACCGACGGGGGCTGGTGACCGACGGGGGCTGGTGACCGACGGGGGCTGGTGACCGACGGGGGCTGGTGACCGACGGGGGCTGGTGACCGACGGGGGCTGGTGACCGACGGGGGCTGGTGACCGACGGGGGCTGGTGACCGACGGGGGCTGGTGACCGACGGGGGCTGGTGACCGACGGGGGCTGGTGACCGACGGGGGCTGGTGACCGACGGGGGCTGGTGACCGACGGGGGCTGGTGACCGACGGGGGCTGGTGACCGACGGGGGCTGGTGACCGACGGGGGCTGGTGACCGACGGGGGCTGGTGACCGACGGGGGCTGGTGACCGACGGGGGCTGGTGACCGACGGGGGCTGGTGACCGACGGGGGCTGGTGACCGACGGGGGCTGGTGACCGACGGGGGCTGGTGACCGACGGGGGCTGGTGACCGACGGGGGCTGGTGACCGACGGGGGCTGGTGACCGACGGGGGCTGGTGACCGACGGGGGCTGGTGACCGACGGGGGCTGGTGACCGACGGGGGCTGGTGACCGACGGGGGCTGGTGACCGACGGGGGCTGGTGACCGACGGGGGCTGGTGACCGACGGGGGCTGGTGACCGACGGGGGCTGGTGACCGACGGGGGCTGGTGACCGACGGGGGCTGGTGACCGACGGGGGCTGGTGACCGACGGGGGCTGGTGACCGACGGGGGCTGGTGACCGACGGGGGCTGGTGACCGACGGGGGCTGGTGACCGACGGGGGCTGGTGACCGACGGGGGCTGGTGACCGACGGGGGCTGGTGACCGACGGGGGCTGGTGACCGACGGGGGCTGGTGACCGACGGGGGCTGGTGACCGACGGGGGCTGGTGACCGACGGGGGCTGGTGACCGACGGGGGCTGGTGACCGACGGGGGCTGGTGACCGACGGGGGCTGGTGACCGACGGGGGCTGGTGACCGACGGGGGCTGGTGACCGACGGGGGCTGGTGACCGACGGGGGCTGGTGACCGACGGGGGCTGGTGACCGACGGGGGCTGGTGACCGACGGGGGCTGGTGACCGACGGGGGCTGGTGACCGACGGGGGCTGGTGACCGACGGGGGCTGGTGACCGACGGGGGCTGGTGACCGACGGGGGCTGGTGACCGACGGGGGCTGGTGACCGACGGGGGCTGGTGACCGACGGGGGCTGGTGACCGACGGGGGCTGGTGACCGACGGGGGCTGGTGACCGACGGGGGCTGGTGACCGACGGGGGCTGGTGACCGACGGGGGCTGGTGACCGACGGGGGCTGGTGACCGACGGGGGCTGGTGACCGACGGGGGCTGGTGACCGACGGGGGCTGGTGACCGACGGGGGCTGGTGACCGACGGGGGCTGGTGACCGACGGGGGCTGGTGACCGACGGGGGCTGGTGACCGACGGGGGCTGGTGACCGACGGGGGCTGGTGACCGACGGGGGCTGGTGACCGACGGGGGCTGGTGACCGACGGGGGCTGGTGACCGACGGGGGCTGGTGACCGACGGGGGCTGGTGACCGACGGGGGCTGGTGACCGACGGGGGCTGGTGACCGACGGGGGCTGGTGACCGACGGGGGCTGGTGACCGACGGGGGCTGGTGACCGACGGGGGCTGGTGACCGACGGGGGCTGGTGACCGACGGGGGCTGGTGACCGACGGGGGCTGGTGACCGACGGGGGCTGGTGACCGACGGGGGCTGGTGACCGACGGGGGCTGGTGACCGACGGGGGCTGGTGACCGACGGGGGCTGGTGACCGACGGGGGCTGGTGACCGACGGGGGCTGGTGACCGACGGGGGCTGGTGACCGACGGGGGCTGGTGACCGACGGGGGCTGGTGACCGACGGGGGCTGGTGACCGACGGGGGCTGGTGACCGACGGGGGCTGGTGACCGACGGGGGCTGGTGACCGACGGGGGCTGGTGACCGACGGGGGCTGGTGACCGACGGGGGCTGGATTCCCCCATAAATCATCAGGTTGGTGATTTAATGGGCGGGCTCCCCGGCGGGCTCCCCGGCGGGCTCCCCGGGCGCCCCCGACGGGCTCCCCGGGCCCCCGGCGGGCTCCCCGGGCCCCCGGCAGGGTCCCCGGGCCCCCGGCGGGCTACAATTTGGAAGCACCTTGTGGGATCAGTTCTTGCTCTTCTTGACTCCTTCTAAATCTCCCCAATCTTTTTTCATAGGCTAATCCCACTAAATCAAGAATAAATCTAATGAATTGATGCTGCTCCAAAGCAGATACAGTCTGCCTCAAGTAGAGAAACCAGAACAGTGCAGTTTTCAACCCATGTGTATGTTAACTGAGAATGTTTTTGCACTTTTTCAATTGGGTGTGCATATAAAAACTATGACAGACCTACATATAACATTCAAAATTTACTTAATAATATCTAAACATAAAAAGAAGTAGTGACTGTCTTTTAAAATTGGATCTACCTGGGAGTCTTTGAGATGCACTTCCAGTTACTCCATTCAATGCCTTCCACAATAGCAGGCCACTATTCTTTCATCCAAATTTTGGCTATCAAGAACAGGTGTCTGAGCACTCAGTCTTGTGATGGAGAAACGAGCTTCCACTATTGCTAGCTCTTCAATCAAACTAATTAAACTGATCAAAATCTGCAAGAAGCTGATGACTTGCATTAATTTCAGCTGTTTGTTTTGGTTAACTTTTTCACCCGAAGAAACAATGCACTTCTACAGTTGAATGCCCTTCTGGAAATGACAAAGATCATTCAGAGAGAGAGATAAAAATGTAAAAGCACCAAAGATTAACTAAATTGAGACACAAGAATGCAGAAGCTGGAAGCTGGAAGAGAAAACAAGCTGCTAGAAGAATTCAGAACAATGAACTAAATTCAGCAACAATGGTTTTGATATTTTATCTTCAATATTTTCACTTCTGCTATTTAAATTCTTCTGCCTTTAATGGCTGAAAGTTAACATGTTAGCATTTTTGGAATGTGCTTTAATATGCACCAATTAAAATAAAATGCAAGTTTTTATATTTTTGAAATATTTCGCTTTAAAATTAAGCCACATAAAGAAAAGACTGGAGCAAAATTCTGATGAAGATTCGCAACAAAGTATGTAATTCATTCTGACCAATTGAGTTAATTGTTCAACGGCATGAATTATAGAAAAGAGCCTTCTGTTTCAGACTGGAAATTGGTAGAACAAATAAAGATAATGGAGGAAAAATATATGAGCTGTGATTTGGAAGAAGAAACAAATGATCAATCATTTCAGCTCTTCAGTCACAGAACACAAACACATTGTACAATCCTCATCAACAAACGTTGACTGGATACATTACCAGACTCAGGAACAGTAAAATACAATGATAAAGATACAGCTTTAAATCTTAATTAACAGAACAAACTGTGTTCAGCTTCAATGGTGTGGGTATGGGTTCCATGGCAGAGGATACAGAAGATAACTTCAATGGCGTGTCCGACAGGAGAAGCCCAATGTGTATGCACATTTCAGATTTCAGACTTAGATTTCAAATTTATTGTTAGAAAACCCTAACCCTAACCCATCCTTTTCCCTGCGGGCAAGACCAAATTACCAGATATTGGTAGTACAAAAAAAACTGTACACAGAATATACAGGGAGTCCCCAGGTTACGATCGAGATCTATTCCTACGCCTGTTTTTAAGTCAAATTTGTAGATAAGTTGGAAAAGGAACCTATGGTGTTCTTATTTAGCATCAGTTAGTCAAATGTTTACCTTAGTACTGTAAAAAAAAACAATTCTTGAAACAGTTCAGATATTAAAAAAAATAAAAAGTGATTAAAAGTGAATACTGTTACAAGATCAAACCAGCAACCACAAAGAAGGCCTATCACACAGGGGTAAATATGAACAATTACTTTATTAACAAAAATTCTCCTTCAAACTTTAATTCACAATCCCCCCTTTTATAACAAAGCCCACTAGTTACTTTGCAAATTTCTATAACAGAGTAAAACTAATAAATTCCCCAGCCTAAATATAACAAATGTAATTAAAGTCTAAATTATATTTCCAACCAGCCCACAGAAAAAACTTAGACACAAAACACACAAGATTCACAAAACTTCGATCTCAACCAAAGCAAAGATCATAAACAAAATTCAGTTTGTTTGGTAAATTGAAGCCAAAAGATCTTAGAGAGAGAGAGAGAGAGAGCACAAAATTTGAAGTTGTCTTCCTGTGTTGCTTGCAGAGAGACGAACAATGGCTTGATCTGGATCCTTCTGGCTCTCTAAGGCAAACTGTCATCTTTCAACACAAAACCACACAACACATAGGCCAATACACAACACAGAACTCTGTAACAATACTTACTCAGGTTTCATCGATGTCTGGCATACCAGAAGGAGCATTCGTGAGGTAACTTTATGCACGAATTGGGGGCACAATTTGTTCGTAAATATGAGTTGTCCATAAGTTGGACATTTGTAACCTGTACATGTAAGTAAAACAAAGACATGTAAATAGATAATGAATGTAAACAAACTGACTGTAATACAGAGAGAATTTTTTAAAAATCAAGGTATCAGGGCCACAGGTATGAGATTGAAATAAAGGCTATGCTTGTTCAGTATGAGTTCCTGTCCCATAAGTAAGAGTCTTTAAATGAGTCCCTGATTGAGATTGTTGTTGAGGAGTCAGATGGTGGAGGGGGAGCAGCTGTTCCTTAACCTGATGGTGCAAGTCTCGTACACGTTATTTGTCTTGATGGCCGTAATGAGAACAGAGTGTGTGCTGGGTGGTGTGGATTTTTGATGATTGCTGCTGCTCTCTGATGGAAGTGTTCCCTGTAGATGTTCTCAATAGAGGGGAATGTTTTGCCTGTGATGTCCTGGGCTGTGTCCACTCCTTTTGGAGTGCTTTATGCTAGGCGTATCGCAGCTGGTCAGCACACTAGTGTCATTCCAAACCTCCACAAATTCCTGAAGAAGTATAGGTGCTGATGTGCTTTCTTCATTAGTCTAGGAAAAATTCTCCAAAATAATGACTCCCAAAAACTTAAATTTGCTCACCCTCTCCACCTCTAATCCCCCAATGACCACTGGATCATTCACTTCTGGCTTTCCCTTCTTTAAGTTAACAATCAATTTCTTGGTTTTAGTAACAAAGAGTGCAAGGTTGTTGTCGGTGAATTTTGTGAGTTTGTAAGTCTGAATTGAATATTAAGGAGCAAAGACGTCAGCTAACAACTTGAGTTTTTCCTCAGATACTTCCATTCATTTGCTTTAGCTGCTACATCTACTTCACTCACATAGTTTACAAGAGATAGGTTTCTATGGCATAGCATGTTTTAGATGTGAATGAGAAATTTACGAGAAGTCATCTGTCATTGCTCCATGGCCATAGTGAAGGTCTCTCCATGTAATTGGTGTTTATAGCCTCTAGTATACAAGATTGCAGTTTGTTCTGCCATTTGTTCATGGATGATTGCTGATATCAACTGAAATAGAAGCAGTTCTTTTCATAAGAGGGAAAGCTGTCAAAGCATGAAGCTGAAAATACTTCAATGGAATTTTTTGAAACAACTCAGTGCCTCTGGCACATCACCAGACTGCAATACACACAAATATCAAGCAAATGTCAACTGTAATATTTGCAAAGGACAACATCTATGCTATGTTCCCTAAAGTCTTTAACTTTCACCAGATGAAATCATTTCTTTAGCTTGAAAAAAAGTCATAACTGGAATCCATGTGGTGTCAGAAAGGTATCAGGGCCACAGGTATGAGATTGAAATAAAGGCCATGCTTGTTCAGTATGAGTTCCTGTCCCAAACCTTGTCCTGGACATATAGCAAAGAAGAGATAGATTTCTTCTGCATTGAAATGGATCTGATCAGGGAGATACTGACCTTTAAGCAGATACTGCATATCTAAAACGTATGAGGAATGACCAGAAGTTTCAAAGAAAGTTGCTGCCAGAAGAAAAGAATGTTGGATCAAGCAGATAATCAATTATTTTTGGGAAGGTATCATGGAATAAATGTACCTGGGGGAAAATTAATTTTTCAACCTTTGCCTGGATTGGATGCAAGTGTGTGTTGTTCATCACAGCCCATGAGCCCATGCTGCCCCAATTAGTCCCAAATGACCAACAACCTGTTGAACGTTTTGAATGGGAGGAAAGGAGATCGCCTCAAGGAAGTATTTGTGGACACAGGGAGAATGTGTGCCAAATCCTTACAGACAGTGCTGGATTCAAACCCCGGTCCAGGTCACTAACGCTGTAACAGCATTGCACTAACCCCTATGCTAGCTGTACTTCCCCTGTATGTACGTAAGACAGCTGGTTCTTCTGCATTTTTACATATCTTCCCCCTCTAAACAAACCTGAGAGCAAGAAAGCAATCTCAGAAGAAAAAAAAACAACCAGCACCCAACAAGAGACCAAATATTGTCTGTACCTAGTATCATCTTGCAAGAGTTATGCAACAGGGCAGGAGATTTTAAGAGATGCAAAGTTGGAAAAACAACAACTGCATTATTCTACTTGAAACTAATATCAGAAAGCCATGATCTGAGTCAAATATGTTATGAAACTTCATTCTGAGCTGCAGGTACTGAGCAAGAACCTGGTTACATCTCACCACCTGTGGAAATCAGCCAATATCTACATAATGTGAATGACAGTTCAAGACTTGAGATAAAGCACGCCGTCCCAGGAAGATGCTTGCGCATGAGTTCGAGGTATGCACTTGCTCATCATTGCTATCTCCTATAGGGTTGCACCTTATCAAGATAAATTCTGCTTCTCTAATTCTGACATCAATGCCTCCCAATCTCACTTTCCACTTTCGTTTACCCTTAAAACAAACCCTTTCTCCATGTTTTTTGTCACATGTTCCTGTTAGAGTTGGTATAAACTCATGATGGAAACGGGCCTGCAAAGCAAAAAGTGTAGGAGGATCTCAGCAGGCCAGACAGCATCCACAAGTCGAAAGGATTGGACAACATTTCAAGTCTGAACCATTTATCAAGGCAAAGATGGAAGAGGTGAAATAGGTGTTCCCATCTCTTTTTTTAGTTTTTTTCTCTCTAACTTTTATTTTCCACCTCCCTGTCTAGGTTTCTCCATCTACCTATCTCTCCTCCTCTCCACCTTCTGTCTTTTACTCTATCACCTCTGGGCCCACTTCCAGGTTCTTTCTATGTGTAATTTCACCAGTTCTATCTTAGACTCAGACCCAAAACATTGACTGACCATTTCTACCCATGGACGCTATCTGACCTGCTAGGTTCCTCCACCGATCTGTCATTGGCTCAGGATTCCAGCATCAGCTGCTTCTCCACTCCGAACCAAACAAGCAGCTGAGCAGAACCTCCCCACAGACCCTCTTCACATCCCACACATCATTTTCTGCACCCTCTCCAATGCGGGCATGGCCTTCCAACTGGACTCCAGCTGTGGTTTAGTTAACTAACGACTCATATTCTATGCCCCTAACAATTAGGGCATCTATCTCATACACCTTCTTGTCTGCATGAGCTGCAGTCTTCGGAGCTCCTTGGATGCCAAGATCTCTCTATTCCTCAGGCCTTACTAGGATCCATCAATTTATTATCTTTATCCTAGCCTTAATATTCCTTCGAGAAGGCAACAAATTTTCAGGATTACGTTGCATTCGCCATTGCTCTTCTCACTTTACCAACTTATCAATATTGGTGGTGAATGGCAAAACCTCAAAACCTCCATCTATGTTGTAAGGAAATAAGGAATATGACCAGGATTTTCCTTAACGATGCGATGCTAACTTCAGTCAATACCTGTCTCTCCAAATGCACATTTGTTTTGTGCCTCAACAGTTTTTCTAATTAATTTCCCTACCACTGGTGCTACGCTCAGCAGTCTGTTTTATGCCTACTCCCCTCCTTGAATAATGATAACACATTTATTATTTTCTAATTACCTGGCCCCTCATCTCTAGCCAGAGAAGATTTGAACAAGCCTCTGTGCTCTTTGACCTCCATTGGAGTAGTTTGAGAGAGAAAACTAGAAATGGCCAACATTCCCTGTTGCTGCATTAGGAGAGACAGGTATTGACTGAAGTTAGCATCGCATTATTAAGGAAAATCCTGGTCATATTCCCTATTTCCTTACAACATAGATGGAGGCCACTTTAATTCATTGAGGTTTTGCCATTCACCACCAATATTGATAAGTTGGTAAAGTGAGAAGAGAAATGGCGAATGCAACGTAATCCTGAAAATTTGTTGCCTTCTGGAAGGAATATTAAGACTAGGATAAAGATAATAATTTTGCATTTTAATTTTCTGAAAGGAAGACAAATGGTCCAACCAAACTCAGCTGCAATGAGGAAGTTCCAGCAGTTCCAGCCAGCCACTGAATACAAAAAAAATCTTTGAATTTACGTCTATTTTTGTCTTAGAAATACCTGCTAACAGATTTTGTTCTCCAATAGCTTATTTGCTATTTAGCAAGGAAAATTAAGACTTTTTTTGGGTTTACTTAAACTTAAACTTCTTTAAGAATCAAATTATATGTGGCATTTATCAACTTGCTTAAAAAATTCTTAACCTATAAGTTTGCAAATTACAGTGAGAAAAGGTAAAGGAAAATCACATATGAAAACAGAGAAATTACACAACAGCTGGTTGGTAACTAAATCTCAATGTGGTCAAAACAAAGGACATAATTATGGATTCAGGAGGACCAGGGACGACCACCCTTCGCTACGTGGATAGAGTAGAGGGCCTCAGTTCTTTGGAGTCCACTTAACAAATGATCTATCGTGTCCACAAATCATTTGCTCATTTGTCAGAAAGGTGCAAGAGAGACTGCATTTCCTAAGAAGACTGGGTAGGCAAGGCTACTGGCCCCCATCATTGCTACTTCCACAGGAATTCCATCGAGAGGGCCTAGTTGGCTGCATCACAGTGTGATATGGCTGCTGTAGAGAAATGGATCAGAGGTCAATCCACAGGACTATAAGAGCAGCAGAGAGGATCACTGGAGTTTCTCTTTCCCCCTGCACCCCCCCCCCCCCCCCAGCCCTACCAGGATTGTTGTCTGAAGACAAAATCATTGAGGACCCCTTCCACCCTGCATGCAGCCTCTTTCAGCTGCTCCCATCAAGGAAGAGATATAGGAGTATCAGAGCCCGCACCACCAGGCTGATGAACAGCATGAGAACGCAGAATGACCAAAGGAATTGCTCACACTAACCATCCAAGACTCTCATGTCATGAAGCAATATTTATTTATTTGTATGTATGAATACTTGTCCTGTGTATGTATTGTTTGTCTGTATGTGTGTTTTGTCTGGTTGTGTGTCTGCGTGTTTTGCACCGAGGACTAGAGAACACTCTTTCGTTGGGTTGTACTTGTGCAATCAGATGAAAATAAATGTGACTATTTATTAAGAATGATTATTTATTTTAATATTTCTATATACTTTTACTGTGCATGTGTATTGTCTGTCTGTCTGTGTGTATTCAATTTGTTACACTGAGGACCAGAGAATATTGTTTCATTGAGTTGTATTTGTACAATTAGATAAAAATAAACTTGAACTTGGTGTCTGTGTTCAGGTGAAGACTGTATTTTTTTCTTTTTTATGACCAGTATTTTTCTAAGCAGGAATCTTTAAATTATATTGAATAATTTAGTGTGTTTACATTATGATCATCATCTGCTGCTAGCTTACTTTGAAGAGCAGATAAAAGAATTTCAAATAAGTACAGTTAGAATTGTATAAGTCCACAGCATGCCAAGCCAGATGAAAAGCCTTTACAATTTTGTATTTTATTTTTCTGAAAGGAAGACAAATGGCAGATGCATGAAATTAAGCGAGCAGGTTGAAGTGTCAGGAGTCAAGATCAATAAAATAAACCACATAGTTAGAGTATTTGATACTTCACACTATATGCTGAGGTTTGAACATAAACTGAACTTGTGAGAAAACATTCAGTTTAAAATTTTGCAAAAAGCCAGATAAGTGAAACCAAGCATATAATCACACCCACCATTCCTTTACATTGTGTTGCATACATTGTGACAAACTCAGAGGACGAAAGAAAAAACATTGTACATCCTTTTTTAAAGAAAACAGTGCACATGATATACAGCCCAATCTTAAAAGCAGAACTTCTTCAGAAAGGAAGGCAAATCGAAATATCTATGTTTGATATAACATACAGTCAGATTCCTAAACTTACAAATAAAAATATACTTTCCAGGGTAGGTAACCAACTTTTTAAAAATTAAATTGCCATCATAAATTTTATTTAGACAATCTTTTGGTGGATAATAATGGTGGATAAGGAAGGATAGTGTTTAGGGCGGCACGGTTAGCTAAGAGGTTATCGCAATGCTGTTTCTGCGCCAGCGATCGGGACTAGGGTTTAAATCCCACACTGTATGTAAGGAGTTTGTATTTCTCCCCATGTGCATGGGTTTCCTCCAGGGACCTCAGTTTCCTCCCACTGTTTGAGACGTACCGGGGGGTTGTTGGTTAATGGGGTGTAATTGGGAGAAATACAAACTCCTTACATACAGTGCGGGACCTTGAATGTGGGCCAAAACAGTCTGTCACCATGCTGTATGTCTAAAATTTAAATTTATAAACCAGGACCTAGCCACAGCATTCCTTGTGATGTTGTTCTGTACCATCGCTACTGTAAATGCAAATTCTCTAATATTTCACTGAAAATCATTGAATAATGTTGAAGATGCTGTCGAGTTGCTGCCACTCTCCAATAACTAACTCCGCACATAGTTTTGATCCAAACATTAACCAAAGAGCTAAGTGCCAGTGGTGAGATTTAAATAAATGGCCTTGGCATAAATAAGCAGTTGAGCAGATGCGGCATCAAGGAGCCCAAAGATAAACAAAGGTAAAACAACAATCCAAGTTGGAGTCTTAGCTTGCATGAAGGAACAAAAGTTGTAGTTTTTTTGGAAGCAATCATCCCAGAACTTGCACCAAGTGGAAATTAGATCTGGCATTCAAGCCTAACCATTCTCAGCTACTTCATTAATAATTTTGCTTCTGTCATAAGATCAGAAGCAGTGATAATTACTATTCCACCAGCAGTTCCTCAAAAAAAAAGCAGCCAGACCTAGGGAATTTTCTGATAAGTGAATGTGGGCTCAGTTTTAACATTTATGAAAAATTTGGACAGCTACATGGATGGGAGGGGTATGGTGGGATAAGAACTGGATACAGGTCAGTGGGACTAGGCAGAATAATGGTTCGGCACAGACAAGGAAAGCTTGTTGTCTTTGCTGTAATGTTCTAAGGTCCTGTGGTTCTAATGTCCATGCCATTCAAGTACCAGGCATTGACCATCTCCAAAAAGAGAGAGCCTAAACAGTTCTCCTTAAAATCCAAATAATTTACAATTGCTGAGTCTTTCCCGCTATCGGCATTTGAGAATTCTTCATTGATAAGAAACTCAACTGCACTAACCACTAAACAAAGACAGTCAGGATAACCAGCAAAAAATGACACACATCCTGAAACCCAGAACCTTTTCCATCATTTTTAAGATGGATTAATACAGCTCAAGCAGTGTTCAAACAGCTCTTCACTGTACACCTTAAAGCTTTCAACTTGATTAGCATCCCATTCAGGATCCAAAATATTCCTTGTGAAACATGGAAGTCTGCAGGCACTGTAATTTTAGTAAAAACACACAGAAATGCTAGAGGAACTCAGCCATTCTCACAGGAGGTAAAGCTGCATAACTGACATTCAAGGTCCAAGCAAAGAATAGGAAGGCAACAGGATAAAGGCTGAAGAATGGAAGGGGAGGAGTCCAGATCAACAAAAGGTGTTAATTGGATATGATAAGAGGATAGATGAGAATTGGTTTTGGCTCTGAGAAAGGAGACAGAGGGGAAAGGAGAGAGAGAGAGAGAGAGAGAGAGAGAGAGAGAGAGAGAGAGAGAGAGAGAGAGAGAGATATCTGGGGAAAGGAGACGGGGAAGAAGAATGGGGGGGTTTTAACGGAAACTGGAGAAGTTGATGTTAATGCCATCCGGTTGGAGGGTACCCAGTCAGAAGATGAGGTGTTGTTCCTCCAATTTGTGGGTGGTCTCAGTCTGGTAGTGAACAGAAATATCAGCAAGGGAATGGTGTGGGAAATCGGTGGCCACTGTGGACCCACTCTAAAGCTGTGGAGAGATATTCTTTCCTCCACTTCCAACATGTGCACCATTCTGACTTGGAAATTTATCATTGTCGCTACATTAAATCCTGAAAGAAAAGTGTAACCATAGGCTGCCAAAGAAACATATAATTAACATAATAAAGTCGAAAAGACTGCCTAGTGGCCCTTACATCCACCATCATGAGATGGGTCATAGCACACATTAACATCATCTTCCCAGCCAGCTGTGATACACAGCAATTCACTTACCAGTGCAACAGGTCCCACCATAACCCATCTTCCTACCTCCTACACTTAGCCCAGGAACATTTGGATAAAAAGGACACTGATGTCTGATTGCTGTTCATTGACTAGAGCTTTACATTCAACACCAAAGTTCCAGGTAAATTTAATAATTTAAATGTCAAGTTTAGCCATAGAGCACAGTCACAGGGCCATGCCAAATACCCACTACATTTTGAAGGGGAGAGCCATGGAAACATATGTGGACATGGGGAGAATATACAAACTCCACACAGACAGCGCTGGATTCGAACTCAGATCACAAGCATTGTCATAGCAGACATGAGCTCATCCTCAAACTCCAAGACCTTGGCCTCAGAGCACCTCCCTCTGTAATTAGACTCTCGACTTCCTTTAATACAGATGCCCGGCAAGGCTGCATACTCACTCCACCCCATGGTCAAACACTGCTCCAGTTATAAATTTGCAGATGATAACACTGTTGTAGGTCAAAGAAAAGCAAATTGAAATATAGAAAGGAGATAGAGGGACAAGTGGCTTTGTACTAGGACACCTATTTTTCCATCACTGTCAACGTCAGAAGAGGGACAGAGCTGTCATGCCTTTCTGTGTCACAGAACCATGGTGGAGATAGTAGACTTGGAACTTCTTAGGTGTAAAAACTTGTTCTGGCACAACCACATCAACACAATGGCCAAGAAAGGTCACTAGCACCTCCATTTTCACAGGAACATGAGGGAATTCAGCATGCCGCCTGCATCCCTCAAGAACTTCTACAGTTGCAGGGGGCATCTGTCAGGAGACATCATTGCATGATTCAGCAACTCTTCCACCCAAGACCACAAGAAACTGAATGTAGCTCGGTCCATCAGATAAAGCCCCCCCCCCTCCTTTCAACAACTCCATCTACACTTCTCACTGCCTCAGAAAAGCAGCCAAAATATTACAGGATTCATCCTACATGTGGCCACACTCCCTTCTCCCATCAGGAAAAGGGTTGATGGGTGTGAGATCATTCACCACCATGTTCAATAGCAGTTTCTTTCCTGATGCTATCAGACTCTTGAATGAACCTCGCATTAGTAAAATCTCATTACCTTATCCTATCTCTGATTCTCTGTATTCTGTACCCTTTTTATTTCTGCATTATGTTCTGGATTGCATGGAAAACAAGTTTTTTTTTTCTGTACCTCCATGCATGTGGGCAATAAATTTGAACATGGAACTCCCTGCACTGTTATTTGCCAGACAGCAGTGAAAAAAATTAGCCCAAATAGTGTTACATTTAAAATAATATTTTTCATTATTAATTAACAAATGATATAATACTTATCTAAATTTATCTAACTTAACCCCCAAATTATGCATGAATATACTGGTGTGTGTGGAAGGGCCAATTCTTGAAAGGCAATTCAAAGTTCAGTTTCACAAATTCAATGATGTTGACACGTGGGCTTGAAATTGATGTGACTACTCAAGGCTTCAGATGGATGAGACACGCAGACTTTAAGATGGGTGAGATACACAGGCCTTAGATAAATGTGGCCTTATATGTCTCATCCAGGGTGGGAACCTCATCCAGCTCTAGCCTTAGGGGCTGTTGAGGGAGCTGGAGCAGGGCGGAATCTTGGACTGAGCGGTTGGCACTGAAAAGAGATTGGAAGTGTTCTGACCATCGGTTGAGGATGGAGATCTTGTCGCTGAGGAGGACTTTGCCGTCTGAGCTGCGCAGCGGGCTTTGGACTTGGGGTGAGGGGCCGTACACAGCCTTTAGAGCCTCGTAGAAACCCCTGAAGTCGCCAATGTCCGCGCTGAGCTGTGTTCGTTTGGCGAGGCTAGTCCACCACTCATTTTGGATCTCCCGGAGTTTGCGCTGAAGATGGCTGCATGCGCGACGGAAGGCTTGTTTCTTCTCTGGACAGGACGGCTTTGTAAGGTGAGCCTGGTGGGCAGCTCGCTTCTTTGCCAGCAGCTCCTGGATTTCCTGGCTGTTTTCGTCAAACCAGTCCTTGTTTTTCCTGGAGGAGAAGCCCAGTACCTCTTCAGTGGATTGCAGTATGGTAGTCTTCAACTGATCTCAGAGGGTTTCAGGGGACGGGTCCGTGAGGCGGGTTGCAACGTCGAGCTTTGCTTTGAGGTTTGCCTGGAAGTTTCCTCTCGCTTCGTCTGACTGCAGTTTTCCAACATTGAACCTCTTTCTGGGGGCTTTATTGTTCCTGGGCTTTGGCTTGAAGTGAAGGTTGAGCTTGCAGCGAACCAGCCGGTGGTCAGTGTGGCATTCCGCGCTAGGCATGACCCTGGTGTGGAGCACATCTCGTTTGTCACTTTCTCGCACCAGGATGTAGTCCAGGAGGTGCCAGTGTTTGGATCGGGGATGCATCCAGGTAGTCTTCAGGCTGTCCCTCTGCTGAAAAAGGGTGTTTGTAATGACAAGCCGCTGTACTGCGCAGAGCACCAACAGGAGGCGCCCATTGTCGTTGCACTTGCCGACGCCATGCTTGCCCAGGATTCCTGGCCAGGTTTCTGAGTCTTTGCCGACACGAGCGTTGAAGTCGCCCAGGATGACAACCTTGTCGGCTGTAGGGGTACGTTGGATGAGGTTGCGCAGGTCGGTGTAGAACTTGTTCTTTTCTGCTGGTTCCGCCTGGAGGGTTGGAGCATAGACACTGATGAGGGTGATGTGACGCTTGTTTTGAAGAGGGAGTCGCATGGACATGATTCGGTCCGAGAGGCCTGTCGGAAGGTTTTCGAGTTTGGAGGCAATGAAGCTCTTGACCATGAAGCCTACACCAGATAGGCGTCGTTCATCCGAAGGCTTGCCAGACCAGTAGAGTGTGTAGCCCGCGCCGCGTTCTTGGAGGCTGCCTACATCTGCCAGGCGGACTTCACTGAGAGCGGCTATGTCGATGTCAAGTCTGAGGAGTTCATGTGCAATGAGGGCAGACCGACGTTCAGGTCGGTGGCTGTCAGCCTTGTCCAGCATGGTTCTGATGTTCCAGCATGCTAGCTTGAGTTTGTGAGCATCTTTTGAGGGGGAGGACGTGGAGGGGGAGGACGTGGAGGGGGAGGACGTGGACCTGTCCTCGGGCCTGCGCAAAGGAGCTTTTAGGTGGAGTGCAGTGCGCGCAGTACTGGCCCCACCCTTTACACCCATGGTTTGTGTGCCGTGGCCGAGCAAGCTTGGACGTGGCAGCGAGGTCCTTGGGTCGTAGGTTTTATATCGGAGTGGCCTTCTCCTATGCAGGTTTCTTACCCGGGCTGGAGGGGCCTGCCTCCCCTCCTAGGTCGGTCCATACTGCCCGGACCGGGGCCGAGGCCGCCGCAGTTCACCCTGTGCCTGGATTGGGGCCGCCGCCTCCCACTCCCTGCCCGGACCGGGGCCTCCGCCTGCCTCACTCGACCGAGGCTGGGGACATATAAGGCAATCGAACAACTGAAAAGTGGCAAAGCAGCAGGTATGGATGGAATCCCCCCAGAAGTCTGGAAGGCTGGCGGCAAAACTCTGCATGCCAAACTGCATGAGTTTTTCAAGCTTTGTTGGGACCAAGGTAAACTGCCTCAGGATCTTCGTGATGCCACCATCATCACCCTGTACAAAAACAAAGGCGAGAAATCAGACTGCTCAAACTACAGGGGAATCACGTTGCTCTCCATTGCAGGCAAAATCTTCGCTAGGATTCTACTAAATAGAATAATACCTAGTGTCGCCGAGAATATTCTCCCAGAATCACAGTGCGGCTTTCGCGCAAACAGAGGAACCACTGACATGGTCTTTGCCCTCAGACAGCTCCAAGAAAAGTGCAGAGAACAAAACAAATGACTCTACATCACCTTTGTTGACCTCACCAAAGCCTTCGACACCGTGAGCAGGAAAGGGCTTTGGCAAATACTAGAGCGCATCGGATGTCCCCCAAAGTTCCTCAACATGATTATCCAACTGCACGAAAACCAACAAGGTCGAGTCAGATACAGCAAAGAGCTCTCTGAACCCTTCTCCATTAACAATGGCGTGAAGCAAGGCTGTGTTCTCGCACCAACCCTCTTTTCAATCTTCTTCAGCATGATGCTGAACCAAGCCATGAAAGACCCCAACAATGAAGACGCTGTTTACATCCGGTACCGCACGGATGGCAGTCTCTTCAATCTGAGGTGCCTGCAAGCTCACACCAAGACACAAGAGAAACTTGTCCGTGAACTACTCTTTGCAGATGATGCCGCTTTAGTTGCCCATTCAGAGCCAGCTCTTCAGCGCTTGACGTCCTGCTTTGCGGAAACTGCCAAAATGTTTGGCCTGGAAGTCAGCCTGAAGAAAACTGAGGTCCTCCATCAGCCAGCTCCCCACCATGACTACCAGCACCCCCACATCTCCATCGGGCACACAAAACTCAAAACGGTCAACCAGTTTACCTATCTCGGCTGCACCATTTCATCAGATGCAAGGATCGACAATGAGATAGACAACAGACTCGCCAAGGCAAATAGCGCCTTTGGAAGACTACACAAAAGAGTCTGGAAAAACAACCAACTGAAAAACCTCACAAAGATAAGCGTATACAGAGCCGTTGTCATACCCACACTCCTGTTCGGCTCCGAATCATGGGTCCTCTACCGGCACCACCTACGGCTCCTAGAACGCTTCCACCAGCGTTGTCTCCGCTCCATCCTCAACATCCATTGGAGCGCTTACACCCCTAACGTCGAAGTACTCGAGATGGCAGAGGTCGACAGCATCGAGTCCACGCTGCTGAACATCCAGCTGCGCTGGATGGGTCACGTCTCCAGAATGGAGGACCATCGCCTTCCCAAGATCGTATTATATGGCGAGCTCTCCACTGGCCACCGTGACAGAGGTGCACCAAAGAAAAGGTACAAGGACTGCCTAAAGAAATCTCTTGGTGCCTGCCACATTGACCACCGCCAGTGGGCTGATAACGCCTCAAACCGTGCATCTTGGCGCCTCACAGTTTGGCGGGCAGCAACCTCCTTTGAAGAAGACCGCAGAGCCCACCTCACTGACAAAAGGCAAAGGAGGAAAAACCCAACACCCAACCCCAACCAACCAATTTTCCCTTGCAACCGCTGCAATCGTGTCTGCCTGTCCCGCATCGGACTTGTCAGCCACAAACGAGCCTGCAGCTGACGTGGACTTTTTACCCCCTCCATAAATCTTCGTCCGCGAAGCCAAGCCAAAGAAGAAAAGAAAGATAAATGTGGCATGCAGGCTTTAGATGGATGGGTTCAAGCAGGTTTTAAATGAAATTAGCAGTTCATTAAGTGGGTGAAAGAGACCAGAGGTGACAAAAGGTTGATTAACTCACAAAACCCTTGTTGAGGTGCTTCAAAGAAATGTCCTTTTTAGACAAGTGCCAGCCAAAATTCCCCTCTTCTTTGGCATAGGAGACACAAAGCTTCCAAAACCCTTTTTGTGGGTCAGTTGAACTCAAGTGACTATCACTTTGGTCACCACCCAAGCACAGTATTTCTTCTCCAAGTAGAATCCTTTTCATGTGTCAGACAAAAAAAATTGACCTTCATTCTTTTTGGTCTCAAAGTGATCTTCTCATTCTTCAATAACTAATAGGAGGAAATCTGACAATTTATCTATAACCTTGTGTGTGTGTGTGAGTGAGTGAGTGAGTGAGTGAGTGTGTGTGTGTGTGTGTGTGTGTGTGTGTGTGTGTGTGTGTGTGTGTGTGTGTGAGTGAGTGAGTGTGTGTGTGTTTGTGCGTGTGAGTGAGTGTGTGTGTGTGTGTGTGTGTGTGAGTGAGTGAGTGAGTGAATGTGTGTGTGTGTGTGTGTGTGTGTGTGTGTGTGTGTGTGTGTGTGTGTGTGTGTGTGTGCATGCATGCGCACTAACACCACATATAAAGAGCGGCATCAAGCAACCACAGTAATTTTATCATATACTAACATGGCATAGCAATTGTCACATTACAGACTTGTCCAAGCCAACATTTAAACCATAGCTGTTGTTCCCCCCTTTTTTAATTTTTTTTTAAATTTAGACATACAGCACTGCAACAGGCCATTTCACCCCACATGTCCGAGCCACCCCATTTATGCCCCTTTAACCTACACTTCCGGAACATTTCGAACTGGAGGAAGAAACCTGAGCCCCCTGAGAAAGCTGACGCTGACACAGGGAGAACCTACAAACTCCTTACAGACAGTGCAGGATTCAAACCCCAGTCCGGTCCCGATCGCTGGCACTGTAAAGGTGTTGCACTAACCTCTACGCCAACCTTCTTGATGGAAGCTATCAGTCAGGATGCCCTTTAAATCTGTCTGAAAATGGACTGATGCTAGACAAATCCCGCTGAGTTGGCAGGTAAAAACCAAACACCAAATGATCTGAAGGCTGCAGCAGGGTATTTCCAGTATCTGTTGGGTATTTTTGGTTAGATTTCCTGCAGCTTTTGTTTTATTATCTGTTGATCTGCTTCTCACTTTTAATAGCCATGACATTTTGGAAGACTGCTTCATTCTTTCCAAGAGAACCAAATAAGATCCCACTTATGGCTTGATGCTAGGATTTTAAATGTTATTTTTTGGCTTCATATCAATGCCTGAGCAGAATAAATCGGTATAAGAAATGTGAAAATAACTACTGCCTGGTGCCACAAGCCTGTAGCTTTCTCCGCAGGTGGCTAGGCTCTCATTTTATAACCACAAGAGGACTTAACATCTCAGGAACTGCTCCATCAAATCCTTATCAGATTAACACAAAGGTATTCAAGTTCAAGTTTATCCTCTGACTGTACATCTACAACCTGACAAAGCAGCATTTCTCTGGCTCTTGGGTGCACACACAATCCACCACACCCAGTATTAAGTATCCCAGCAATGGAGGTGTTGTGTGGTTAGCAAGGGATTACTTAAGGTGGTTTGTGAGTGGAATAAAGAAGGTTGAGAACCAATGCTCTAAGCAATGGAAACATAGCAGCCTACTTTTTATATTCCATTCCCTCCCTCAGAGACACAGATGCAATGGCTGGAATGAGTGGTTTCATTTTGTGCCCTCAATTTCATTTTTAAAATTTAAATTTGAACATACAGCGCGGTAACAGGCCATTTCGCCCCAGAAGTCTGTGCCGTCGAATTTACACCCAATTATCCTACACCCCCAGTTCATTTCAAATGGTGGGAGGAAACCAGAGCCTCTGGAAAAAACCCATGCAGACATGGGGAGAACATACAAACTCTTTACAGACAGTGTGGGATTCAAACCCCAGTCCCGATCGCTGGTGGTGTAACAGTGTTACACTAACTGCTAAGCCAACCGTGCAACCCTCTGTGATCATTTGAAAAATGCTTTAATTTACACTTGTACACCTACATTTGGATACATTAAACTTCATCTGCCATATTTTATGCCACCATAAGTGGAAGGAACAGGAAGTGAAAAGTGGGGAAGCCGGGTTCATCTGTAGAATATTACCAGATCAAATGACAGAAACACATTGTTTTCTGCTTTTAAGACTATTTTTATACTTTAGTTGTAAATTCATAGGTGCTCATTTATAATAAAAAACCAGTTGGAGCTGTAATATTTCACTCACCAATCTAACAATCATCCCAATAACCTCCCAACCATCACCTCTCTAGCTCTTGGTCACGCTAACATGAGCAAGGACTCTTCTAGTTCTATGCTCTGTTGGCAGTTATCCAGGTTCTGTCGAGGTCTGCCAGGGCACCTGGACCACTGAATTATAAGAGATCCCACGCCAAGTGAGAACCCAAGAAGGAACAGGATCTCTGGATCATGGCATTTCAATGGCGTTGGAAGACAGTAATGGGTGGTGGGATTGGGAGACTGGTAGAGAAGTGTAGTGTAAAACCTAGTGCCTGCATTTTTCTCTTCAATGACCAGGAGATCAACTACTTTTGATGAAAGGAAAGGAATGTAAGGCCACCTTGGGAAGCATAGAGCATGTTGGCTTGTGTGTGTGTATATATATATTAATTGTGTCTATGTCACAAACATAAATGAATAATAAAACAAACGAAATCACAAACCATTGACCCTACCTTACGTTGTCTTTTTCATTTTCTTGCATGCTTTCATTTATTTTGTCCTGTTGATTATATAAATTTTTTCACTCCTGACGCTGCTGCAAAACAACAAATTATGCGACATGTCCATGACAATAAATTCTGATTCTACATTTTCTTATCAAGTACCATGTCAATTAACTAGTGCTGGCACCTTCACAAAAGATTTCAACACCTTCCCCGCCCCACTTCAAGGTCTCTGAGCTCTTGTAGCCCATTCAAAAATAAAGTTTATGCAGCCTCTCCCAAAGTGTATGGTCATACACTTATGTTTCTGCCCAGTTCACCTGAAGCTACTATTTTCCTCACTCCTGAGTGCATTGACAATGCAACATCTGCAAATTTGTAAAGGCACCGCCAGTCTCTGAGTCTATGCACATTTTACAAATACACAATAAATAGACTGGTCTTTTACTGATCACCAGAGACTTCATCTTGTTGAAGCAGAAGAACCCTCTTCCTTCTATGCCACATCCAATTATTGTCTCCAAATGATCACTGTACATCTAAAGCCAAGGCTTCTATTTTTATCCAATGCCTTTTTAATATACAGACGTGCAATATCCTAATGATTTTATTACTACCTGAGTATGGCTTTCATTCTGACTAGAATACCTAATCTATATATCCATCACTGACATTATACTAAGTGTGCTTTGAACTGCAGAAAATCAAAGGAGGGCCCAATCCCTTATTGCTTTCCTGTTGGCACCATGATTCATAGGTTTGATTTCTATATAATAAGGATCCATGTATCCATACATGCTCATTGGCCCTCTGGTCAGAAGATCTCCAACTTCCTTGAACAACCAATGAACTAGCAAGTCTCTACATAGGGGGTCCAAGCACCAAATCTACTGGGCCTAGTTTGAGGCAATTATGCTCCTTTTGAAGTGGGATTCAGAAGCTAACTGTATTGATTTGAACTTTGGATTGGTGGGATAATAAGGAAGGTGGAGTTCAGAGGAAATGTTCAAGACCAAGATCAACACATTTCTGTGTAGTAAGAAATAGGGACAAAAAGAGTGACTTGACGGAAAGATATGGATGACCCATGTTCCCATATTCTAGCTGAATAGATTTGGTGAGCGGTTTGGCTCATTCCTCTTCCTACCAGGAATGAATTGGATGATTCTGACAGAGCATGATGTTTACAAAGTTCAGTCAAAAAACAGGAAAAATCACCAACGGCTTTGGCACAGACTCGAAGGGCCGAAGGGGCCTGTTTCTGCAGTGTAATGTTCAATGGCCTGCCTTCAGGTTTCAATGTTGATGCCTTAGGATAACAAGAGAGTGTGGAGGAGACAGAGGAGTAAAGATTGCAGCACCGAAATAAGCAGAGTGTATGTTTCAGGCTCTTGGTGCAATGTGGTGGCAATTAACCTGAACTGTTTTCTGCCAACGACCTGAGCACATTACTTGGAAATGGAGGTGAACCAGCAAAACTTATTTCATGGCAAATATCCACAATTCTAAAGAGAGGTAAATCAACAAAACACCAGCAGGTGCCACAGAGTGAATGATCAAAATACTTTGACTTGATGGGAACATCATTAAAGGTGATTAGAGGCAGAGAGCATCACGTGAGCAGACGTCCACCTAGTTTGGCTATCTGAATCTCTGAATTTATTGTCATCAACATATCACAAAATTTGTTGTTTTGTGGCGGCATCACACAGTGCAAATTTTGCTGTAAATGCAATTTCAAAACTAAATAAATAGGGCAAGAAATTAGAAGAAAGTGAGTTAGTGACTGTGGCTCATTGTCCAGTTGACAGAGGGGAAGAAGCTGTCCTTGTGCCGCTGGGTGTTCATCTTCAGGCTCCTGTACCTCCTTCCTGAAGGTAGCAGTGTGGAGAGGGCATGGCCTGGGTTGTGGGGGTCCTTGAGGATAAAGGCTACTTTCTGAAGACACTTCCTCTTGTTGATATCCTTAATGGAGTGAGACTGGTGCCTTTGATGTCACTGGCCATGTTAGCAACTCTCTGGAGTTTTTTTTTTCCTGTGCATTAGTACTACCATGCCAGCCAGTGATGCATCCAGAAAGAATGCTCTCCATGGTACACCTGTAGAAATATTCAAGAAGGTACGCCATCATGGCCTGATGCCTTGCACAGGTTCGCCCCCTTGAATGATGTTCTGAAGTCAGCCTCAGAGACAGATATCACAAGGTCATCAGCCTCTGCAGAGATTCTCAAAGGCACTGTTGAGTTCTCCTTCTCAAAGCCACCATTAAAGGGGTTCAGCTCATAATGTAGTGAAGCATCGCAACCATTTATGGTGTCCTACCTTGCTTTGTAAGACATAATGGCCTGGAATTCCAGCCATAGCTGGCAAGTATCTGACTCTGTCTCCAGCTTCCCTCAGAATTGCCTCTTTGTTGCAAAGATAGCCTTCCAGAGGTCACATCTAGATTTCCTGTAGAGATCTGGATCACTGGCCTTAAACACCCTCAATTTCACCCTCAGGGGGGTTGCAAATCTTTTTGGCTTTTGGTTAGAGATCTCCTGGTATGTGTCAGAGGGCACATAATCATCCATGCAGATCTTGATGAGATCAATAACAGTCATTGCAAATTCATTCAGATATGAGGATGAATCCTTGAATATGGTCCAGTTCACCAATTCAAAGCAGTCCTGCAGACACTCCTCTGCCTCCCTGGACCATACTTGTATCATCTTCACTACTGGTGCAGTAGTACTCCATCTGCTTATATGCCAGGAGTGGAAGTACAGCAGGTGATCAGACTCGCCGAAGTGCAGTCTTGGGATGCTCAATAGGCGTTCCTCATATTGGTGTAGTAATGGTTGTGTGTAGTCAATAAAAAACATCCTGATATATGCATCTTTGCTCTCCAGGTGTTCCAGGGCTTTGTGTAGAGCCACGAGATGCCATCCGCTTATAGACATGTCTCTATGCTAGGTGAACTGGAATGGATCCATCTCACCACTCAGACGGGAGCTGATATGCTCCATCACCAGCCTTTCAAAACACTTCATCAGTGTTGAGGTAAGTGTTGCTGGTCAATGGTCATTAAGGTAGGTTACTGGACTCTTCTTGGGCACCGGTATGATTGACACCTGTTTGAAACAGGTCAGTACCATGCCCTGCTGGAGTGACATATTGAAGATATCTGTGGAAACCTTGGTAAGTTGGTCAGCACAGATCTTTAATACTTGGTCAGCTACTCCATCTGGGCTGGATGCTTTCCTCAGATTCACTCTCCTGAAGGCAGCACACACATCTTCCTCAGATACGGACAGAGTGGGGTCATCAGGCGACGTGGGGGTGTGGAGGAGTGGTTCTTCTCTGTTACTGTCGTTAAATCGAGGGTAGAAGGGATTGAGTTCCTCTGGAGAGAAGCTTTTCCATCTGCTACTTTGCCGGATTTGCTTTTGTAACAGGTTATAGCATTTAGGCTCTGCCACAGCTGTCGGGTGTTCCTTGTTGTTCCGGAATCTCCACTTCGCCTGGGAGATAGATTTTCACTGATCATACCTGCTCCTGCTGCACTGATCTGGATCTCCAGACTTAAATGCCTATGATCTGGCTCTCAGCAGGTTCTGTAGAGCCTAAATCATTGAAGATTTTTAAAGTGAAGATAGATAAATTTTTGAAATACAGGTACTCCCCGACATGTGATTTATGTCCGTCTGCACATACAACAAAAAATATTTTAAAACTGTAAAGAAAAATATAAAATTTACATGGATTATGTTGTATTTGACAAATTATAACTGGGATACAGGGCATGTTAGAGCCAAACTGTTTGTACTTACCTTGTTAGTCAGCGTCCCTGGTCTGTAGGCTTGGTGCGGCCATCTTGATTCTGGTGCGCATGTGGAATCAAGATGGCTGTGCCCAACCCATGGATCTTGGGACTCTTACTAACAAGGTAAGCATGGACCAGATGTGGAAAGATTTGCCAAGGTTGATTGACAAATTCAGTAAGCTTTGAGTGGTTATTGACAAATCTACAATGGAAAAAAAAGATTTGATTGAAAAGTTTGCTTTAAGACTTTGGTTCTCCATGCGTGTGGGCAAAATTCCAACGTGTCTATTTTGAGATATGACCAATCTTTCAGTCCCAATTACGGTCATAAGATGGGGAGTACCTGTATATGGGAATTGGGGGATTTGGGAATCTGGCACAGAAGAAGTGGAGGTCTGGGTTATATCAGCCATGATCATTTTGAGTGGGGGAATCAGATTAAGAATCCAGAGGATGTTCTGTTCTTATTTTCCTGATTTTCATCTGTTTCTTATCTTGTTCCTGAATGGCCACTCTTGGTGATTTCACTGTGAACCCAGGTTTAGGCCCATCAGCCAGGAGAAATATCATCCAACTTGGCAAGACCATTCAGAATTCTCCCTCTTTTATGATATTACCTCTCGTTCTTCAAAACTCAAAAAAATTGGAAGCCAATCAGCCTAATTTCTCATCACATGAATTAATCTGCTGAATTCAGGTTAGACTCATGACTTGTTTTGCTTTTTAATCCCTCCTATACAATTGCCAAAATATATTAAAAATGAGATATATATACTCTAACATATCATTATATTCTCTATGCTTCAAATTGAATGGGGATTATGAGTTAATTGTGGTATTTGGTCAGCACAGGCTTGGAGGCCTAAGGGGTCTGTTACCATGCTGTATGGCGAAATTTACATTTTAAAATTTAAATCATTATTTAACAACCATGACAGAGAATTATTTTCTGACAATTACACATTTTAATATCACCTTACCCTTCTCCTTGTTTTTTTTTTTATTTTATTTTTTTTATTTTTCACACCATAAATCACATTAGCCATGATATACACTATTTCTTTTTCACACATATACAGTGACTTTTTCTCCCCCCCCCCTTTCCTCCCAAACCACCCCCCCACCCCCCCCTCTCATCCATTTTAGGTATACAATCTAGGTTGCATTAAGCCAGTCAGACAATGTTGTCATTCAACAAAATTACACCAGAAATTCTACTGAGTCCATTCTTTTCTTTCCTTCTCCTTCCATCAACTTAGGTAATGTTTGTCCCCGGTAGGTTTTCGCTATTGTATTTAATGTAAGGCTCCTATACTTGTTCGAATATTTCAATATTATTTCTTAACCAATATGTTATTTTTTCTAATGGAAAACTATTCTCGGATCCAGAAGAAGCACGAAAATTTGCAGAACAATTACAAAAATAGACTGAGGGAGGAAGAGGGGTAATGAGAGTTAAAATGATCACGATTGATATGTATGTGGGTAAAGACAAAAATAGACTGAGGGATGAAGACGGGTAATGAGAGTAAAAATGATCACGATTGATATGTATGCGGGTAAAGAGGTATAAGAGGGAATAGAGACAATGAGCATACATGAATGTATCTGTACTTAGAGGAAAATATAGATAGTATAGACAAGAATTAATAAGGGAAGGTAATGGAATAGAGAGAATAAGGAGGGAATTAAAAGAGTGACCTTTGTGACATATGAAAAGTGAAATCTTTTCTGGGGGAGGCGGGGTGGGGGGAAATAGCGGTCACTGCAAAATCAGTTGACGCTTGCGAGTGGATTCGCAAATCCAAATGGAGAGGGGAGATGTGGTTGTCCGACAAGGGATAAAGGACAACTCAGGAGGTGAAGGGGAGATTGGGGATAAATAAGATAGAAATAGGAGAATAAGGAAAATGTTGGATGTTGTAGGAATGTTGTCTTATAAAGAGTTGAAAATAAGAAAACAGAAATGGAAAAGGAGGAAAGGTAATGATGGAAAAACGGAAAGAGAAGATAAACAAAATATAAAAGGGCTACGCTGAACTATATGTCTTTAAATATTAATGGAATACATAACCAAATTAAAAGGAAGAAACTACCAAATTTAAATGAATAAATGTATACCCTTCTCCTTGTTGAAGGAGTAACATTGAGCATCTACATGGTTTTCTGGTAGCTTTTGATATCTTTGACTAATTTTTAACTTAAACCCTAATAATGTTGGGATATCACAATTTTAGCAAATTGCAGTTAACTAAAAGAGAAAATGCAACCAGAACATGCTTAGAATTATAGGGTTTTTTTTACTTAAAGAAGAGAAAAATTTCCATGTGGCAAATTCATTGATTTCGTCATTTACGATTACCACAAAATTGATGGCGTAATTACCTGGAAATTGAACTGCACAGAGCTGTCTTTCCAAGTTGAAAATAAATGCATTTTAAAATAAATCACAAAATTGCTGTTAATTTTCAATAGCTGTGCAGTTCTGTAAATTCACCCTGGCTCATATGGTCATATGATTTTTAATGTAGAGATACAGTGATCTCATGAAGTGAAATTGCATCACATATTCTGCTTTCAATGAATTGTTGACCATTTGTGCTCCACTCACTGCACCTCTTTGCCTTTCATGACCATTCAAACAATTGCCACTCACTACTGCAGTTTGTTGCAGGGATTCAGAAGCTGGTACAAGGTCACTCACCTGTGTGACCTTGTGTGAGAGTCACTACTATTTTTCCAGTTGCTACCAGGTATTACCACGATGGTCCTATTGGGCTTGGTAAAAACACATAAAACTGCTGGAGGAACTCAGCTGGTCTACATAGGAGATGCAGTTTATATCTTTACCTCCTATGGACAGTGCAAGATTGGCTGAATTCCTCGGCATTTCTGTGTGTTTTTATTAATATCGCAGCATCTGCAGACTTTCATGTTTCACTCTATTGGGCATGGTGCATAGACTGAGCATACAGACCAGGCATTGAAGGCAGCACAGGCATCTTTATGTATCCCAAGAGGACACAGAAGGAAGTATTCATGCCTGCAAACTATATCCCCTAAATATTTGGAGAATGAGGCTTGGACCTGCAGTTCTTCAACGATCATTATTTTCAGATGGTGTTTGCTAAGAAAGCGTCATTACAATACATACCAGCGAAGGTCAAGGTCAATGTCATCCTGAACTTTCTAACTTCCAGAGGGCATTGGCTGATCCTTGATTTGGATGCACACCACAGCATTGGTGCTCTCTAGTTAAAGTAAAGGAAATTCCCTACTTATATCTTCTCTGTTGAAAGAAAACCAGGTAGTATGAATGGCTGATTTTGTGTGCATTCAATGTTTCTTAAAGGTTCAGATAGATTAAGCTTCCAGTAGAATTGAGGGCTTCTTACAAATTTTAAGACTTTCCTTAATATACACAGCAAGAAAAAAACATTCTTAATGCCATACAACACTAAGACGCAAGAGATCAATCCATTGGCCACTATGTCTAATGTATTGTGATAATTCACCCCCCCCCCCCTACCCAATTTACCTTAGATCAGGTACACATAGCATTTTGTCATAATCCAACCAAATCTTCTGCATCTAAAGAGGCAGGTTGCCAAGGAAAGTAAACAACATGATGGGGTTTGTATGGTGGAGGTAGAAGGTTGGGATACAACCCTAACTCTAACTCTAACTGGGACTGAGAATTGGAAGGATGAGGGGATTGAGACCTTGGCTTAAGGGAGTATGATCTGTCTTGTGTTGAAGGTTGGAGGTGGACCCTCCATTGGCAGCCTCTGGAGGATTGCGGATTTGATGCAGAGAAGAGTAGCCAGAATGTGCCAAGGTCACAAAGTGCATATTGCCATGAAGATATTTTGTGGTTCTGCAAGGGGATGTAGATAGATTGATTGGCTGAGCAAAAACTTGGTAAGTGAGAGTTTTTTTTCTGAGAAAATCTGAGATCATGTGCTGAGTGAAGTTTCCTGTTGCTTGAAATTCTGTTGTGCAGATTGAGGAACGAACAGCGAAGCACACCAATTTCAACTGTATAAAGTTTTTATAAATTTACATTTTAGGAATGTGTTATTTATTAAGCATAAGGGCATCTTTAAGAAGAGTGGACCACAGATTTTAATTGTGAGGTATCACTGCTATAAAAGACACTGCTCTTTAACTGGATTTTACCGTCATAAAAAAAATGAAGAGTTAAACAAGCGCTTACCTGTGTGAAGTTTGATGGTTATTATTCGAGCAATGGGAGTTGATGAGTCAACATGAGATCCCATCTGCACATGCGCAGCCATTCCTTTACGGTCCAGAAGGGAGAAGCCACTTACATTAAATGAGCTAAATTAAACGAACCAACCATAACATGAACCTGTGACTGAACATGTTTATTGCAACCAAAACATCTTTATCCATAAACAAGAAAAAAGAGGGGAGGGAGAGGTGGGCACGTTTGGAAATGCTAGTGGGATTTCTAGCACTAATGACTTTCTGTGCGAGAGAAGCTGACATTCATGTACTGCTGAGCTTGGATAACACTTCAGCTCTGGGCTACCTCAATAATATGGGAGGTATAAAATCTCCTTCCTGTAACAAGTTAGCCATTGAGACTTGGCGCTGGTGTATTCAGTGGAGCATTTGGGTTACTGCTGCTTACCTGCCAGGTTGGATCAATGTACAGGCAGACTTGATGTCCAGGAAATTCAATGATAGCACTGAGTGGACTCTGGGTAAGAAATATTTTGAACGGCTAGCAGATACCTTAGTCATGCCGGAGATCTATTTGTTTGCATCCAGGCTTAATGCCCAGGTTCCAAGGTTCATATCCTGACTGCCGGATACCCAAGCAAAGGCCATTGACACCTTTACCCTAGATTGGTCAAAATTGAACTTTTATGCATTTCCCCCGTTTGCCTTGGTGGCAAAGTGCCTGAATAAGATACAGGAAGACGGTGCCTTGGGATTGCTAGTATTGCCTAATTGGCCTTCCCAATGTGGTTCCCTGTACTCCTTAGGCTTATGGTGGGGACTCCGTTGATAGTCACGAAAAGCAGAGGTCTGCTAATCCAACTGGTGTCAAAGATATCTTATCCATTGTTTAAGTCTGTTAGGTTGCAGGATCAGGGAACAAGGACTGGCATAAACATTTTGCAACCTAGAACTCTGGACATCCTGTGGGCATCTTGGAGAAAGTCTACTCAGAAACGGTATGCCTATGTGGGGAAATGGAAAAGGTACTGTGCCCAAATCAGACTGAATGAACAGTCAGCCTCTATTGGAGGCAAACTGAACTTTCTAACCGATTTTTTCTATGAGCAGGGGGCCAGCTACAGCACAGTGAATACAACAAAGAGTGCATTGGCTGCTTTCTTGACATTACAGGACTCTGAGCATAACATGATGAACCATCCACGATCAAAAGATTTATGAAAGGAGTGTTCCACTTATGTCTTCTAGTACCCCGATATAAGGATATTTGGGACGTAAAGATTGTTTTGGACTAGCTAAGGCTACTGTCACCAACTTCCAGTTTGGACTTATGTAGCCTGCCCCATAAGCTGATAATGCTGGTGGCTGCAACCTCAGGCCAGAGGGTACAAACTTTGTCTCACATTCATATAGACTATATTCATTGGGAGGAGGACTGTATAAGCATTCAAGTTACAGATATTTTGAACATAACAGGCAAGGGAGAATTGGGATAGAATTTTCATTGTATGCATATGGGGAAGATGAAAGAATATGTGTGTTGGATTGTTTAAAAAGATACGTTGTTCGTACAAAACATATTAGACTAAATGAGAAATACTTCTTTATATTCCATAAGAAACTGCATCAGCGGGCGACCCCCCAGATGTTGGCCAGATGGCTTCGGGAGGTCATGAGAGTGGCTGGAGTGGATATTTCTCAGTTTGGGTCTTATTCAACTAGAACAGCAGTGACCTCGGCAGCCAATAGGGCCGAGGCCCCTACATGGGATATCCTTCGCCAGGCGGGATGGAGCAACGAGAACCTTTAATAGGTTCTACAATAAACCTTTAAACTCAAAGGGGCTGAGTTTCACAGCTTCCATCCTACACATGACAGATTGAACAAAACCGCGGGAAGAGGACCCATTGAACTGATCAGACCACCCGAAGGGGAAAAGCCACTGAGCTACAAACTCTCACGTTGGCAAACCAACATACATTGTGAAGAATAATGAAGTGTTATAGAGACCTTTAGATTTGTGGCTCCCCAACCTTCACCACTGGTGTCTGACCTGATCTCCAGGTCCACCTTTCTGAGCTCAATCCTTGTGTAAGCCCACGAGATCCACCATGCCAGGTTGGATCTGGCCTCACTAGTTAGCCTCATGGGCCTGTCAAAATGTCCCCTGGCTGCCTTAAGAGCAGATATTTAGTCCCTTTCCAGGAACCTATAATATAGCGGGCCATGTTGTACCACCGGGAAAGCCACCACCTCTTTCCCAATCAACCTTGTCACCATTTTTATGGAGGGATGAGACTCTGTCACGAGCCCTCTGCAGGCAGTCCTGATCTCTGCCACTTTATCCTCTGGCAGAGTAAGTCTCACGTCTTCTGTATCAATAATGAATCCGAGGAATTTTAACCACTTGGTAGGCACAAGCATTGATTTCTCAGGATGCATAAGAAACCCCACATGGCTTAATAATCTCGAGGTGGCTGCTACTGCTCTTTTTTATTTCCTCTAATAATCTGCCCACGATAAGAGTATCGTCTAGGTAACCCATTACCATGTGCCCCTCTTTCCTGAGCTTGGCAAACACCAGCTTCAGTAACTTGGTAAATGCCCTGGGCGCTGAGCTCAGCCCATTCGGCAAAGCCTTATAATGTAACACAGGCAACATGGAATATATGTTATCCATTTTTACAAGACACCTTCGTTAAGATCAGATAGAACCAGTATCGCTCTAGCGCCGCCACTTCTTTTGGGTCACGTGAAGATGTTTGATACAAACTCATGTTTTTCATGGCTACAAATATCCTTTTTAACGCCATGATCTTAACATGTACAGCCTCCGTCAGTTGAGGTCTCCACATATATGTATATAAACCCTTCCTCCTTATCGGGGGGGATTTCTGTGGATCAAATTCAATTTTATACCCCTTCACTGACTGCCGGATGGAAGCATCAGTGGTAATATTACACCATCTATCGTAGAATAGTGTTAATCGACTGCCAACCTTTAAAGCTTTGTAATTATCAAGAGCGCTCAACTGTAAATGCGTGGTGTTCACTTCCTCGACCCGCCTAGTCTGCGGGCTGGTGCATTCTGGGCCCACCTCCGCGAAGCACTTTGAGCAGGAAAATTCTGCTGCCGTAGTCTCCACGGAGGACGTTGTCCTAAAAAAGACTGCTGGCTGTAGCTGCTTGGAGCGGGAAACCGCCTCAGATAACCTGCTTAAATTCCCCCACATACCTATGAAACAGGTTTTCTTGCCTGTGCTCTCGGACCTCTGACCAGGCCAGCTGCCACCTTCTGCTCCTCATTCAAATCTTTCACGTATTTGCTGAGATCGTCACCAAATAGAAATTTCATTACTGGGTTTGATGGTCTACACAAATGAGAATATTTAGTTCAGGCTTGATCAGCTCCTTCTTGAAGGCATTCAGTTCATAGTTTCCATGGGATAACAGCCCTAGAGCATCTTGTTGGGTCCCCGATAAATCGTGTGAGAGCATTTGTGCGAATGCAGAGATACCTTTAATTAGTGACCCCTGTAGTCTTTTCAATTTCATGTTGTTTGCTCTTGTGGGGACCTTCAAATTGTTCCATATCGTGGGGTTCCATATCCTCCAACAGAGGGCAGTTAACAGGGTAGGGGTATTCTTGATGGATTATTTTCGTACCGTCTCCTCAAAAGAATTCAACACCATATATGTTATAGACGCCGCAATATCATCCTCTAGTGGCTGGCCGATACCCTTTGGTACTGCAAACTTCATGACAATAGTCGGTATATTCTCCACCTGGCTGACCTGAGCAGTGTTTTGTGATTTGGGTGACTCAGCTTTCATTAACGGCCCTTCATCATCTTCACATGTATAATCATAAATGTCCTCCCCCCCCTGCTCTGATGGTGTAGGAAACTTACTCACCATGGCCGTCACCAGTTCCTCCAATTTGTCCAAACGACTTACAATTTAGTCACTGGTCGAGGCCTCTGTTCTCTGGCAGGCCTTACACTCAGGCCCTGATCGAGCAGGTACCCGTCATGCAGAGATCACGTCTTTCTTTGGGTTATTCTCGCCCATTGAGTGGGTAGCTTTGCTACACGACATGTTAAGTTTGGCTCAGGTCCTACCTGCTCTTGTGCAGGGTACTACCCCTCGCTGCCACTCAATATACTGAGGTCCAATTGTCTCATGCAGTGGCTTGCTTTTTGAGGCACCAACTTCCACAAAGCCAGGTCGGTGCAGCCAGACTTAGACCCCATCTTCAGCGAAGGTAGATCTCTATCACCTGATCCCACCCCCAGTGGAGGTAGATCAGCATCGCTGCTATCATTTGCAAACCCCAACTTCAATGGAAGGTAAGCCACTGCCGCCTGATCCCACGCCCAACGGAGGTAGATCGGACTTGCTGCTCTTCAGCTGGGACATTGCATCCGAGCAGGCCCGCTGGATTTTTGGCACTAACGAAGGACTATGGGGGCTCTTCTTGGAGGCCTTCCGCCTCAGGATCTTGCTGCCCTGCCTCTGTCCCGGAACTTATCCAGTACACTTCCACTTCCAGAGGGTTACATCGGGGCCTCCCCTCATCAGGACCCAGGAACCTCCCACCAGCAGTCCTGGAATTTTTACCACTCCCCTCCTTCTCCGGAGGGCTCATTTGGGGGATTGATTCCATTTTGTGGATCGCACTCCCGCGATCTCCCTCAGGGCTCTGCTCCTGCAGGCCTACTAATTTACCGCTTTTTTGGGATCGCTCTACTGTGATTCCCCACTGATTCAGTGCTTTTGCTCCCATGCCAAAAATGCATGCTGTTCCTCGCAAGTCAATGGATGTAATGGCAGCGCATGCCAGGATAAGATCTCACGTTGGCAAACCAATGAACATTGTGAAGAATAATGGCCTTCTGTTGTTAACTCCACCTTTTATTTTACAAGCAACAGCTCTAAAGTGTCTGAAGTTACTGCAGCAGGTGCAGTCACAGGCTGGGATGAGGAAGCAGGTGTTATCACCTAACTCCAGGGGTGGAGGGGTGCTGGTGTGAAGGGGTGGGTGGGGGCAACTGGAAGCATCAGGTCTGATTGACTAGGTTCTGCCCGTTAGCCAGTTCCTCATTCTTCTTCTCAATACCTTCTAAGGTTCTGGAACCCAAATGGGTAATTATTTTGCTGAAGAGAAGATTGCATGTAATGTTCCAAGACAGTAGTTTACATTGTTAATTATTTTAAAGGAAATAAAAGTGATTTTGTGTAGCAGCCATGTTCCTTATCATTTTCAAATACCAAAAGATAACAAATGAACATTTCATTACACAAAGCTGCATTTGTTACATCCTGCTGAGAATGTTTGTGGACATGGGCTTGTGGTTGAAACAGTTTATTTTCACACATATGTAAGCTTAAAGTCTATTGATGATTGGTTATAGTTTCTTTAAATGAAGTATTCATTATCTAAGAAAATAGCATTCTGTGCATATATCCATTCAGCAATTTCATTTTAAATCCTCAATGTTAACCTACTGTTAGAGGAAAAATTCTGTTGTCCTCAAAGGGGGTGCCAGATGAATGGTACAACAGGTGTTATGAGCCCAGAGGACCCCGAAAACCAGCAGCAATAAATATTCACCAAGACAAATGGTTCCTTAAACAAAGGTTGCTTTTAATTATCTTTAAACATGAAAACAGGATCAAACTTTAATTTATTACTATTAACTTAAGTAACCTAACTTAACCCCCCTTCTAATTCTCAGCGAACATGCATGTAATGTGTGTGTAAGTTTAGAAAAGTTCTTTGATTCATGGTCCAATCTAATTTCTCATTCCTCCAAGTTCACTGCTTGCAGGCAATTCTTATACTGTGCACAGAATTTAACATTTGTGAATTTCACCAGACTTTGGTGCTTGAAAGGTAAATGGTTACTGCTCAGGAAGGTTCTTGTTGGTTTTCAGAGAGAGATTTGTTGTTCCTGGACACAAACTGATTCCTTCTGATCAGCCACACCAATGTCTTGCTGAAGAAACTTGCCCTATCAGTGTTTTCAAGATGATAACCTCTTTCTTTCAGGTCATCACAGAGTTCCTTTTCGTTTCACTTATTTCAAGTGAAATATTAGATAGCCAGTCCTCTCCTCTTGTATGGACCACAAGGACTTTCACCAGGCTGAACTAAGCACTCACAACCCCTCTGCAAAATGGGGTTTCCACAAGCTTTCCAGCTTGTCCTGTTCCTGTCCCAGCTGCTGCTGCTGAACTGTAGAACTGATATCTCTCTCCCTCTCTCTCAGAGAAAAGGCTGTTTTTCTCTCTCTGCTTGCAAAACCACCTGATCCTCCTAGAGTGCAAGCTGCAGTCCAGACACTCTGTGGCTCCAAACTACTCCTCCAATCTCTTTCAAAACAACAATCCATTGGTGAAGTCTCTTGGGCACTCACCAAAGATTTTGCAAAGGCCCCCAGGAGCCACTCTGTCTGGCTTGAGCAGAGCTCCAGTATTTCAAATGAGCTCTGTTCTGAAGTGTTTGTATGTGACCTGCACTAACAAAAAAACTGCCACACTTTTTCTCCCAAAATCTTATCTATATACAATATAAACACAACATAATCTGTCACACAGGCCCATCACAAACTTTCACTTTAGATCCTCAATGGAATGAGTTGGAAAATGTCCTTCACTCGGCAGTCTGAGTATGAGATTTCAGGAGGATTGAATGTCCATATGCCCACTCAGGCCTGGGTTGTGATTGTGCTGGGAAAGGTAGTGTTGTGGGTATGCGGTGAGACATCCAAACTCTGTTCAGTGTTTGGAGGCAGATGGGGTGTGCAATATGGAAATAAGTTTGATGTCACTATACAATATATTTGATGCATCATTGTGCGGTTCCAGCAGAACCTTAAATAAGTCAGAGAAACCTTCAAAGCCGTCAATATTTTCTACATATTACTCAAAAATAGAACTGAAAATAACACATCATTTTCTATGGGAAAATCTGGCTCGTTTTTTCTATGGAAGGGTTTCTCTGTAGGTTTTAGAAAAACCTAGCACAACTTTATTCTAAATCAGTGGTTCTCAACCTTTATTTTTCCACTCGCATATCAACTGAATTAATCACTTACTAACCAGACATCCTGTGATGTACAGACATACGATTTTATTATACAGTATATCTTTAGATTTCTTTAATTGCTTGAGTTTATATTCCCCAGTTGCCAGGGTTTCTATCTCAACTGGGGCATCATGGTTGACACTAGCGATCAGGATTCAAATGCCATGCTGTCTGTAAGGAGATTATATGTTCTCCCTGTCTCTCTGTGGGTTTTCCCCAGAAGCTCCGGTTTCCTCCCATCATTCAAAACATACCAAGGGTGTAGGTTAATTGGGTGGCACAGACTTGTGGGCTGAAATGGCCTGCTACCATGCTGTATGTCTAAATTTAAATTTTAAATTTAAGAAAATTGTTTAGTCCAAGCCTCTGGACAGCACTGCTAGTGAAATGGTTAGTGCAACACTATTACAGCACCAGTGATCGGGACCAGGGTCCAAATCCCGCACTGTCTGTAAGGAGTCTGTACATTCTCCCCATGTCCTCTGGGGGCTCCAGTTTCCTCCCACTGTTTGAAACGTACTGGAGATTGTAGGTCACTTGGGTATAATTGGGCGGCATGGGCTCATGGGCCGAAATGGCCTGTTACCATGCCATATGTCCAAATGTTTAAAAATATATTTAGATTCTAATCCAACAGCTAAAGCACAAATATTTAAAAGTTTGTCATTGCAAAAATGTAGAAAAATCACCAGATGTAATTGTCTAGTCACCAGGTCTGAACCAAGATGGCGTTAACAGACATTCTGTATACACTTATATAAGATGGCAGGAGAATTGCAGATTCACCCCTGAACAGAAAAAGGGAAAGGGATAAACACAGCAACTCTCTGATGGCTGTGATTGTGAAATCATTAGATTTAGCACTTAGAAAATTACATCATAATAAATGAAAGACCGAAGGCAAACCCTGCTTTACAGGCTACCCTAAATTCTTGATTCATGGATGAATTAGCAGAGTCCATTGATGAGGGTTACGCAGTCGACATTGTGTGGACTACGAATGGATTGTGAATGGATTTTAAGGAAGTATTATTGATAGACTAGTCTAGATAGTTAAAGCCTTAGGATTATAAAAAGCAGTGGAAGACTAAATATCTATTTGACTAAGGAATGGAAAGCAAATAATGGAAGTGAGTGTTTGTTCATTGGACTAAGGGTAAATTTACTGATGTACTGAGCTGTTCATCTCTGAAACATTTTTCTTTTTGATATATTAATGACTTAATATTGCTTCATCGAGCATAGTTTCAAAGTATGCAAATACCATGAAACTGAAAAATGAGGTAAATGGAATTCAGAATGATACAGATGATCTACTGGTAATGGACTGAAAGCATGAGAAATGCAATACAAAACCACTTAAAGGAGAGTGTATTTCATGAAGATTCTTGTGGGTCTACATAGCCAGGAAATTAGCCACTGATTAAGTTTTAAATACATTCAAAAGAAAGAAATATTGTGTGTTCTGAAGAACTTCAACATTTAAATTTTTTAAATTTATATTTTTTGCCCAGGTACATATCTAGTTAAGATATATTATATGTAATTTTGTGTACATATTTACTAACAGTGTGTATTTATTGGTTAATTTATTTCATTACATAATTTTATCTCCCTAATTATATTAGTCATGGGATAATTTTATATTTAAGTTAAATTTTATTTCATTTATGAGTGTCATAATATCAATTTGCATGGAAATTAATGGAAACAAATTGATGCCAGCACAATAACCTGAATGATGTCGGCTATAGGAGTTAATCTGGATTAAAGTGCTGATATCAGAAACAGAAACAAGAGTGAAAGGGTTATCGTAGCGGTTAGCGCAACACTGTTACAGTGCAGCTTCCTGTAAGGTGTTTGTATGTTCTCCCCGTGTCTGCGTGGGTTTCCTCTAAGTGCTCCGGTTTCCTCCCACCTTTCAACACATGCAAGGATTGTAGGTCGATTGAGTGTTATTGGGTAGCACGGGCTCGTGGGCTGGAAGGGCCTGTATGCCTAAACTATTAAAATGAATAAAATCTTCAAGGAAGGACATCTGTTGTTGCCACCAAGTCTGGCCCATATTTAACTCCAGACCAAAATAATGAGACTTTCTTATCTGCCTTTGAAATGTCCAAGTAATTAATTTACTCCAGGGAGATAACTGGTATGATGTTTCTTTTATTGTAACAAAGTAACATGAGTTCTTTTAAAAGAATGATACTTTATTACCTAAGGACCTCATGACCATGTGGAGGCATCCATCTTAAATCCAACCCAAGCTGCCACAAACTAGTCTCCAACTCCCTCCAGTGGTCAGGAGTATCACTAGCACTCTATCACTGCACCTGGAATGTTGGTTTTGACAGCAAAAGCCACCCGATTCTTCCACGCCCTATAATTTTATTACGGCAATGCAGTATCTTCTTTCATGTAGACGCATGCAAAATATTTGTTTAGAAAAGTTTCCATGCTCTTTGACATCTCAGGATCTCAGCAATCTTATTTTCAATAGATTGTAGGGAAAGAGGGATTCGTTTACAAAGTAAAATTGTCAGGACAGATGCAGAGCAATTGAATAACTGATGCTGTCTGTGTTGAGTTTGCATATTCTTTTTGTAACTGCATGGGTTTTCCCTTGCAGTTCCAGTTTTCTCCCGTGCCCAAAAAATGAACACATTAGTAGGTTAATTCACAGCTGAAAGTTAACCTGAGTGTGCAAGGGAAAGTTAACCTGAGTGTGCAAGGTGACTAGAAGTATTTGGGGAAATGCTGATGGAAAGATAGGAGAATAAAATGGATTTAGTAAAATTTGGTGGAAACCATGGACTCCATAGTTTGAAGCTTTTGCTCCCATCCTGAAAATCTGACTCCATAGCTCTATGAAATGGAGTGTAGGGTGGGTGGGGGGCAGAATATATATAAATCAGTTCTGAGACCTGTCGGGTTTTTATTTTTGAATCAGTCACTTGCTCATTCCCAGAACTGGAAGAGAGACGTTAAGGAAGGGAAGAAGGGAATCGGGGTGAATCATTGGAAAGCAAAGGAAAATCAGCAATTCCAGAAATGTTCGAGCTCAAGGCACGACTAAAACCAGCATCAAGTACTGGAGTAAAAGAGGAGTCACGTGATGGAGTAGTGGCCGGTAGCAGAATACCAGCCCTCTCCAGAAAAGAAATAAAGTGAAGAAAATAAAAAGTTCAAGAAACACAAAACATAACAAATAAAAAATAAAGTTGTAGAGAAAAGAAAGAAAATGGCACCCAAGAAAGAAAAAGTAAAAACAACGGGAAAAAAAGAAGAAAAGATGCCGGAAGAGAAAGGAGAAGGCTTTACCTGCATGAAGAAACAGTGAGCCGTCATGGAGAAGAGAGCCCGTTCTCCAAGGATGGTGACGAACCTCGCAGAGTCGCAACCTCCTGACCGCTGGACTGCAAAAATGGCTCTCTGAGCCAAACAAAAGCGTGCAACTGCGCGTGCGCGAGGAGTCGCGCACGCGCAGTGCACTCACTAAGGAAAAAGAGAACATCGACAGGAGGGAGGCCCAGTTGAGGAGCGAGCAAACACAGCGCAACCAGCTGAGGGATGCCCGGCACCAGGGCTCTCAGCTAGAAGAAGAGGAAAGCGACAGGAAAGGGAGTGATAGGAAAGAAGAGCAGCAACAGGAGGTCCAACAGATGACTAGCCCAGAAGAAGAGGACCAACAGCAAGAAGCCAAGGAAGAAGAAGCCTAGCAAAGTGAGGCAAGCGACTCAACAGCAAAGTCAGAAGAGACACAGATACAAGGAAGAGAAGTAGAAGACACAAACGCAGGTGCAGACACAGAAGAAGAGGAAGAAAAAGACCAAGATCTGCACAGAGTAATAGAAGGTAAAATAGATGGACTGAATATAGATTTAAAAAATTTCAAGAACAAATGAGAGCATTAAAAGAATGGTTGACATTAGAATTTAGTAAAATGAAAAGTACAGAAGAAAAAGTGAGTAGAATAGAGCTGGTCATGACAGAAATCGGGAAAATATTAGAAAATGTGGAAGAACGAGAAACGGCTGGAGAAATGGAAGTGAGCGACTTAAGGAGAAAATTGGAAGAAAGTGATAAAAAAGTTAAAGAGTCACAAGAGATGTTAGTTCAGAAGATGGATATAATGGAAAACTATAGAAGGCGAAACAACATAAAGATAGTGGGCCTAAAGGAAGATGAAGAAGGCACAGATATGAAAGAATTCATAAAAGTACTGGAGTAAGGAGCTGGGGAAAGATGCCAATTAGGAGTGGAATAACTAATATTCTATTCATCACACAAAACGGCAAACACACTTAGGAGTCTTGTTGGTGCCCCAAGCAACATTCTTTTATTCAAAACATTAAAGCACTTTTCTCCTTGGCAGAGCACCTCATTTAATCAGACATTATAATTCCACACTTTCAATACTTTCAATTTGGTACAGTGCCTGTAATGCCTATGACACCCTCCCAAAATATCTCATTAGGCTTCACCAGAAAGAGTTCATGAGTTTACAGCAGATGCAATCAAATAAAATTACTATTAATGTAAGCAGTTCTAGTGACCGATGTTGTGAGGTATGTAGTTAGTTGTTACTTGCATTGAGTTTCAACTTGTCTTCAAAATATCAATTTCTAACATAGAGGCAAAATTCATCAGACAAAAAAAAATATCTAACTGTTTGTTTCTCCACTTACTTCTAAATTTGGTTTCTTTTTATTGTTTCTGTCAGTGTCGATTTCTAAGTCATATCTATGTTACTTTGAAGCTATGTTGGTTTATGGGATTACATATTGACCAGTAATCTATGAGATCTAGTGTATTCAGTATTGAGGGTGATTAAATTGCAGAGCACAGTGATAACATAGAAGAAGAAATTGTCTGATGGTTATGCTTGAGTACCTCAAGGTGTAAAACATCACACATACATTTGGCAATAATGATTGTGTGAAGCCAGATAGAGCTAGGTGTTTTGTGATAAATGTCATCTGGTTTTCATTTCATTTAAGTGCCACATTATGTTCTCAATTCTTCTCCTACATTTGACTCAAGATTTCCATTTTATCTAATCACATCAATCTGAAAATCAAGACAATAAATTAGGAAGTGAAGTAAATTTGTTTTAATTAATGTTCCTCTTCTGACTCATGATATCATTTAATAGTTTTGCGCTTTAAATTTTCATTCCCCTCTATTTCCACCTCCCACATCCATAACAATGCATAGTCTCACAGATACTCACTGCACCTCAGTGCTTTCCCAAATCACATTAATAAAGAACATGTGCACACATCTTCAATGCTTCCAATGGGATTGTCTCTTTCTGTAAGTTCTGGCTGGCTCCAAACTTAATTACCATGGGATTTTTTTTAATTCATTGTTCCTGCTGCTGCCTCAATTGCCCTCAGCTAGCACAACTCGAGTCAACATTCAGACCTGTGTCTTAGACCATCTTGTCCAATCCTGCAGCCAAAGCTGCCTGAAAGTATGCTGGCTAGGCAATAATATGGGGTTCATTAATTGGGCAGAACAAGCCCATGGAACAGGTGAACAGAGAATGATGACACCCAGCAGAGGATGGACCAGAATGCCAAACATTGTGCAGATAAAGGCTATGACCATTGTAGGAGTGAGATTTTTTACTACCACTGAATACAAACATGAAAATATGCAAGACCAATGAGGCATCCTAACCCCATTTAGTTGTACTTCGGAGATGACTGTACAAGAAAAGCCACATGAGAAATTTGCTCTGGAATACAGAAAAACACAAAAGCTGCAGATGCGAGAATCTTGGGCAAACAGATAAAAAAAAGTGAAACAGGAAAGTCTGCAGACCTTGTGACTGTAGAGCATTGTGCAATAGAACAGAGAAACTCAGCAGGTCATACAGCATTATAGAAAGTAAAGAGTAACCAACATTTCAGGTCTGCGCTCTTCTTCAAGGTTTGTGCAATAAGCAGAAAGGCGCCTGAATGAAAAGATGGCAGGAGAGGAGACAACTTCTCAACATCAACAACTCTGTGGTAGAGAGAGTGGAGAGCACCAGGTTCCTTGGAGTTCACTTATCTAGTTACCTATCATGAAGACTCAATATCAGGAAGGCACAACACCGACTGCACTTCCTGAGAAGACTAAAACAGGCAAGACTACCGGCCACCACTATGTCAATCTTCTCTAAGAGCTCTATTTGGGGATTCCTGGCTGGCTATATCAAAATGTGGTACGGTTGCTGCAGAGAAATCGAGCAGTGGTCAGTCTACAGGACCATAAATGTGCCAGAGAGGATAACTGGAGTTCCCCCCCCCCCCACCCATCAATGGGATCATTTTCTGAAGAGGGTGTGCAAAATCATTGAGGACCCCTTCCATCCTGCACACAGCATCTTGCAGCTGCTCCCATTGGGGAAGAGATACAGGAGTATCAGAGCCAGCACCATCAGGCTGAGGATCAGCTTCTTCCCACTGGCAGTGAGAATGTGAACGACCAAAGGAACTGCTCACTCTAACCATCTGAGACTCTCATATTCATGAAACAACATTTATTTGTTTTCTAAATAAACATTTATTTATTTTGTGGTTTTCAAACTGTCCCCCTCCCACAAACTCACATTCCACTTTAAGTAATCCCAATGCCATTAGTGCTCTGTGATTTGTAAGGGATTGCTTAAGGTGGGATGTGAGTAGAAATAAAAAGTTTGAAAGCCACTATTTTAATCGTACCTAATTGACTCATTATGTGCACAGTTTCATATCTCCAAAGGAAATGGGCCAATGACAATTTTTCTCAAGCAAAATAGAGCAGGGATTCTCACCCTTTCCTTCCCACTCACATCCCACTTGAAGCAATTTGTTACTAATCACAGAGCACTTGTGGCATAGAGAATATTTAAGGTGGTAATGTGAGTTTAGGGGGGCAGTTTGAAAACCACTGGTATAGATGAATACTTGTCCTGCGTATGTATTTTTGGTCTGTATGTGTGTTACATCTGGTTATGTGTCTGCATGTTTTGCACCGAGGACCAGAGAATGCTGTTACGTTTGGGTTGTACTTGTACAATCATTTGACAATAAACTTGACTTGACTTGAGGGGAGAGGAAGAAGCAGGGGGAAATGTCTAGGCTAACAGGTAAGAGGAGATAGGTGGATATGGGTGGGAGGGTAGAAGAGAAAAATGCTAATAACTGAGGGGGAGGGGCAGCTCTCTGAATGGAAGGGACGGTGAGGGGGAGCAGGATGAAATAAGACAGAGGGACAGGAAAAGAGAGAGAGAGAGAGACTTTGGGTCTATCGATGGCCGATTTTAACAAAAACAGTGGTTTGTGTGAGATGAAATTGCGAAATTAGCCCAGATCGACAGAGGATGGACCACAATTCATGACTGAATGAAAAGAAACATCCGCACCAAGATCTTGCTTAAGATCTCTGCATTAGATCTTGCTTTTTTTTTAGTAATTTCATAATTTAAAGGAATCTCTGACAACTCAATCATATCATGGAATTCTACCAGGCATTAACTACATGGAATTTAAAATAAGTCTTTTTAGTGTTACCTTCAGTTTGAATCAAATATAGAAAACACCCAAAGAACTAAGCTAAACTAACAGAAACTTCATTTAAAAACCTGAGAAAAATAGAGGGTTTTGCAGCCATAAAAATAGGCAGTTGGTAGAGTAAGTCATTAGGGTCAGCACAACACTGTGGGCTGAAGGGCCTGTATTGTGCTTTAGATTTCAATGTTCTATGTACTTTCCTGGTATAAGCACATCAGAAAATTTACCATCTACATCCTACAGTCAGATTTTCAAGGCTGGAGAGTGAACTTGTACATACAGAGGATGTAGTCATCCTTGGCAATGCCCACATTTATCATTTGTCTTCACTGCCCCAAATTCAAGACCACATTGGTGAATTTAGAGTCGTATATAAACCAGAGCAGGTAAGCATGGTGCCTTTCCTCTGCTGGAGACTACCAGTGAACTGGATAGTCTTCACCATAGTCTTGTCATTTCACGGTTTATGCTAATAAGATAAGCTTTTTGTTTTATTTTTCTATAAAATTCGATTATTTCAAGTTCCTCAACTGTATTTGCAAGTTCTGAAGTTATGTCTCCAAGACAAGAATTCGGAAATCTGGCCACAATCCTATGACTTAAGGACTGCACTGTCGCCCCTCACGTCATACTTTATTAACCCAATTTACCATAGAGTAACTGCACAAGCCATACCTTCTGAGGAATCCTGAAGGTAAGGCCTCATTCGTCTTTCACAAACTTACCTTCTGTTCAGCTTCAATAAATAGACAGGAGGAATAGGAACAATCACACAAAGCAGCTAGATTTAGTTTGCATCTCAAATAATCAAATCCAAGACCCAACTGCCTGTCCACAGGATCACTAACATTTAAAAAATAACATTATAATTCTACATCAGCATTCTCTCTTCTCATTGTTAATATTTATTGTAATGTTGAGGCCTTATAAGGCACAGGTGAGACCTCAGACAGAGAATTGTGAAGCTGTGAGCAGTTAAGAAAGGATGTGCAGTTGTTAGAGAAGGTTCAAAGGAGGTTCACAGGATAATTCCGGGAATGAAAGGGTCATTGCACAAGGAATGTTTGGTAGCTCTTGGCCTGTATTTGTTGGAATTTAGGAGAATGAGGGAGGGATCTTACTGAAACATTTTGAAAATTGAAAGGCATTGACAGAGGTGGATGTAGAAAAGTTATTTGCCATGGTGGGAGAGTTCAGGACAGGAGGATAGAACTTCAGGATTGAAGGGAGTTCACTTAGAACAGAGATATGGAGACATTTCTTTAGCAGAAGTTGGTGAATCTGTGGAATGTGTTTCCATAGGTGGTTATGGAAGCCATATCACTGGGTGTACAGCATTTAAGACAGAAATTGATAGCTTCCTGATTAGCCAGCACATCAAAGGTCATGGGGAGAAGGCCAGGGAGTGGGTCTGAATGGGAGAATGGATTGGCTCATGACGGAATAGCAGGGCAGACTCAATGGGCTGAATAACTTATTTCTATTCCTATGTCTAATGGTTTTGTGGTCTTTTATCGATTCATTTTAAAAACAGATTACACTCCAAATGCTGTACCCTTGGTGATAAATGCCACAGATCAGTACACTGCAAGAGCAGTACACTGAACTTAAGAGACCAAAACCACTGAGTTACAGTTTGTCAACAAACATTAATATCACCACTTTGGCAACAAGCCAGTATTATGAGCAAGATAATATGCACCATTCAGATATCTGGATCTAAACAGAATCAGAATTGATTGTCATGAACATATCACGAAATTTAATATTTTGCAACAGCGTTATAATGCAAATATTCCAATAACTTACATTTCAAAATTAAATAAATAGTGCAATAGGAGATTGTGCCATTGCCCATTCAGATATCTGATGACAGATGGGACAAAGCCATGCTTTTTGTGCTGCTGGCTCCTGTACCTCCTTCCTGATGGGACCTTGAGGATAGAGGCTGCTTTTTCAAGACACCGCCTCTTGAAGATGTCCTCGATGGAGTGAAGGCTGGTGCCCGTGACTTCACTGGGTGAGTTAATAGCTCTCTGGTGAATTTTTTTCCAGACCGTGATGCAACCAGACAGAATACCCTCCATGCTAAACCTGTAGAAATTTTCGAGAGTCTTTGGTGACATACCTGTGGTGCAACCTATGCATGTATATTTTGTGCAGCTGGCCCACCCCCTGAACCTGTGACTCCTCCTTCTGTGAAATCCCTATAAAGGCTGTTACACCCAAACTCCTCCTTCGGTACCTGCCTTGGAACTGGGCCATCAACATGTGGGATATGATAATGTCTTAAGATGTTTAAAGCCTATTAATCACAACACCAAATTGCTTCAAGCTCTTCCCAAAGTATTGCTGCTGGTGAGCTAGCTTCATTATTGCATTGACATGGAGGCCCTAGGACAGCTTAACACCCAGAGAGGTAAAGTTCCTGACCTTCTCCATTGCTTTAATAATCTTTGCAGCCTTGGCATCCAATTGTATGTTTATATTTCACCTGTTAGTGAAAGCAGTAAATTGAAACTATTACCTCTTTCCATATTTCTAAAGAATGTAGTGTCCTCTTGTCGCATTTACAAGAAGTTTTTATTCTTATTTAATTAATTTGTTTTTTTTTAAATTTAGACATACAGCACGGTTACAGGCCATTTCAGCCCACGAGTCCGTGCTGCCCAATTATACCAAATTAACTAACCTACACCCCCAGCGTGTTTAAAACGATTTTAATTTTAACATTGATATTCTTGCGTTAGACCCCATTCACTGAGTACACGTGATGTAAATATTCTTAACCTCTTGATTAATTTTGATGAGGGTGTGGCGGTTTGCCTGCCAGGAAATCAAACCAGTTTGGGAAGTCTCAGGCAGCGTGATGATGTCACCTTCGGCTATGTGTGACCCAGGGTCGGCAGTGAGCCCGGGGTTTTAAAAAAGTGTGCGGATCCAACAGTAAACGTTTTTTTCCCATTTAAAATCAACTCGACTACAGCTCTTCATTTCGCACCACGATTCAGCAACCATGAGGGCTTCATTAGTCAGGGGATTGAGTTCAAGAGTTGAGAGGTCATGTTGCAACTCTACAAATCACTGGTGAGACCACACTGTGATAGATTATGTTATATTTTATATTGTATATAGACATGTTTTAAAGGAGATAAATTGTGGCAGTTTTCTTAGTGTAGGTCACATACAGACACTTCAAAACAGATCTCATTTAAAATGCCAGAACTCTGCTCAAGCCAGACAGTCCAGGCTCCGAGTGCCTTTCCAAAAACTTTGAAGATTGCCTATAAGGACTTAACAAGTAGGTGTTAGTTGGACATGCTGTGGAGTAATGGATTATTGTTTTGGAAAGCCACAGATGAACGAACTCAGATGATTGGGTCCGGTGTCACAGCCTGAGTACAGTTTGCTGTTCTAAGAGGGACATGTGGTTTTCTCTGAGAGAGAGAATTCAGTTCTACAGTTCAGCAGCAGCAGCTGGGACTGGAACAGGACAAGCTTGTGGAAAACCCCAATTTGAAGATGGATTGTGAGTTCTTAGTTCAGCCTGGTCAAAGCCATTGTGGTCCAGACAAGAGGAGGTGGCTGGCTGTATAATGTTTCACATGAAATAAGGGAAACAAAAAGGAAGGGCGAATAAAAGCTCTCAGGACTGGAGGGAGAACAAACATTTTTATTAGCTTATAACTATGGTTAGGGTCTCACAGTAGTCTTTGGAAGGTTTCTGGATTTAAGCGGGAAAGCAGGGTTGTGTGTGAGCAGATGGGGGCGGGGCCAGCCATCAGCATAACACACTACCAGTTCACTGCATTCATCCCTTCCTGTAGAATTTAGGGTCTGAGAATGAAGTCAGAGAACATGGGTTCAGAAAAAATGTTGAAAAATATACAGTTATTTACAAGTGGTCCAGGGATCTGGAGATCCTGATGGCACGTCTTAGCCCTGGGGGGAGGGGGGTGCCTTGGACTCCTTGGATCTCTTGATTCCCTTGTGAGGGAGGAGAGGCAGGCTGGGTCTCTGGCTAAAAGGTGAAGGGGGATGCACTTTCTTCCTGAACCAGATCCCCTGACGCCCTGAATGGGGGCAGCAAGAATGAGCTCCGTGGTTCGCAGGGCACTTGAGGCAACGGACCCTCTGTTCCGGTGGCTGCCAGGTCCCTGATGGAGATGATGTCCTCCCTTCCCACCGGATACTCCACATACGCATACATGGGATTGGCGTGGAGCAGTTTCACCCTTTCCACCAGGGGTCAGTCTTGCTTCTCTTCATATACTTCCTGAGGAGGACTGGACTAGGAAAGGTGAGCCAGGTTGGGAGTGTAGTTCCCGATGCTGACCTTCTTTCGAGCTCGAGAGGAGTAGTGTTGACCATGGTACATAGTAGCAACCAGATGGAATGGAGTGCCATAAGGAGGAATTCCTGCCAGTGTGAGTCTGGAAGACCTTTTGATTTCAGGGCCAGATTAACAGCCTTCCAGACCTTTGTGTTCTCCTTTTCAACCTGTCCTTTCCCCCAGGGGTTGTAGTTAGTAATCCTGCTGGATGCGATGCCCCTCACCAGCAGGTACTGACGTAGCTCGTCACTCATAAAGGATGAGCCCCAGTCGCTCTGAATAAAGCTGGGATAGCCGAACAGGGTGAAAATGGAATCTAGTGCCTGAAAGTGGACATGTCTGGGCATGGAATGGAAAAATGGGAAATGGGAGGACTCATCAATGACAGAGAGGAAGAAGATGTTCCAGTTCCTGGAGGGAAGCTGTTTGAAGGGCCTAGATGACTTGATCAGATGCGCCTTTGCAGGCCTGTAGAAACTGAATGTTGATAGACTTGGACTCTGCACAGACCTGGCAAGACCTGGTAATTTCCCTGACGTCTTCCATGGAGTACCTTGACAAAATGAGCCATGCTGATAACCCCTGGATGGCAGAGCTCATTATGCAGAGACCACAGTTGGCCGGTGTGTGCAGTGGCACAGCTTCCTCTGGATAAGGAATCTGGAAGGTCATTAAGAGCTCCTGGCCAATGGGCAATGTCATAATTGTAGATGGAGAGCTCGATCCTCCACCTAGCAATCTTGTTATTTTTGATTTTGACCCTCTTGACATTATTAAACATGAATGTGTCCGAGCACTGGTCAGTGAGGAGTGTAAATTTCCTACCAACCGGTTAGTGTCTCCAGCACTCACGGCTTCTACAACGGTTTGAGCCTCCTTTTCCACAGATGGGTTCCGGAGCTCTTGGCCTTGAAATGTCCGAGAGAAAAATGCAACTGGCCTGCCCACCTGGTTGACGGTAGCAGCCAGGGCTACATCCGAAGCATCACTTTCCACTTGGAAAGGCACATTCTCGTCCACTGCATGCATGCCAGCTTTCACAATGTGGTTCCGGAGGTAGTTAAAAGCCATTTGGGATTCAACTGAGAGGGGGAAATTAGTGGCTTTTAAGAGAGGACAAACCTTATCAGTCTATTGAGGGATCCACTGGGCGTAATATGAGAAAAACCCCAGGCACCTCCTCAAAGCCTTTGTGATCCTGGCAATGGGAGCTCAAACAGGGGGCGCATTCTATTGGGATCGGGGCACAATTTTTATTTGCCAGTTCCTTGAATTCCAGGTAACTGTATTAATTATTCCATTCTTTCTTTGGCTTGGCTTCGCGGACGAAGATTTATGGAGGGGGTAAAAAGTCCACGTCAGCTGCAGGCTCGTTTGTGGCTGACAAGTCCGATGCGGGACAGGCAGACACGATTGCAGCGGTTGCAGGGGAAAATTGGTTGGTTGGGGTTGGGTGTTGGGTTTTTCCTCCTTTGCCTTTTGTCAGTGAGGTGGGCTCTGCGGTCTTCTTCAAAGGAGGTTGCTGCCCGCCAAACTGTGAGGCGCCAAGATGCACGGTTTGAGGCGTTATCAGCCCACTGGCGGTGGTCAATGTGGCAGGCACCAAGAGATTTCTTTAGGCAGTCCTTGTACCTTTTCTTTGGTGCACCTCTGTCACGGTGGCCAGTGGAGAGCTCGCCATATAACACGATCTTGGGAAGGCGATGGTCCTCCATTCTGGAGACGTGACCCATCCAGCGCAGCTGGATCTTCAGCAGCGTGGACTCGATGCTGTCGACCTCTGCCATCTCGAGTACTTCGACGTTAGGGATGTAAGCGCTCCAATGGATGTTGAGGATGGAGCGGAGACAACGCTGGTGGAAGCGTTCTAGGAGCCGTAGGTGGTGCCGGTAGAGGACCCATGATTCGGAGCCGAACAGGAGTGTGGGTATGACAACGGCTCTGTATACGCTTATCTTTGTGAGGTTTTTCAGTTGGTTGTTTTTCCAGACTCTTTTGTGTAGTCTTCCAAAGGCGCTATTTGCCTTGGCGAGTCTGTTGTCTATCTCATTGTCGATCCTTGCATCTGATGAAATGGTGCAGCCGAGATAGGTAAACTGGTTGACCGTTTTGAGTTTTGTGTGCCCGATGGAGATTTGGGGGGGCTGGTAATCATGGTGGGGAGCTGGCTGATGGAGGACCTCAGTTTTCTTCAGGCTGACTTCCAGGCCAAACATTTTGGCAGTTTCCGCAAAGCAGGACGTCAAGCGCTGAAGAGCTGGCTCTGAATGGGCAACTAAAGCGGCATCGTCTGCAAAGAGTAGTTCACGGACAAGTTTCTCTTGTGTCTTGGTGTGAGCTTGCAGGCGCCTCAGATTGAAGAGACTGCCATCCGTGCGGTACCGGATGTAAACAGCGTCTTCATTGTTGGGGTCTTTCATGGCTTGGTTCAGCATCATGCTGAAGAAGATTGAAAAGAGGGTTGGTGCCAGAACACAGCCTTGCTTCACGCCATTGTTAATGGAGAAGGGTTCAGAGAGCTCATTGCTGTATCTGACCCGACCTTGTTGGTTTTCGTGCAGTTGGATAATCATGTTGATGAACTTTGGGGGACATCCGATGCGCTCTAGTATTTGCCAAAGCCCTTTCCTGCTCACGGTGTCGAAGGCTTTGGTGAGGTCAACAAAGGTGATGTAGAGTCCTTTGTTTTGTTCTCTGCATTTTTCTTGGAGCTGTCTGAGGGCAAAGACCATGTCAGTAGTTCCTCTGTTTGCGCGAAAGCCGCACTGTGATTCTGGGAGAATATTCTCGGCGACACTAGGTATTATTCTATTTAGTAGAATCCTAGCGAAGATTTTGCCTGCAATGGAGAGCAACGTGATTCCCCTGTAGTTTGAGCAGTCTGATTTCTCGCCTTTGTTTTTGTACAGGGTGATGATGGTGGCATCACGAAGATCCTGAGGCAGTTTACCTTGGTCCCAACAAAGCTTGAAAAACTCATGCAGTTTGGCATGCAGAGTTTTGCCGCCAGCCTTCCAGACTTCTGGGGGGGATTCCATCCATACCTGCTGCTTTGCCACTTTTCAGTTGTTCGATTGCCTTATATGTCTCATCCAGGGTGGGAACTTCATCCAGCTCTAGCCTTAGGGGCTGTTGAGGGAGCTGGAGCAGGGCGGAATCTTGGACTGAGCGGTTGGCACTGAAAAGAGATTGGAAGTGTTCTGACCATCGGTTGAGGATGGAGATCTTGTCGCTGAGGAGGACTTTGCCGTCTGAGCTGCGCAGCGGGCTTTGGACTTGGGGTGAGGGGCCGTACACAGCCTTTAGAGCCTCGTAGAAACCCCTGAAGTCGCCAATGTCCGCGCTGAGCTGGGTTCGTTTGGCGAGGCTAGTCCACCACTCATTTTGGATCTCCCGGAGTTTGCGCTGAAGATGGCTGCATGCGCGATGGAAGGCTTGTTTCTTCTCTGGACAGGACGGCTTTGTAAGGTGAGCCTGGTGGGCAGCTCGCTTCTTTGCCAGCAGCTCCTGGATTTCCTGGCTGTTTTCGTCAAACCAGTCCTTGTTTTTCCTGGAGGAGAAGCCCAGTACCTCTTCAGTGGATTGCAGTATGGTAGTCTTCAACTGATCCCAGAGGGTTTCAGGGGACGGGTCCGTGAGGCGGGTTGCATCGTCGAGCTTTGCTTTGAGGTTTGCCTGGAAGTTTCCTCTCGCTTCGTCTGACTGCAGGTTTCCAACATTGAACCTCTTTCTGGGGGCTTTATTGTTCCTGGGCTTTGGTTTGAAGTGAAGGTTGAGCTTGCAGCGAACCAGCCGGTGGTCAGTGTGGCATTCCGCGCTAGGCATGACCCTGGTGTGGAGCACATCTCGTTTGTCACTTTCTCGCACCAGGACGTAGTCCAGGAGGTGCCAGTGTTTGGATCGGGGATGCATCCAGGTGGTCTTAAGGCTGTCCCTCTGCTGAAAAAGGGTGTTTGTAATGACAAGCCGCTGTTCTGCGCAGAGCTCCAACAGGAGGCGCCCATTGTCGTTGCACTTGCCGACGCCATGCTTGCCCAGGATTCCTGGCCAGGTTTCTGAGTCTTTGCCGACACGAGCATTGAAATCGCCCAGGATGACAACCTTGTCGGCTGTAGGGGTGCGTTGGATGAGGTTGCGCAGGTCGGTGTAGAACTTGTCCTTTTCTGCTGGTTCCGCCTGGAGGGTTGGAGCATAGACACTGATGAGGGTGATGTGACGCTTGTTTTGAAGGGGGAGTCGCATGGACATGATTCGGTCCGAGAGGCCTGTCGGAAGGTTTTCGAGTTTGGAGGCAATGAAGCTCTTGACCATGAAGCCTACACCAGATAGGCGTCGTTCATCCGAAGGCTTGCCAGACCAGTAGAGTGTGTAGCCCGCGCCGCGTTCTTGGAGGCTGCCTACATCTGCCAGGCGGACTTCACTGAGAGCGGCTATGTCGATGTCAAGTCTGAGGAGTTCATGTGCAATGAGGGCAGACCGACGTTCAGGTCGGTGGCTGTCAGCCTTGTCTAGCATGGTTCTGATGTTCCAGCATGCTAGCTTGAGTTTGTGAGCATCTTTTGAGGGGGAGGACGTGGAGGGGGAGGACGTGGAGGGGGAGGACGTGGAGGGGGAGGACGTGGAGGGGGAGGACGTGGAGGGGGAGGACGTGGAGGGGGAGGACGTGGAGGGGGAGGACGTGGAGGGGGAGGACGTGGACCTGTCCTCGGGCCTGCGCAAAGGAGCTTTTTGGTGGAGTGCAGTGCGCGCAGTACTGCCGTGTGCCGTGGCCAAGCAAGCTGGGACGTGGCAGCGAGGTCCTTGGGTCGTAGGTTTTATATCGGAGTGGCCTTCTCCTATGCAGGTTTCTTACCTGGGCTGGAGGGGCCTGCCTCCATTATTCCATTAAATAACTATTTACAGACAATATAACATTGTGCAAGTAACTAATAATTTTAAAATATGTATAAACAGAGATGCAGCAATAAACTAAACATAAATCTCATCCTCTTAACTTCACCATGACAATATAAACAAACTTAACAATGGTATGGCCTGGTTCAAGTTGTGCTCTGGTATTAATACACCCAAAAATAACTTCTCTTATCCTCTCACCCTCTATTTTAGATTATTATTTTGACTATATGTAACCATCAATATGGTGTAGCACAGCAACTTTGAAACATCAATTGTAAACTCCAAAACTAAAATAGACTAATGCCCCATTAATTAATTATAATGATAATTTACAAAATGCCCAAGAATCTCAAAGACAATAACAATTACAGTATCTATCAAATAAAATCAGAAAATGCTGAACCTAATCAGCAGGTCAGGTAACATCAGGTCAAAGGAAACTCACTGACAAACCTTCACAGGAACAACATTCAGTTTCTAACTTAGATTGACATGAATGCTCCCCACTCTCTTACCTTCAAGCGCATCCTGTTCTAGCTTGTGATTCTCCCTCACATTTCCCATGGACACTGGACCTTCCCTTTTATTTGCTATCTCTGTTGTGCACATGTTGATGAAGAAATAGCAAAGGCCTTGGCTTGGAAAGCACACCTTAAAAGGAGAGAAAAGGCTTGAGAATTGTTAGAACAGCACACAACATGCAGGAGGAACTCAGTGGGTCGAGGTTGGCTGGGAGCCCCTGATACAGACTAAATGTTGCAGTCTTCCCTGAGCTGCTCTTGGTGAATCCACCATGGGAGAGGAGAATGGAAGTGACCACTGAAGAGACATTTCAATATCTTTGGGGGATGGGTCTGCATCTAATGTTCCATTCCTTCCATTCGATGTGCACTTCCACTGCCAAGTTGGTGATTGAATGTCCGAGAAGGTGCTTGTCTGCTCCTGTAGTTGTGCTACCACTCGACACATGAGGCTATCAACTACTGAGAGTAGCAGTGCCCAGAAGGAACGATTGCCATGTTTTGCAACTGATTACCATGTTACTTACTCTCAGGGTCCAGATGTTGCACCATTTAAGAGACATACAAATAGTTCCCTTCCACCCTGGGAAAAAAATACTATTTTAGTGGACAACTGAATGTGCAAAGTAACTTCTAGCCCAGGGTCCCAGAACATCACAGTTAATGTAATGCCATGGAAAATCAGACATATCTATGCACCTTCATATTGCTTGATTACTCCTGCCATCCCTATGTCGGGCCTCGACCCAGAGCATTGACATCTCTCTCCACAGATGCTTCCTGGCCTGTTGATTTCCACCAGAGTTGCTGCAACAAAATTATTGCTTAAGCCCAAATCAAAGTCAAACAAACTGAAAGGAACAATTTGCAAGTCACTTTAAGCTAAGTGATTTTTAAAGCATAAAAGAAAGGCATTTTATTTTAAGCCTGTTGCCTTATCAGACAATCTAACAGTAATCCAGTTTAACTCTCTGGGCTCTATGTGCCGGTTTTCAGGAACTGGTTTTATATCCAACCACCAGATGGTTCAAACTGTTGTTCGTTCTGTAGTTTACCTATGGAGATTATATTATGAATTTTTTTTTTTAAATAGCCAGATTCCAAAGGGTTGACAAGGATTGAAGTCATATGGAAGTTTCTTCAACCTTAATAAAAGGTGTATATCAGTTTGATCAGCCACACATTGGCAGCATGGTTAGGGTAACAATTAGCGCAATGCTCTCACAACACCAGTGATCCGAGTTCAAATCAGCAAGGAGTTGATACATTCTCCCCATGTCCGTGTGAGTTTCTTCCAGGTGCTCTGGTTTCCTCCCACGTTACAAAGACATACAGGGTTAGTTGATGCTTCCGCAAAACACCAAATTTTATGTCTTGTTCATGACAATAAATTCTGATTAATTGGTCACGTGAGTGTATTTGGGGCACCACAGGCTCGTGGGCTGTATTCCTAAATTAAAAATTAAATTTAAATCCTATCATCACGTTGGCTTGCAATGTCGATGAATGAATAGTGCAGACGTTTGATATCCAGAAGAGTGAACAGTATTCCTAGTGTTCGAAGAAGGAACAAGTGGGAAAAATTATGCCATTTCATACATGGTCTTCTACTGCCACCTGCTGTCCATACTTTAGAGTATTTTTTTAAAAGTATTCTGTATATTGAGCAAACTGGGGGAACTCACATGGGTTGAAATGATCGGTTTATGTTTAGGGTGGTTTATTGAGATTGATTGTACTCGCTTTCAAATTTACCGAGTTGCAATTTGATAACAAAAAATAGTCTGAAGAATCAGAAACTTTCATTTCTTTCTGCATTTACATTGTGAATTACATATATAAAAACTTTAGATCATACATGTCGTCAAATACAAAATTAAAAAAAACACGAATACACAAGTAGACAAATTCATGCTGCCTGATAGTTGGAACCCAACCCCTCCAACTCCACCCCCCCCCCCAAAAGACCCCGAAGAAGAAGTGTATGAGGAAAGAAAAAGAAAGAAAGAGTGGAAAAATAAGAAAGGTTGCTGGAACGCCATTCACTCCACAGATTTCAACTCATTATTTAACTCGTCTTCTTCTTTGGAACTTGTCTTGAGAACTGAAAGGAACTCAACGAAAAATTTACACCCGAGATCTGTAAATAATCCAAATATGTCATGCTTATCTCTTAGGTTGTAAGTAATTTTCTGCATTCCAGCGTGCCCTATCTAGATGGGAGTCAGACTTCCAAGTAACTACCATTCACTTTCTGGCCACTGCCAATGCAACTTTAACAAATTCAACTTGATACTTAGATCATTTCAGTTTTAAACTTATCCCCATTCTGGGTTTTGTGGAAATGGAATTCCAATAATCTGTTCTAAGAAAAATTCCTAAATCCACCCAAAAAGGTTCCAGTGTGAAATATATTTGTTGCCGACCTTGGCCAAGTAACTGGATAAGAATCATATAGATGCTGTCAGATTTGCAGGGAAATATATTTGCAATAAAAAGTTCAACTCTAACAAAGAGGGAAATATTACTGGGGAAAAAAAAACAAGGTAATCCATTTTGTAGTTGAGAAAGAGGACAGTTGGAGTAATCACTTTTATTCATTGTTGCTCCCATTTTATTTGAAAATTGGACGATTGTGTTGAATTGACCCAGCAATGGCTTTGAATGCTGTTCACATGCCAATGCAGTCCCCATCATTCTTTGAGTAAAGCATGAAAGTCTGCAGAAGCTGCGACTGAAGTAAAAGCACAATGCTGGAGAAACTCAGTGTTCACCCCAACTTTCTTTCCTTGTTGAAACTCACAGATAACTTGAAAGCCAATAAGTTTCCTAATAATAAATCATGAACATTGACAAAAGAAATAGTTAGGGGATATAAGGTGTTCCGAGATTGAAAGAACCATCAAGGGAAAAGATTCATATCTATAGACACCTGTGAGGAGATCCAGCAAAAAAACTAACAGCATGGTGTGGCACGGTTGGAGCCGCAGTTAGCGCGATGCTTTTATAGTGCCAGCAATGGGGACTGGGGTTCAAATCCCACGCTGTCTGTAAGGAATTTGTACCTTCTCCCTGTGTCTGCGTGGGTTTTCCCAGGAGCTCCAGTTTCCTCCCACCATTCAAAACATATCAGGAGTGTAGGTGAATTGAGTGTAAATTGGGCAGCATGGACTCATGGGCCAAAATGGCCTGTTACTGCTCTGGATGTCTAAATTTAAAATTTAAATCACTACTTGTGGGCAGAAAGTGTGCAGGAGGCCCAGCTCCTTCTGACATCCATGACATATATTGCTTCCTTATCTGAGTCTGCAGCTCAAACATGCAAAGTTCCACTCTGGTGAGAGCCAGAGTGTCAAAGGCAGAGGCAGTCAACATCCAGTGGAAGGAACACTTTGAAGACCTTGTCATCCATGACATGATTATCCTTCACTCCATCCTGCAGCAGATTATTCCAGTCTTGGCCAATGAAATGGTCATTCCCCTGACTGAAAATAAACAAGGTCTTGGGTGTTAATAGTATCTCCACTGAAGTTCAAACATTGGTGGTGAAGAGCTTCAGACACAAATCCACAATTGTGTTCTTCATCTGTGGACAAGCATAAATGAGGGGAGCTCAGATATGCTATAATCATGACCATCTTTAAGAAATGAGTCAAGGGCAACTCTGGTAACGTCCACCACACAGAAAGTCATCGGCAGACTGCCACAGCCATCTTTCTGGAGGCTATAAAGTTTCTATCTGAATCAATGTAGCTTCCATTCACATAGATGCACAACAAACATGATCTTCACAGCATGTTAACTCCATTAATATGCAAGGAGCAGCACCAATCACAAGGCACGGCCTATTACGACCTCATCAAGTGTTTCACTCCATCAAATAACACTATGACTCAGTCCATTAATATTTAGGGGAACATTAGGGGAAAGTTCTTCACTCAGAGAGTGGTGAGAGTGTGGAATGGGCAGCCATCCGATGTGGTGAATGTGGGCTCGATCTTAAACATTAAGAATAAATTGGATAGATACATGGATGGGAGAGGTCTGGAGGATTACACACATTTCATTTTGTTATTCCAAAGTCCTCAAAGAAACGATCAACTTTCATATTGCTGGGAGAACATAACTAGTTCAAATAACCTTTCCTCAAAATGTAATCCTTGGTGACCTAGAAGTTATTAGGTGACTCTGCGGCACTCCTTCCAGGCTCATCTGTTCCTTCCCGGCTGTCTGGCCCAGGAATGTACAAAGTGCATTTCACAAACCTGGACCTTCAGACAAGGTCATTTACAAATCCTATCCATTCATCTGTAGTAAAAGTGTGAAATAAAATAATTGCTGGAAATCCACAACAAACTTACCAGCATCTTAAAGAAATAGATTAATGTCATGAATGATGACAGTTCTCAGAGTTTCTACCTAAAACATGAATCAATCTTTTTTTCCAGATACAGATGAATGGAAGGGATTTTCTGATTTCATATTCTTTGTCTTGCATTTTGATTCTCTACAGCTGTGGAAATATTTTTCTTGACTGAACTAAGATAAAGTTTTATTGGCCAACGAAATCTTTTTATCATCAGAGTTGGGAATGTTAAGGACCTGCCTGATCAAGTACTCATTACTATTGTTTTCCATCAGTCAGAAAACCTCTATAAGGAGAGAACAAAAAAACTCTCGGTATCCAGAATTCAAGCAACTAGCAGCCTCAACCAACCGATGAAAGTAAATTAAAAACATTAAAATAAATAAGAATTTAAAAATTACACCTTACTAATTACAGAGCACCTATGGCATGTGAGTGGAAAGAAAAAGGTTGGGAACCACTGCTCTAGTCCAAATTGTTATTGAAATATTTTGCTTGAGAAAAATTGTCATCGGCCCATTTCCTTTGGAGTTATGAAGCCGTGCACATAACGAGTCAATTAGATATGTTTAAAACAATGGTTTTCAAACTTTTTCTTTCCATTCACGTCATCATGGCTTGGCTTCACGAATGAAGATTTAGACATGGGCATGACCTTCGAGCCTGCACAATGGATTTTTTAGGTGGAGTGCAGTGTGTAAACATACCACTCACATATCACAGAACACCCATGGCCTAGGGTTAACTTAAGGTGAAATGTGAATGGAAAGAAAAAGTTTGAAAACCACTGGTCTAAAGCCTTCTATGCCTTAGGAATTGAAGTGTTCATTTGGTTCCATGGCTGAAGCAGTTATCATAGTTTTGAAAATTGTAGGCATCCTACTTCCCTTCATCCGTATTTGATTCACTTGCCAAAATAACTGCATTCATGTTGAATCACATTGAAAGTGTTGTGTAGTATTAGATTCTCTTTGCAATTGATCCACTCCACAAGAACCTTGCTCTGGGCACACCCATGTGGAAAATTGTCTATTTCATATTCCATTCACTTTATAAAAACCTCATCATAACTCATTGAACTTTAAAATTGGACTGTGGTTTTCTTTGAATTTTACCAAAGGAATTTTAAATTGCAAGCAAGGCATATGTTTGCTACAAAATCTTCTCATGTCATTCAAGGACAAGGATACTTCCTCCCTATGGTTCCTTAACCGTACAAGGATACCTGAAGAGCTGCATATAAGGCCCAATAGAAAATGTTATGGAAGGCTGGAAACCAAAGCACCCATGTCCTTGCCCATACCTGTGGTGGGAATTATTCAGAGACCTTATTTGAGTCCTCTTGAACCTGGAGTTGAATAAATCCATGGATAAAGATATCTAAAGGATATGAAGTAGGAATTTCCTGAAGTAGGAATGATGTTGATAATGCCAAGCTTTTATTGATAGATTGGATGTAATATTCAAATCTCAACTCTCAACAGCTTTTGCAGTCTAAATAAGCAACACAGAGAGGAATGGATTCAGGCTAAAAAAAAAAAGAGTGGTCTTCGTTGTGAAATTCAACAGAAATTCTTCAATTTTTTTATCCAGTCATGAGAACTCAATCAAGAAACGAACTGAGTTAGTAGTTTGGATCAATACATTTTAACCAGAATAGATAACAGATCATCAATTTTGTTTTTCTCTCCCTACAGAGTCCACCCTTCTCTTGAGTATTTCCAGCAATTTCCATTTTAATTTTGGTTTCTAATAGTCAAGTGAAAAACAAATTTAAACATCTACCCTCAATGATCAAAGCAGAGAGGAGTGAGAATTCACTTATGTGGTAACCAAGCTCCCTCCACACAAGTTCCACAGTTCTGGGAAAGTACACACTTTTTAGGACCATCACTTTGAACAAGACCTCCAAGCTGTTCTCGGAGTTTCTCCTACCATTGTCATTAATCTGTCAAAGAAATGCCTACCTTTTAAATGAATCGTACTCTTTCAATTCCATGCCCCTGGAAGATATCGATTATTCCTTTGCAAGACAAAATCTATCAGGATATAATGGCAGTTTCTTTAAATGTGCTGCCCATTCAACTTGTGCAGGTGCATAGTTTGGATTCAGACCACTAAAATTAATCTTCAGACCACAGGCCATACATGTCCAAGATGGAAGCACTGAATTATTGTTCCTTAAGAAAATGTAGTGGTACCTCTCGACCAGAATGACACCTGACAATTCCTTCCAACTCAGAATTAATTCATCTTGTGTTTGCAGACTCAATACAACATCCTGTTGTGCAAAATACTCAACTGCATCTCTTTCCTATATGAGAGCAACATGCATCGATTTTAACATCCTAATTGTAGCCAAATCCTCTCTGGAGCTGACTATAAAGAACAATTTAAAGAAAATATATTGTCAAAAGGTTTTTTGCTGATTGCAATCTACCTGCAAAAAAGGAAAAAGAGAGAGGATTTTGAAAACAATTCCATATTGTGCATAGGGAATTACTTTAAGATGCAAAATATCAGTTAAAGACAGGACAAATGCTATCTTTTGAAAAATCTCATCTAAAATCTACTAAACCCTACAAACGATACCCTTCCCCTAAAAATTGGACCACAAACCATCAAGCTCCTCACAGCCAGCTCCGCCCAAGATCGTAACATTTTCACCCACTTGCTATTGAACCTCCTAAACCCCAACCTCACCTGCTCCCACAAACCCATGCGGTCCTTTCTGCTTCCCGTTCCAGGGCTGTGCCCTCCTCAAGACTGGTTCCCTCCAGTAGGAAGCTAAGATATCACTCTGTAAGACCTGAAAGCAGGAACCTGATGTAATATCAAATCTCCACAAAATGGCCATAATTTCTTTACTGTTGTTCATTTTCTATCAAGTGCTATGACCTGATGCTCATTCAAGAGTCTCAAAGAGGTTTGAAGGATAGATAGAAGGTGAGACCTGCTGAACAACTGATGAACTGCTCATACAACCCTCAGTGACTCTACTATTTAACAGCAATATTATTTCTTTTTATATATGCACATGGGTTGTGCATATGTATCATTTGTCTATAAGTGTGTTATGTCTGTATGTGTGTTTGCAGTATCTTTTGCACCAAGGACTGGAGAACACTGTTTCATTGGGTTGTACTTGTACAGCTTGTGCTTTTTTGATCCAGCAGCGTTGGGATCTGGCCATTGCTGGACCACAGAAAATGGCGGAAAACAGAAATTGACCCCTAAGGGAACCCCCCCCCCCCCCTATGTAAATATATCAAAGGTAGGACATAGCTTAAAACAGAAAATAATACTGTGGGGCAGAATGGATAGCGTAGCAGTTAGCACAATGCCTTTACAGTGCCAGCGATCAGAACTGGGGTTCAGGTCTCACGCTGTCTGTAAGGAGTTTGTACAAGAGATGCTTAACATCCATTATGTGAAATTGGGTGTAATGCAACATGGATGTGTGCAAACACCACATTATATATTGAGCAAAGCTATATGGGATACTGTAGTGTACCTGTAAACTTTTTATTTGTAAGTAGGGATCAGTGTGGGGTCCGACATGGGGCTGTGGGGAGAGAACGAGGCAGTGGGATCAGTGTGGGGACTGGCACAGGAAAATGGGGAGAGAGCAGGGCAGTGGGATCAGTGTGGGGATTGACATAGGAAAATGGGGAGAGAGCAAGGCAGTGGGATCAGTGTGGGGACTGATACTGGCCTGGGAGAGAGAGCAGGGCAGTGGGATCAGTGTGGGGACCAACATGGGACTGTAGGGAGAGCACAGGGCAATGGGATTAGTTCGGAATAATACAGGGCTGTGGGGAGAGAGCAAGGCAGTGGAATTAGTTTGGGGACTGATACAGGGCTGTGGTGGGGAGACAGAGGGGCAGAGGGATCGGTTTGGTATAGATTATACAATTTCCTATAGCTAGCTATTGCTTTTTCTAAATTGCTGTGGACTTGCTTGCGATAACTGAATAATTACGGGACCAAGGATGTATATACAGTTGGATGTTGCCCGAACACATGTTAAGTGGTGCATACCTAAACGTGCCAGACTGTGGGGACTGCTGGACGACAGAGCACCAATTAAGAGAGGTACAACCTGTACAATCATATGATAAATAAACTTGATCTTGAAATGCTCACAGGTGGTTCCTCAGTTTAGAAAATTTAGAACCAAAGGATTTAGCCACAGATAAAAGGTCAGTCTTGTAGCACAGGGATGAGAAACCTACTTTATCTTGATACCTGTAAATCTTTGGAACTCTTTATGCGACTGGGCCAAACTTGTTCAGTTATTTAGTTCATTCAAGGCTGTCATCAAATGGCATTTAAAAATTAGGAAAACTGCCAGGATTAGGCAGGGGAGTGGACAAAATATGAATTCAGCCGTAATTTTGTTGAATGACGAAGCCAGCTTGAAACATTATGAGGCCAACACCAGTTTCTATTTCTTATGTTTACTTCTTGTACAGTGAAACCCAGCAAGAATCGAAAGGATTGTATTTAAACTATGGAAAAATTAACTTCACCAATAGAACTGCAATTCCCTATGTCGTCCTTTGGAAATTGTCAGAAATCTATTTGCTGACTCTCTTCAAGCATTTGAAATAAGAAACACAAAATGTAGCCAGCTAACTGGTTAAGACCCAAATTTTTAGATGCAATACAACATGCTTCGACTTGAGTTTGACACACCTCAATGTTCACAAATTCCTGACAAAACAATTGGGATTGAACTAGGTGGTTCCTGTATGATAAAGCAGAAATCCAAACTAATTGAGGATATCATTATAAAACAGAGAGAGATTCTGAGAGTAAGAGAGAGTATTCAGACACTGCCCTCCGCATATAGGATGGATCAGTGACACGGTGCCTTCGTTCCATCAATTACAAGGTGACAAATTAAATTAGCCAAATTTTCCTTGGCATTAAAGAATATAAACTTCATGGGGCAAAAACTTAAAATGAGAGAGTTCGCCATTTGTCCAGGTGTATTGTTGAAACATTACAAGGGAAAGTCACTGTCGTGGATGGTATAAATGAGTTCAAAAAGGGTAAATTTGATTGTTAACAAAGATAGTCTTTTGAAATCATTTATATCTTTCTATTCCTTGGTTAATCTTCCACAAGCAAGGTCTACTGCTTTCTTTCAGTAGCTCAACTGTGATAAGAACATAATAAGTCCAGAAGTAAGTCTTCTCCACCATTGAAAAAGATCCCAGCTGATGTGCTTCATCTCCCCAGTTATTTACTTCAAGGAGCAATAAGATATAGATGTCTGAAGGAAGAGGTTATAATATTAATAATGTTTAAACTGGAGCAAGCATCATAATGTTGCAGATTATTCTTTTAGCTTATGTTTGATGTACTTGAAATTTAAAGGAATAATACACTATAAAGCATAAAGGTCGTTTTAAAAAAGGATAAACATTTTAAGAATAGAAAACATCATAAATATTGTTCCAATGTAGAAATTATCAATCCGCATCATCTAGTCAGATTGTGTTACCATCTATAAAAAATTGAGTTGACGCAAACTGGGATTATACAATAAACTATAAATAGCGTGCTTGAATTTACTCAGTAGAAGCCCGATTCACATCCAAACATAATTAATCATAACAATGTTATGGCATCTTATCAGATAATACAATGCTGCCCATATGTTCACAGAAAGTGATAAATATTTCTAAAACAACCTATTTAAATACCATCTATTTTTATGTCTGCAACACCAAGCTACATCATGTATTGCAGATTGGAGGTGATTTGCTTTATGTCCAAATATGTACACAGAATTATCAAGTTGGACAAGAAACAGATTAAAGCTCTGCATTTAGCACGATTCCAATCTAGTCACTGCAATTTCACCTTTGTTTTTAACTCATGGTTTCTTCCCTCTCTTAATTTACTGATACATATATTCTGGCTTTTCATTTAAAAATTTAATTTAATTTAGAGATACAGCATGGTAACAGGCCCTTTCAGCTCACAAGCCCATGCCACCCAAATTCACCAATTAACCTACAACCCTCGTACATTTTTGGAGGGTGGGTGGTAACTGGAGCATCTGAATGAAACACACATATATGCGGAGAACATACAGACAGCACCAGATTTGAACCCAGGTCCCTGGCGCTGTAATAGTGTGCATAAACCGTGCCTGCCGGCTTAAAATATGTGCATAGCTGCTTCATCCAGCACACGACTGTGTGATGTGTGATACCAAATAAATGTACTGCAAACTTCAAATGTTTTGTATGATTGGTGATCAGAATTAGCTTGAAAAACGCTCGTCGAAAGAATCAAAGACTTGTTGATCCAAACCAAGGCTTTTATTAGCAAAAGACAGGAGCTCTTCACAGGTGGCCGACCACTCCGGAATGATCCAACCTGGCTAGGGACACAACCCTTTAAGGCCCAGACAGTAGGTGTGGCTTAGCTCTCAGCCAATCGCTGTAAGCACACTCTAGATACAGTAACTATATACACTATGTACATTGGTGATAGATGTACTATCACATTCACCCCTTCTTGGAGAACTGACCCTGGAAAAAAAAACAAAAAAACGAGGGAGAGAATGAAAGGAAGGCGTAGGTTAAGGACTGTAGCGGTCAGGGGGTCTGACCATCTGGCGTGACCGCCGTGGTGCTGGGATTGGGGTCGCTGGAGTGGTGTCACCAGCGGGCTCGTTGGGTGCGACCGCTCCTTCGCTCAATTCCCCAGTCGTGTTGTTGGCAGGGTGGCCCGGGTCATTGGGATGCTGTTGGTCCTTCTGTTGCGGCATGGGGCCTGGGGAATAACGAGTTGGGGAAGGTTGGGTTGGGGGATTTGCTGGGTCTACCGCATCCCACACCGAAACAGTGTCCTCCCTCCCGTCTGGGAACTCAACGTAGGCGTAATGTGGGTTCACGTGGAGTAGAGTCACTCGGTCGACCAAGGAGTCGTTCTTTGAGTGCCAGACATGGCGTTGCAAAAGGATGGGGCCAGGGACGGTGAGCCATGCCGGTATAATGGTTCCTGATTCGGATTTCCTCAGAAAAAGGAACATGCTTTCGTGGGGGGTGGCATTTGTTGCGGTACATAGGAGGGAGCGGATGGAGTGTAAGGCACTAGTGAGAACCTCCTGCCAGTGAGAGGTGGGGAGACCTTTAGACCGGAGAGCCAGTGTAACCGCTCTCCATATGGTGGCATTCTCCCTCTCGACCTGGCCGTTACCGCATGGGTTATAGCTCGTGGTCCTGCTTGAAGCGATACCACACTCCAGAAGGTACTATTGCAGCTCTGCGCTCATGAATGAGGACCCCCTATCACTGTGGATGGAACTGGGGTACCCGAAGATGGCGAAAATACTGTGAAGGGCCTGTATCACTGAGGTGGCAGTGGTGTCTGGGCAGGGCACAGCAAACGGGAAGCGGGAATACTCGTCGATGGCCGTAAGGATGTATTTATTACGGTTGGTCGACGGTAGGGGCCCCTTAAAGTCTACGCTAAGACGCTAAAAGGGGCGGGTGGCTTTGATAGCGTGGGAGTTATCCGGACGGAAGAAGTGGGGCTTGCATTCAGCGCACACCGAACAGGCTCGGGTCATGGAGCGGATCTCCTCGACTGTGTAGGGTAGGTTGCGCGCCTTCACAAAGTGGGCAAACCTAGTGACCCCTGGATGACAGAGCGCCTCATGGAGTTTCCGTAGTCTGTCCATCTGTATGCTGGCGCACGTCCCTCTGGAGAGCGCGTCAGGCAGGTCGTTGAGCTTACCAGGCCGGTACAGGATGTCATAGTTAAAGGTGGAGAGTTCGATTCTCCATCTGGCGATTTTGTCGTTTTTTATCTTACCACGCTGGGTGTTGCTGAACATGAAGGAGACCGCGCGTTGATCAGTCAACAGTGTAAAGCGCCTCCCAACGAGGTAATGTCTCCAACGATGCACCGCTTCAACTATGGCCTGGGCCTCCTTCTCGATCGAGGAGTGTCTACTCTCTGGACCCTTGAGGGTTCTAGAGAAGAAGGCTACAGGCCGACTGGCCTGGTTCAAGGTGGCTGCCAGGGCGAAGTCGGATGCATCGCTCTCGACTTGAAACGGGACAGACTCATCGATCGCGTGCAGTGTCACAGCGATGATGTCGGATTTGATTCGATCAAAAGCCGCTCTGGCTTCGGTCGAGAGGGGAAATGAGGTGGTCCTGATAAGAGGACACGCCTTGTCGGCGTAGTGTGGAACCCATTGGGTGTAATACGAGAAAAGGCCCAGGCAGCGTTTAAGCGCTTTCTGGGTATGGGGGGGGAGGGGGGGGGTAAGTCAATTAGGGGACACATGCGGTCAGGATCTGGCATGACTATCCCGTTCTCCACCATGCAACCTAGAATAGCGAGTCGTGTTGTCCGGAAGACACACTAGTCCAAATTGTAAGTCAGGTTCAGCCGACGGGCAGTTTGAAGAAATTTGTCTAGGTTGGCATCGTGGTCCTGCGTGTCGTGGCCGCAGATGGTGATATTGTCCAGATACGGGAACGTAGCGGTTAGCCCCTTCTAGTCCACCATCTGGTCCATTTCCCGCTGGAAGACCGCGACACCATTCGTGACCCCGAATGGTACCCTGAGAAATTGATATAGCCGTCCATTCGCTTCAAAGGCCGTGAATGGTCGGTCCTCACAGCGGATCGGGAGCTGGTGGTAGGCCAAACGTAGGTCAATGGTGGAGAATATGCGGTATTGGGCGATCTGGTTCACCACATCCGTGATGCGTGGCAGGGGGTACGCATCCAGGAGCGTGAAGCGGTTAATGGTCTGGCTATAGTCCACCATCATCCATAGTTTTTCCCCGTTCTTGACAACCACCACCTGGACTCTCCAGGGGCTAGAACTGGGTTCGATGATGCCCTCATCCAGCAATCTACGCACCTCACTCCTAATGAATTGCCTGTTTTCGTAACTATCTTGCCGACTTTTGGTGGCCACAGGCTTCCAGCCAGGGGTGAGGTTTGCGAAGAGTGCTGGCGGGACAATCCGGAGTGTGGAAAGGCCGCAGGATTGGCCCCGGGGCACAGGGGCGGGTTGCTCGGGTGTTCGGGGGTGGGGTGATGGCAGACCGAGAGGGGGGCGTGAGGTCCCCCAAAGTGTAAGGACACCATTCGGAACTGACACTGAAAGTCTAATCCCAGCAACACTGGGGCGCACAATTGGGGAAGGACGAATAATTTGAAGTGGGTGACCGTTACGCCCATTCGCTTCAATACCCCTTTATCCCGGCCGAGTGCGACCTCGTCGCTAATGAGATCCTCTGGATAGTGGGGATAATGTCAAGTCCCCAACGGAGGGCCAGATCTGGCTGGATAAAACTGTCAGTTGACCCAGAGTCAAATAGGTGTAGAGTCCATGCACTTTAATCAGTTCCATTGCTCTGGTGAGGGGATGAGAGCATTGCTGGTTTAGTGTTATTGAAGCAGTTGACAGGGGAGTTTCACGTGATGACGTCACGCAACGGGATGACGTAATAGACGTAGTCAACGCTGGAGGAGCAGGTTGGAGGAACTCCCGGAAGTGCTGTTGTGGCGGCGGATGAAAGGTAAGTAGTGGGGTTTGTAGTTGCTCGTGGTTGGCGGTGGGTAGGTCGTTGGTCGCGGCAGTCGGGCCCCGGCGGTCGTCAGCGACGGACGCTAGGGTGAGTACCTGGTTGGCCCCGTGGGTGGCTGTGGCGGCGGTAGCGTCGGCCCCAGGGGTGGCTGTGGCGGTGGCAGCAGCAGCGGTTGCCACAGTCGGGACCGAGGCCGGGTCGAGTGTTCCGCACGGGGGCGAGAGGCAGGCCAACACCATGGTTGCGAGGGTGGGCTGCCCGTTCCGGGTTCGGCATCTCCGTGACGTCAGGTGTTGCCGTGCAGGGGAGCCCTCGCTCTCATTGGACGAGAGCTCTGGGGAAGAAGAGTTTGAATGGGATAGTGGCGATTGGGCTTCACACGAGGCACTGTGTTTGCCGGCGGCCATTTTAGACCTACAGACTGCAGCAAAGTGGCCCTTTTTAAGGCACTTCTGGCACCTGGCTTTTCTTGCTGGGCACTGGGACCTGCTGTGCTTGTCCCTCCCGTAGAAATAACATTTTGGGTTCACATGGGGCAGTGTAGCAGCAGCTGACAGGCCGTCAGTATCTCGGGGGGTGGTAGGGTAGAAGGGCACTCTACTCACATCAGAACGTGGGGTCCAGTCCCTAGAGAACTCGGTGGACTTTAAGGCCGCATCCTCCATTGTGATTGCAATCCGGGCCACGTCCTCTAGTTTTTCTACCCTTTGCTCAAGCAAGCGCTGCCTCACCTCATTCGATCGGAGCCCAGCCACAGTCATCCCGGACGAGGTCATTTGTGATCTCGGCAGCAGTTTTGTCCACACAGTTACAGTCCTTGCCCAATGCCTTTAATACTTGTAAATATGCCCTGCTGGACTCGCCGGGCTGTTGCTTCCTCGACGCAAGCACGAGCCGGGCATGAACTCTGTTCACCGGTTGATCATACAGTTCTTTCAGTACCTTTATGGCTGCAGTGTAAGTGGTCTCATCCTGGATGTTCTCGTAGACTCTCAAGGACACCATAGACAGCAATGCTGTTAGACGCTGGTTATCCTCCTCCACCTCAATGAATCTCAGGAAGTTTTCAAAGTTCAGCAGCCAGAACTTAAATCTTTGAAGGCTGTAGCTGACTGTGGGTCGATATCAAGTTTTTCTGGCCAAGTTAAACGCTCCATCCCTTTCAAAAAAAATTCTTTTTGCTAATAAAATTGTTGAGCTCGTCGAAAGAATCAAAGACTTGTTGATCCAAACCAAGGCTTTTATTAGCAAAAGACAGGAGCTCTTCACAGGTGGCCGACCAGTCCGGAATGATCCGACCTGGCGAGGGACACAACCCTTTAAGGCCCAGACAATAGGCGTAGCTTAGCTCTCAGCCAATCGCTGTAAGCACAGTCTAGATGCAGTAACTATATACACTATATATATTGGTGATAGATCTGTACTATCACAAACCCAGAGTGGGCATTCTGTCTAATTCTACCTGAGCCAAATGGCATTCACCAAAGCAACGGAGACCTGGCCTACATAATAAAGTGGTTTCCGTAATGTCCTGTGCAGTTATAGATATAATTTTAAACAGCAACACAATTTAAACCTAGACAATAAATAATTTTTTCTACATACCTTATTCATTAATGTAATAAATCATATGTTTAATTGATAGTTTTTTTCCTGTAATTCTCTGTATTTTTTCTTGAAGTTGTTTGGTAGTTCTATTTTGCTGCTTGATGGTCAAATTCTACACTGCAGCTCAGGGGACGGTATTCAGACAATGGAAGAAAATAGTTGAGGAGGTCTCTGTGATGACTAGCAGGACCACCCTCTTTGTAATTACCAACATCAGTTTTACAAGTGTGTAAACACACACTCACTCTGACTTCACTTATTTTTCAATATCAGTTCGTTTAGAAAGTCGTGAACACTTATCACTCACCCAGCATCTTCTCTTTCAGATTAAAGCTTTGATTTTTCTTTAACTTACTTTAATTATCTTCTCTTGGTCATCACCTTCTTTCCAAATGGCAAAGAGTTCAAAGATGATATTTCACATGCTGGGTACCATAACTAATATATGCACAGTATTAAATAAAGATTTGACATATTTTAAAATGCTGGCAGAATATTTATTTTTGTTTAACAGTTGCATCCTGTAATTGGTTAATGAAATAAATAATACTCAATTATATCTAATACTTTTTTTTTTAAATACAATTTCATTTTAGCAACCCAGGCTTTAAACAAGCATTTCACAGCCGTTGTAAAAACAGAAACACTCAAGCAACATCATAGAAAGAGAAGCCAGGAAGATTTTGCAAACCTTTGGCTGCAGAATATTTGCAGCATTTGTTATTGGTCGCCTTTGTCCAAGTCCAGGGTGGTGCTCGATTCTGCAGTAAATGTACTGTAAAGGAATAAAGTACTCTTTATTACACACGAGCTCGGTGGGAGAGGTTCATCACTCCCATAGGGGATACAGGAGCTCTCTGAACATACAATTACATGGGTTTGTATACCTTGTTGCGATCTGATTTGACCAATCCAAAAAAAGGCTTCTCCCATGTGACAAGCATTTCCCTATCAACATTAAGCTACACACTATTTATCTGCAAATTGCATCATTATGAGAACCAATCCATATAACCAGATTTCCCCTTCTTCGGCCATTATTCTTGCCTATCACCTGAATGGGAAAACTCTAGACTAGTCAAAACTTACTAGCTGGGCAGGGATTGCCCAGTAACAAACATCAAACCATCGCCCAAATTATATCGATCTTCAGACTTCTACATTACCCCTCTGAGACTTCTACAGTCTTTCACGCAACACACTCTCATACAGACATTTAAAATCACCTCCTCTACGTCAGAGAGAAGTCATAACAAGTTTTATTGGCTAGTAAATGGATTAGCTACATCTTAACTGAGAATGCTAAAAAAAATTCTGGGTCTAATGATATCGGGACAGCTACATTTCCAAACATGGGCACAGTCTCCTTTCTCCCATCCGTACAATCATTCCCTATATCTTCATCCTGTTGAATCGGCATACTTCCTCTTCCTCCTTCTCACACTGTTCCTAACCAGCAGGCCAACATGGCTCTTGCACATGCTCATACTATGATGCACAGTCATGTCCAAGACAACAATCGAGGGGATCAGAATTTGTTCTAGCATGGTTCCCCAGGGTCCTAAACAATCGGTGAGCCAACTCCACGTGATGTTTTCCAGTGGAATGATTCTATGTTGCGCAATTGAACTCTCCCTCTTTTTCCAGATAATTCCGGCCCCAAATTTTCCTCTGTCTGTGGGATTACTGAAAATGTGGTTTTGGATTCTGGTAAATTATAAATGTTACTTCATTCCCTATGGTTCCCTTTTTAGCCACTCCATAAATCTCTACCAGCTATCCTCTCACTTCCTCTCTTAAAATGGAGACTTCATCTTCTGCATTAACTCCCTCAGACACCATTTTGTCCTATTCTTTTTCACTTTTCCCACTGGGGCTCCTCAATCCCCTTCTGCGTTCAATAAAACAAAAACGATAACATAGAACAAAAACATGAAAATTTAAGCTTTGCCTCTCATTTCCGCGTCCTCTATAATGATATTGTTCATGTCACCTTCTCCTTCCTTCCCAGCTGGTGGGACTCTCCAGCAGTGGTTGAGATGAATCCATGATCCTAACCTCTTTAACTTGAGCACAGTGGATGTCAACAGGATCGCCTGGAATGGCCTGATTTCCACTGCCTCTTAAATGTCCTCATGTACACCCATTCTTCAGGGTTCACCAACAGCTCAGTATCTTCCCCTGGAGGCCCTTAGGTTTCCTGTACCTGAGAGTAAACAGATCTGGCAGCTAACGTTAGTCCTTTCAAGCATTTTTCAAGTTCTTCCTTCAACATTTCTAAACTTACCTCATTGCTACTGGGCTTGGTCATTGACATCGCCCTTGTAGTAACCATCTCATGTGGAGTTAAATCACAACATCAGTTTCTACTGTTTCTTATGCCCATGTGTGCTGATTTAATCCTGTATGACTACAGATTTTTGCCAGTTTAGCATTCGAGCTCTCATTACATCTTTGTACAGTGCCGGCTGATTGTGGATGATAGACACAAGAGAATTTTTGTAATTCCTATGATTTTACACAATGCATCTGTATGTTCATTTGTAAAATGAGGCCTAATGTCACTACTCAAAGTCTGACACGCTCAAAAAAAAAAAAAAAAAAAAAAAAAGTCTGACACGCTCCAAATCTTGGGAAAATTTCTTTCACAAGCACTTTTGCTACTGTTTTGGTATTTGCATGTGTGACAGGAAATGCTTCAACCCACTTTGTCAATTGTTTCCTTCTGCGCAGTTGACCATATCTACATAGTCCATCACTAGGCGAGTAAATGGACCCTCTGGCGGCAGTATAGAGCTTGGTATGGTAGGAATTCCTTTGTTTCCTGCCAAGTTTGACATCTCAAGATTGTGTTCAATTTCAGAACAAACCAATGGCTCCAAATTTTATTAATCATCTCCCCCTTGTGGAGTGGTGGCTTACTCTGTGAGCTACTCTGCAATTCTCCTGTATTACAAGCTTGGTGCCACAATTTCTCTCCACTAATTTGTCCAAGGTGCACCCTTTGAGTTCTAATCTTGTTTCTCACCAATTATTATGGCCTATTGTGCTTCCAGATACCTGCAAAGGTATCTCTTTTACTTCTACCAACACTGCTTGATTTGCATGAGGCCAGTACTCCCTCTCTCTCCTGCTTTTTTCGTGGCCTTATCAGCATGCTCGTGATCAATGGACATTGGATCAGTGCCTCGTATGTATTCTATAAATTTTACCTCTGCCAATTTGGATGGTAGTTTTATGACCTCAACCAATTCAGTAAGTTCATGGACGTTTTTAACAGGTCTTCCTCCTCCATTAAGGAACCCTTCCTTAGCCCAAACCTTACCCCATTTATGAACTCCCCCCCACCAAGGCATACACAGAATCAGTATAGATATTGGTTATTTGCCCTTCACACAGTCTGTAGTCTCTACCAATCCTCAGAGTTCAGCTTGTTGCCAGAGTTAAAAGGATTTTCTTCAACAATCCAGTAATCACAGGTGTCCGTTTATTCATTTGCATTTCTGGTCTTACTCAACCCTGTATGAAAATGTTAACCTGGGAGAGGAAGGACACTCAGGAGCCAGTCAAGGTCAAGATTTCAGAATGGAATCCCTTCAGTTCTTTCAAGTGATATTGACTGCAAAGGATGAGAGGGTAGGCAGAGAGACTTAGATAGCATCCCAAACAAGCAAAATGAATTGAATTCTGGAGATTCCCTTCAGAAAAGGGAGTGTAAGATCATCACTGGCACCCAGATCCCCTATTTTTAGACACATACTGGTCATATTGGTTACCATGGTTATCTCATGTAGTTGCTGCCGCTGCCACTCTGGTTCTAGTACCTACCCGAGTAGCTGTCTCGCTCTTCTAGGCTGTACCAATCACTCCTCTCTCACTTTCCCCATAGGCACCACTCCTCTTTCGCCACCACCTCCTGTCTTCTTCTCACTGTGGCCTACCCGAATCAGCTTGTCATCGTTCTTGCTGTTCATAACCTGTTGTTCAGTGTGTCTTTCAAGGTGTTGCAGGCAATGAAGTTACAACTGCACAACAAAGCTGTCCCATGTTCTTAGAGGCACAGTCCTCCATAATTTGCCCATACTTGATTAATATTAGTGTGAAAGAATAAATTTTATGAATATACTTAACAAAGGGTTAGTGGTTAGGTAAGAAAATTTAGTGGGAATATAATTGCCTTCTTAACATCTGTGTCTTCATGAGATAGTAGCTAACTTCAGAACACCAATAAACCTTGGGTACAAGACACTCTGATTACAAATGCTTCTAGACATTACAGGATAACGTTATGATAAACATAAAATTGCCAGGTGTGTGAAACTTCTGTGAAACTTGGGGTTTCATGCAGACCCCTTCCCAAAGTGTGTATAGAAGTATGATGAACACTCCAATGCTTTGAGTTTGTGGTTCAGTGTAGAGAATGAGTTACTAAATTCATTCTCTTATTCCCCCCTTACTCCCGCTAATGTTATCAAGGTTGTACGCTTAATTGGTTCTCCAGTTTTCTGCTGTTTATTTTCTTACAGCGCGGGCTGACTTTATCATTAGTATCTTCATTGCAAAGAACATCAAAAAAATAATACTTTACTAATTGTTCTGAGTTCTTATCAAATGTGGCTTTATAACTGTTGGCAAGGTTCTTCCACATTAGATGTACATACAGAACTAAATGCTCTCCCTCTGGCATGGTATGGACCTCTGTCCACATTTCATTGTCTGGCCTGGAACACATGCCTCGCGCTCAGCAACGGTTATCAGTCCTTGGTTCAGATGTCTACAGCTGGCCACCATGCTTCAACAATTCTTCTTTCATTGGCTCAAATCTACAATCGAAGCCCCTTAAACTGTAAAGTTAATATTTCTTTTACTATTCTTGTACTATTTATCTGCCCCATTTTCTTTTTTAAAAGCTTTTATCCAATTTATTACAAAATCTTACAGCCTTTTGTTTTTAAAAGCTTTTAACACAATTTTCTTACAAAACATTTCAAAAAAACTTTTATTCAGGTTCACTCGTAACAGAAAACGCTGGGGAGATGTCTCCTCGATCACAACTTCTACAAGTCCCACTGTTCCCCTTAATCATTTTCTTACAAAACACATCCCAATATGTCTCTTACTCACTTTTTCACTTCATCATCAACATTATTTTACCCCTATTCACACGGCATCCATTCCTTAACTCTGAATCTGGCTTTCAAATTCATGCACTCACCACAAGGAGTCTGTCACTTGATTGAGACTTATCGCCAGGACTGCCAGACTGCGTGGACCCTCCTTCACAGACTTTTGTTAATTAAAGTATCTGCTTAACTTTTCCTAAGTGGCCAGTTATCTAACAGAGGAACCCTGTAGTCCATCTGCTCTATAGTCCTGGCAAATTATTGGACTCCTGCTGGCTCGCCAAATTTGGATGGTTGCTTTTTGACCCCCTTAGTCCAAGTCCAGAGTGGTGGTCTCTTCTGCAATAAGCATACCATAAGGAATGGAGGTTTCAGAAACTTTAGTTTCCCCAGTGCTCCTTTATTATATACAAATTTGATAGGAGGTCCATCACACCATTCAGGGGATCCAGGAGCTCTCTGAACATACAATTACATTGGTTTGTAGACCCTGCAGCAATCTGACTTGACCAATCCAAAAAAGGTCTTCTCCTATGTGACAAGCATTACCCTATCAGCATTAAGCTACAAAATATTCATCTGCAAATTGCATCATTATGTGTTCAGTTTCCTCTTTCCTCAGGCATTGTTCTTGCACTTCATCTGAATGGGGAAACTCCAGGCTGGTTGTAATGTACTGACTGGGCAGGGGTTGTCCAGCAAAAAAATGTCAAACCATCACTGCATTGCTCAAATTGCATTCTTGATTACATTACATTGTTCAGGGTCTTAAATCTACACATTTTCTGTTTTTCTTTCAGACTTGTAGCATCTGCAATTTCCTTTCTATTTTCACTGTCAGCTAAATGGAATTTAACATCAAGCAATTTCTATAATTTGCAACAAATATGTTCTCCTATTCTAACTATGTGATGTTGAAAATTACATGTCCCTGGTACAGCTACATCACAGTTCTGGGACCCTGGGTTCAATACTCACCTTGTATGCCGACTGTGTGGCGTTTGCATGTTCTCCCCACAATTGTTTGAGCTTCTGTAAATTACCTCTTTCTGCAGGCAAATGGTAAAAATAATCTGAAAGAGGAGTTGACAACTTGTGTGAGATAATACTAGACAATGGAAATTTTGCTTCCTGAAAACTTTTGGTGTATTTTATGGCTTTTCGACTGCTGATCACAAAAATGACCTGAACATTTTCCTATCAGATACCATTTTTAGATACAACCTATTTTTGTGATTTCATATCATATATTAAGTCCACTTCAAACAGAGAAAGCCATGAATTGCAACATGTCTTTGAAAATTCATTTTCTGCATTTGCACTTGGTCTTTCTCCCTGCTGATCTTGGTGCAGTCAGTGATGAACACGGTGAAAAGTTTCACCAGACATTGCAACCATGGAAAAGTGGTATCGGGGAAATGGAATCATCAATGCTGGCCGACTATTATTGGACACTGATATGAGAAGCATCAGATGCTGAGTACAAATAAAAATTAAACGTTTTTAGGTCAGTTGAACTAACGCTATGTGTCAACATCATTAAACATGCTAAATTAAAGTTAATTTAATGTTTCTCCAACTTCCTACATGGCACAGCAAATCTGAAATTATCTTTATGCAGCTTGAAGCTGTCTGACATAATCCCCAATTTTTTTACAGTAAGGAAACCTTTTAAAAATAAATGTTGTCCAGTGTAGTCAGCTTCAGGGAAATGAAAGAGCAGACAGGAGAGATGGGAGTGCTTGATGGAGCTGACAGAGACCCAGTGAACCGAATGGCTTCCTGTTAATATGCTACAGGTTACTGGTCTCCTTACAGCTGCTCTTGACCATTATCCATTGAACAAATATAGTCCAACACTGTGGTGTCTGTTGTAAGTATGATTTTCACAAATAATGGTTGGAATAATGGGACCTGGCATTCATCTCACAGTAATAATCCTCAAACCTTGTAAAAGAGAGAAATGCGTGAAATAAATCCATGTTACAAAATTGGATTTGACATTTCATCACAATAAACTTTGGTTAAAGCAGCATAAAATTTATTTGGGAGAAATAGTCATTCTGTGTTAAATATTTGAAGTAGGAAGTAGAATTTCAAGTCTATCAATATTCCAAATGGTTTTCTAAGAAATAAATATTCTTACCTTTGAATATTAAATACATTGAAATCAGAATGGACAAATGGAATAGTTTGGAAAAAAGATTATCTTTTTTGCAGGTTTCTGTTGTGCATTCTGTCAAGCACGCATCCATAACAATTCTTGTAATGGTGGTGGAAAATTACTTTCTTGAACTACTGTGGATCATGTGGTGAAGTTATTTCACAACATTGCTCATTATGGAGTTCCAATAATGAGGTAATGCCCTTATTTTTCCAAGGCAGGCTAGTATGTGGTTTTGACAGGAACTTGGAGGGTGACATCCCCTTGAACTAATATCACTGACTCTCCACTCAGCTCTAGAACACCTTGAAAGTAGCAACTCATACATACGACTGCCTTCATTGACTGCAGTTCAGCCTTCAATACCATTATTCCCTCAGTGCTAGTCAAGAAACTACAAACCCAAGGCCTCTGCACCCCCCCTCGCAACTGGGTCCTTGATTTTCTCATTGGAAGACCAGAGTCAGTACGAATTGGAAGCAACATCTCCTCCTCAATGATTATCAACACAGGTGCACCAAAGCTTGGCCCACTGCTCTACTCATTATACACCCATGACTGCATTGCCAGGCATAATTCCAATGCTATCTACAAGTTTGCCAATGACACGTTTGTTGGAAGAATCACAAACGACAATGAGGAAGCGTACAGGAGGAAGATAGATCAGCTCTTTGAGAGGTATTCCAACAACCTGGCACTCAAACATTAGCAAAAGCAAGATGATTGGGGACTTCAGAAGGGAGTCAGGGAAACACGACCCAGTCCTCATCGAGGGCTCAGTAGTGAAGAGCGTCAAGAACTTCAAATTCCTGGGTGTCAACATCTCTGAGGATCTGTCCGGAGCCTCCATGCTGATGCAATCACAAAGAAGGCTCGCCAGCAGCCAGATGCTTGAGGAGATTCGGTACATCATTGAAGACTCTCGAAAACGTCTACGGGTGTACCATGGAGAGCATTCTGGCTGGCTGCATCATTGTCTGATACGGAGGCACCAAATCTCCGGGCAAGGAAAAAATCCAGAGGGTCGTTAACTCAGCCTGCAACATCATAGGCACTAGACTCCACTCCACTGAGGACATCCACATGAGGCAGAGTCCTAAAAAAGGAGCCTCTGTCCTCAAAGACCCCCACCACCCAGGCCATGCCCTCTTCACTCTGATACCATTGGCAAAAAGGTACAGGAGCCTAAAGACGAGCCCTCGGCAGCACAAGGACAGCTTCTTCCCCGAATAACCAATGAACACTGCCTTTTCTTTTGTGCATTTTTAAAAATATTATTGTTGTAAGCTGGTTCAAAATATGAAATCTTGCCACAAAACACCAATCTTCATGACTTGTTCATGTCAATAAATTGTGATTCTAATCTACCTGTGGAGAGTTAAGAAGCAGACTGAGTTCTATTCCAAAAGGATGTTTCATTCCTGCATTCCTAGATTCCATAACTGCAATATAAAATGAAAGAGTGTTATTTCTGTAAGACATTTCATTGCTATGGTTTCAGGCTTTCGCCTGAGAGATTATTTTAATAACCACAATAGTTAAATGATTTGGACTCAAATGTGCTGAATATCTGCAAATAATTGTTGACAACTATAATTAATTGCACATGTTAATTGTACAGGCAGCACAGTGGTGCAGCTGGTAGAGTGGCGACATCATAGCACCAGGGTTCTGGATTCAATCCTGACCTGCGCTACTGTGTGAAGTCTGCACATTCTTGCTATGAATATGTGGGTTTCAAATGGGCGCTCTGGTTTCCTCTCTCCAGCCTAAGTGTTGGTGGCTTTAACTGGCCAATAGCATGCAGCAAAATACAAAAATCTGGAGGGGTTTGATGGGAATATGGGGAAGATAAAACGGGGTCAGTGTAAACAGATGCTTCATGATTGCTGTGAAAGCAGTGGTTAGATGGGCCTGTTTTTCTATTGTATTACTCATTAACCTACTGTAGCAGCAGGAAATGCTTTAATTGATTGAATTCAAATGGTACAAAGTATAGCAGAACTCAGAATTTTGTGGATATTTTGGTCTGAATGAACAAGTGTATTGAAATAGATAGAGAGCTATCGGACCCAAATAATATCTGCCTGAATTTTATCAAAAATTGAAGAAATTATGCTTGTTAATGTTGACCGATTATTTTACTGGAATGGATTAGGCGGGATGTGGTGCCATATTTACATATTTTGCAAGGGCAAAAAGAACTGGGTTGTTGATTGGATTTTTCTCTCAGAGAAAAGTGTACTGAAATTAACAATTTAATGAATTGTAAATGCTAAGACATTGAATTTGATTTGGGAAAAGCAGAGGTCAGTGTGGGGAGGAAGGAGCATTTTTGTTAACATGGGTCAATGAAAATTTGCAACAAAATCAGATTAAGGTGGAGATACTGAGCCAGTCAGGGAGCATATGTGAAAGAGAAAATTAGTGCTTCTGTTCAGGAACTCCTTGTCAAACCTGTTATATTCTAATCTCAAGGATATTGGAGAATTTCTTTTTCTTGTCCTAAATGGTTGGTCTTTCCCAGGAGAATGCTTGAACCCAAGTGAGTAGGTACACACCTGTTCTTTTGCATAAGGGACAGGGTAATGGCACGGTAAGTTTTTCCAATCTGATATTTGGATATATAAGTGTCTAGTGATTTAGGAAGCAATTGCCTCTCATTTCAGGCAGGTGCCAATGGAGACCCTAATATGTAGCAAATAAATTCACAGGGGTATAACTCAATCCTTAATTATATTTGGAAGTAAAGTAGGATGGTATTCTTTGTCGAGAATGCAAGCTATTAGCACTTGATTACAGTCCATGTTTTATTCATAACACTTGAAATTTCTATATTTTTCAGTCGATAGGCAGACATTGAACAAAGTTCCAATAAAAACGAGCTTGTTGAATGATCTGTGCCTTTCAGAACTGTGTGGTATTAAACAGGAAAGTCTGCAGAAAACTGCGATTATAGTGCAGGAAGGAAAGGAAAATAACCAATTTTTCGGGCCTGTGTCCTTTGTCAAGGTACAAGGTCAAAGCAGGGGTCTGAATAAAAAAGTTTGGGGGGGTGGAGAGGAGAGGAGGAGAAGCAGGGGAAGGAGCACAGGCAAACAAGCAGGAGATCATATGGGGAGAGGGCAGGGGCAGAAGAGAAAGAAAGCTGAGGTGATGGGGAAGGGAAGTAGCTCTCTGCATGTGGAGGGAAGGGGGAAGGGAGCTGGAGGAATAGACACAGAGGGATCGGGAAAAACAGAGAGATAGGGGAGGGGCCTATGAGAAAATGGAGGTCAATGTTCATGCCATCTGATTGGAGAGTGCCCAGATGGAAGACAGTGAAACACTCGATATCAGGCACCGAGGGGTATGGGTAGATGCTGGAGAAGTGAATTTTCAGGTTGCTTGTGACCTACTCTTACAATGTCTAAAATTTAACCATCGCTGCATCTGCAGGCTCCTCCCTTTCTACGGATCTGCCCAAAAGACGAACAAGAACATTATAAGGACTGGACAGAGTGGATGCAGATGGGATGTTTCCAATGATGGGAAAATCCAGAACCCGGGGCCATGGCTTGAGGATAACAGGCAAACCATTTAGGACCGAGATGAGGAGGAATTTCTTTACCCAGAGGGTGGTGAATCTGTGGAATTCATTGCCACAGAGGGCAGTGGAGGCAGGTTCATTAAATATATTTAAGAGGGAATTAGATCTATTTCTTCAGTATAAGGGTATTAAAGGTTACGGAGAGAAGGCGGGGACGGGGTACTGAACTTTAAGATCAGCCATGATCTCGTTGAATGGCGGAGCAGGCTCGAACGGTCGAATGACCTACTCCTGCTCCTATCTTCTATGTTTCTATAATTAACACCCCCCCCCCCCACCTCAGATTTACAGATAAAGCCTCTGACCAGGCAACTCTTACTAAGCATGGATAAGAAGACACTTTAAATCACCTCAACGGCGAGCAGCATCAACCAGCTCTTCATCCTGACAAAGGCATTTTATTCAAATACAACTGTTCAAATCGCTGCAATGAGCAAAGTATGGCCAAGGATATCCGCTTGCTGTACATCAGCTCCCATCTTCATCAAAGGTTTATATGTTATTTCAGAGATTATTTACTTTTACAATTTTAAATGTAGGTATTTTTTACCTTCTATTTATTAAAATTTATTTCCCTCTTTTTTTTTGGTTGCTTAAAGCTCCCGATTGTTTTGAATTCCAGATACCAGGAGTTTTATTGTTTTAGATGTTGTTGCTCCAAATTGCAGGTAGTCTTAGTATGGCAATGCTTGAGGCCATGGATAGACACATCGGTGTGGGAAGGGGGTGTGGAATTGAAACGGTTGGCCATCGGGAGACCCCCATTATTGCAGCAGATAGAATGAAGGTGCTCATCGAAACTGACACATTGTTCTACCAGCCATGGCTATTAGTTAAGTGTGGGATACCTTCATTAAGAAGTATTTTGCTGGGAGCTTTAATCATGCCATTTTTTAGCAAACAGAAACACAAAAGAGCCAATGAAAGCTGTGAATCTAAAGATGAAATACACTGACTAGAGAAGGGTGCTTTAGTAGTGGCAGAGCTTGAACACATCAATATTGATGGTTCTAATTGAAAACAGTACTTGTCTCAAGCCAACAAGTTGCAATTAATTTCAGCAGAATTAGATATCAGGATATTCTCAACACAGACCAGCACGTGGGCGAGATAACTGCAGCACGAATATCAGTATTGGCCTGATTTTCTGAAAAGCTATTATAGAAATGTAATAACAGAATTCATTTCACCCATCATGTCCACTCCAGTCACCAAATGGGGATTTTTATCTTACTCCCACACAAACAGTAATTATAGGAATGGAATTAAGATCCTGAGAAATGAATTCCCATTCATATAAGCTCCAACTAGAATTGGGTAGGTTTTAATTAATGTATCGCATGTTTTTTTTTGTCTTTCCAGCATGTGGGTGCTGAGGCATCCTGATGTTTGCATGAAAAAAATTCAGAACAGGGTCATTAAAAATGACCTGAATACACATTTCTGATGACAATCCATATTCACACACCAAACACCTCGGTCATGTGCTCCCTTTAGGCCATTTCAGGTCAGGTCTCGGCCTTGAGGCCGGCTACAGGAGCGGATGGAAAACTAAGAACTTACCTTTCAGAGAGCAGCCCTAAAAGGCTGTACCAGCGTCCCATTCATCTCCAGAGGTGTCTCATAATGGCAATCTTCCCCACCCATAACCCCCCCAGGCAGCTGGTTCCCGGAACAGTTCCTGCTGTTTGGGGGGCTATGGGTAGGGAAAACAGCTATCCCAGCTAACAGCTCCCGCTGTCCCAATGGTCCCTGCTGGCCCCGCCGCCCCTGCCTTGGAGGGAGAGGGGTGAGTGGGGAGATGGAGCCCGCCCCTGATCAGCTGCTTGCAGTGGCTGTTCATCCAGGTCAGGCAGCGAAGCGTAGCGCTCTGCCAATTATCCTTCCCCAAGAAGGGTTGGAATCGGCACCTTGGAAGGTACTTCTTTAGCCATAAGGGCAATTAACCTCTGCCTTTACAAATGAGTGTTTGGTCTATCTGAAAGTGCCTGCTAACACTGAACTCCTTCTCTTCCTCTTATGCACTGTAGCTCTAAATCCACTGTTATATCAGGGCCTCTGTTCCCTCACTCGCTTTAACATGATAAGATATTCAGGTAGTTCATCTGTTCCCCTTAACATACTGACACCATGGTTTCTGCACTGCTCTGAACATACCAGGGCCCTAGTTCCCACAAAACTTATCTGGTTGTGCTTCCCACACCTCCTTGAAACTCATCAGGACCCCTCTCATGAAATTTACTGTGTTGTGTTTTTCATGCTCCCTTTACACTCACCTAATCTCCCTTTAAATTTAATGGGTTCAATGGAAAATGAATGGATACGGCAAATATTAAAAATATCTTGCAGTATTGATTGGAATAACAAGCAAAAGTCTGGAAAATCTGCCAGAGAAACACAAAAAATTACAGATGCTGGAATCTTAAGCAATAAGGTGTTGGAGTAACTCAGTGGGTCAAATAGCAGCCATGGGTAGAAATGGTTAAGATAAAGGTTCCCAACAAGAAAAGTTGACTGAACATTCCCCCCCCCCACCACCCCTGCCTGCCCCCCATGGATGCTGTCTGACCCATTGAGTTCCCTCACAGTGCAATTGTTTGGAAAATCTGCCTCTCCTGCACCATTAAATACCCAAATGAGGTTTACAAAACAGATGATAAGTAATTTAAAAGTTATCTGATCATCAAGTATATTGCAGGATTTTTTTTTAAATAATTGTTTTTCCTCACTTTGAAATGCATCATCAACGTTGGGGCAAAATTGTGGAACAGTGGAAGCTCTTTAAACTAAAATCTGTGCCACAAATTCCTTTAAAATGTTTTTGTTACAAGAAACTGATTTTTAAAAAAGTACCAATGGAAGAACACAACACTTGGTCCAGCAACTCTTTTCTCTTCCTCCTTTAAAGTTATAACCATCTTATTGATATTTCTGATACAACCTTGAGATCATTTAGCTCACTGTTGACTATCTTTTGCAAACATCCCAGTCACATAATGCATGCCAAATACACTGAAACCAAAGCATCGCCCTGAGTTCAGTAAAATGAATACTAACCAATATCAATCCATAATCTGCAACCACCTGGCAACTGCTAAATAAAATATTAGAGAACCGGAAATATACCACTGTCAGAGAAAGAAACGAGATTTGTCACAAGCACCCAAAAAGTGCAGCTGAGTTAAAATATAAACCGTAAACTTGCTACTTTAGCACCCATAATGGCCCCTGGGGAATTCTTATCAGCAGAACTCATCTGAAAATTGGATGAAATGAAATGAGCAGAACAGAATAAAACAAAACTTAAAATCTGTTTCATAAATGATTTATTTTTGCAAAACCATATGCAACATTCTCTCTGCAGCACCACTCATGTCCCTCAATCCACCCGTCTCCCAAACATATAATCATTGCAAATAAAACTGTTTAGAATGCAGTCTATTTTATTGGACCTTAATAATTATAACTTTAGCAACTTTACATTCCATGAACGGAAGTACAAACATTTAGCTCTAAACTTATTAAAGTGTATCAATATCTTAGCTACTTATATTTGTATTTCAACTCCATAAGGATGGCTAGAAGTCTCTAATCAACATGGAAAGAACTTTCACTAAACACGGTATTTAAGCTTGTTGCTTTACATGTCAGGAAGTAGGGCTTAAGAAAAGGCAGTCTGTCATCTTCAATGGATTAAAGGATTTTTTTTATTGCAGTTCAATAGATTCAGGTTTCTGAAAGTCTAGAAAACTTGGGAGTCATTCATAGACAAATGTAAAAAGAGTGGTTCAATGCAAAGTTTACAGTCTCCTTGTGTGTTTGCCAACCCATCTCCTGCAAGTAATTATTGTCTGCTTCTAACTTGCCACTGGTAAAAAATAAAGTGAGTGGGGTGGATGAAGTCAAACCCAATCTGCTCTTCTTTTAAATTACAATTTGTCAAAGAATCCGTAAAACAATTTGTCTGCATATTTTTAAATGCCAAATAGAAATACAACTTCAGTTCATCTTTTGAAGCAATTGTGAAGTTGTTCCTGGTCTAAGAATCTGAACAATTAAATCCAGCTCTTATGCTTTATAAGGGCAACTGACAAGAATTGTCTATGAACATTTATTGAAAACTCATGATCATAAAATCCCAATGCAAATGCGTAAATATGTGTATGAAGCAGTGTTCAAGTTTTTTATTTTGTTTGTCATGGTACATGAGTATAGCCATTTAACAGTTCCCATTGTACATTAGTATAGTCATTTAACAGTTCCCATTGAAGAGTGCCAAAATGTTATGTGAGCGTTGAACCACCTCACTATTTTCACCAAAAGGAATCTAAATAAACCATTCAGTGTTAATACAGTGCAAATTTGTTCTTAAATTTACAATGAATCTAGGTATCATTATGACATTAAAATCAACCTTACAAAATTCTACTTTTCTGCTTCACCACCACACCCAGTAAGAGTATTTTTTGAGGAAATCCTTGAAAAGAAACATCATTTAGGAGTTGCAAAATGAACACTTTGGATTCAGATATTATTACTTATCAACAACATCCTAGTAGGCATTCTTAAGTTTTTTAAATAAGCATAACACATAACATTACGAAAAAATATAATCATGAACTTCAGCTTTCTTGTGTTTGTTTTTGGGGGGGTGGGGTGGGGGTTTAAGCACGAGAGCAAAACATCAGGATCAGGGCAATTCTATCTGAGAGAAGAAAAATATTTCAGTAACTCAGTTCAGTTTTGAACTCAGTTCATACTTCTAAAATAAGACATACAACTTTATATGTTACTTTTCATCACATTTTTTGTATCATTTGTCCACCTGTCAATTAATCTTTGTGTTATTTTCCCATATCTGTTCTTCCTCAATGTTGCTATGGCTATTTTGAATGAAGCCAACTATTTTGAAAAGTTGTGCTTCCACTTACTATCTCCTTCAAGTGTAGTCCAATTTTAAAACATTAGCATAACTGCTTTGCAGAGTTAGGCAGCTAAACAATGCACATTGATTCCTAGAAAGACACCTTCCAGGCCAACATTAGAAAACTAAATCACTTAATCAAACAGAAATTGAAATGTAAATTAGTTTGCAATGTTTGAAAATTTAGCACTTTTTCTTGAATTAATTGAGATTATTTCAAAGACTTCTGTTTTAGTGGCTTTTATGTAAAGAATTACATCGGTTTTGGATGACCTATTAAATTTGAATTATCAACACTGTTTAGTAATTCACTCTGTTTGTGAGCTATTTCTGGAACAGCAAAAGATTCCAATTTCTTTCTACCATTTTCCATGTAGGAATTGTTACACCCACAGCAGATGCAATCTAGACAGGCTCTACGATTTGCATAACAAGGGCACCTCTGTCCCCTGCAAGTCAGAACACTGGGGGCACATGCTGCACGACCACATTTACAGCCAGGTTTCCCTCTTGGTTTTTTATAAACAGATTTCATTGAACTAGCATATTCTTGGAATCCTAATCTCTTTACTGCTTTATGTTTAGCATTGAAACTTTTAACCATATTTTTCAACCTTTCAGCGACTCTACTATGTCTGTTATCAGTGGGCTGCTTTTCATTAAATGGCAGCATGGTTGATATAGGAATCTGCTCAGTGGATGTTTGAATTGAGCTTTCATCCTTATTATCTTCTACATTACAACTGTCTTTGTTCTGTAACATGTTTTGCTTGCAAATCTTTCTGGTAAAGACATTTACAGCTTTTACACTGACATCAATGTCATTTGGGTGATTTGAAATGGTCGTTTTTTGTACCACCTGGAGTGGAGTCAATTTACTTATTATTTTCATAACTTTTTCTGTACAACATAACACACTGGATTCCATTTCATCCTGCACCAGCCTCATGCCTTCCTCCAACAAAATATTCAAGTTAACTGGTAAGGTGCTATTTTCTGAAATATCCTCCATGATGGCACAACTAGCTATATAATCACAAAGTTTCTTATAACAAGTTACAAGAATACAAAGTTGCTCATTTTCCACAAATGTTCCATGGTCTTTGCACCAATTGCAGGAAGGCTTCATTTGCATTTTCTGCCCTGTACATCTCTTACAAACAACATGCTGGCATACTGACTCTTTTGGACCAACTGGATTTCTCAGGAGGTTACCTAAATCAAAGAAATGAAAGTTCTCAAATATGATCACAATTATTTGTGAAGCAGTTTCAAAACAATGAAAAGAAGAAAATGTATGTATTAAACAAATCTAGACACAAATAGTAAAAACAATCAAATGGTTACTACATGGTAGACATTATTTAACTGAGTGGCCTTAGCAAGTCTGAACAAAACATACAAATCAAAAGTGGGAAAAGATATTTATTGTAGGAAAAAAGATTGAGTATATTTGCAGATTATCAAAATACTGTAATGACAAATACTAGCCTTCTGAGAAGGAAGATTCTGCCTGACTTTTTCATAAAGTCAAAACACAGTGGTCAGTTGTAACCTTATGATATGGTTTGCACCAACTTCAAAATAGTTTTTGATTAAGCCCGTGATAAATGTCTATCAAAGCTGTACTGAATTTGGTAAAACACTGGAGAATTAATAAGAAACTAAATAAATGAGATGTAGAGGATAAATTGTACAGCATCACAGAGGATGCCTTGTATACTAACAACATGGATTTTATATTGGAATTTTTCAAAGCAGAAACTGAATTTTCTGCCCGTCACTTTTTGCACTGGCCATCATGCAACCATCGACTCTAATCCATTTTATTTCTTTCCCCTCTCATTTCCCCATCAAGTCACCAAATTCTGACACACCAGCGAAAGCTTGGAATAGACAATTCACTGACTTCATCAGGCATTCATTACAATCTTTCTCCAGAGGCTGGTGAAGAAGTTGTTCTTGCTGGGACTCAACAACCTTCTCTGTAACTGGATTCTGGACTAACAGAAAGACCAGTCTGCCTGGTCAACAGCAGAATGTCCAGCATCATCTCGCTGAGCACTGGAGCACCTCAGGGCTGTGTGCTCAGTCTGCTCCTGTTCATGCTACTGACCCACGACTGCATCACTAGCTCCAAAAGAGGCATCAAGCACCTCAGGGCTGTGTGCTCAGTCTGCTCCTGTTCATGCTACTGACCCACGACTGCATCACTAGCTCCAAAAGAGGCATCAAGCACCTCAGGGCTGTGTGCTCAGTCTGCTCCTGTTCATGCTACTGACCCGAGACTGCATCACCAGCTCCAACAGAGGCATCAAGCATCTCAGGGCTGTGTGCTCAGTCTGCTCCTGTTCATGCTACTGACTCGCGACTGCATCACCAGCTCCAACAGAGGCATCAAGCACCTCAGGGCTGTGTGCTCAGTCTGCTCCTGTTCATGCTACTGACCCGCGACTGCATCACCAGCTCCAACAGAGGCATCAAACACCTCAGGGCTGTGTGCTCAGTCTGCTCCTATTCATGCTACTGACCCACGACTGCACCACCAGCTCCAACAAAGGCATCAAGTTGCAGTTGACACAACAATTGTTTGCCTCATCAGCAACAACGAGTTGCACTACAGAGAAGAGGTGGAAAATCTCGTGAAACAGTACGAGAGTAACAACCTGAGTCTCAACATGGACAAAATGAAGATGATTGTGGACTTCAGGAGGACCAACAGCGATCAACCTCCACAACCTATCAACAACTCTGTACTAGAGAGTGGAGTGTACCAAGTTCTTTGGAGTTCACGTAACTAGTGACATTTTGTGGACACCCAATAATTCCTCACTTGTCAGATAGGCGCAACAGTGACTGCACATCCTAAGACTGAAGCACGCAAGGCTACCGACCACCATTCTGTCATCCTTCTATAGGAGGTCTAATCCAGAGCATCCTGGCCGGCTGCAGGATGATAAGAATGGCAGAGAGGATCACTGGAGTCTCCCTCTCTCCCCCCCACCCCCCCACTCCCCACTGACGTGATCCACCGGGATTGTTCCCTGAAGAGGGGACGCAAAATCATTGAGGACCCCTTCCAATCTGCACACACCATCTTTCAGCTTCTCCCATCGGGGGAAGAGATACAGGAGGATCAGAGCCAGCACCACCAGGCTGAGAAACAGCTTCTTCCCACAGGCAGTGAGAACGCTGAACGACCAAAGGAACAGCTCACACCAACCATCTGGGACTTTCATTTGTACAAAGCAAGATTTATTTATTTATTTTTATAGATAAACTACTTGTCCTGCCTATGTAATATTTGCCTGCATGTGTGTTAGGTCCGGTTGTGTGTCTGCATGTGTTGCACTGGATTACACTGTTTCGTCGGGTTGTACTTGTACAATCAGATGACAATAAACTTGAGTTGAAATTCCTCAGAGTCCACTTAGGTAATGACCCTATCCTGGACACACATCTCCTCACTTATCAGAAAGCTGCAACAGCAACACCCTGAGAAGACTGAAGCGGGTAAGGCTACAGGCCACCATCCTGTCATCTTCCTCAGCAGATAGCTCTGCAAAAGATAGTGAGCACAGTCTGGTACATCATCAAGGATCCACACCATCCAAGACCTACTGTACTCGCTGCTGGCATCAGGAAAGCAGTATAGGTACCTCAAAACTAGAGCAAACAGGTTCAGGAACAGTTGCAACTACTCCATCATCAGACTCCTCAACAACAATCAATCACAGACTCATTTAAGGACTCTTAATTTGCCCATATTTTTTACTGAATATTTTTCTGCCATTACTGTCAGTTTGTTTACATTTTTCTTTTATATACCTATCTTTTTTTTCTTGAGTTTAGTTTAGTTACTAATTCTGTTTGACCCGCAGAAAAAAGAACCACAGGATTGCATGTGATGTCATGTCTGAACTCCGACAATAAAACTGAATTTTAAATTTTAACCACTTCATCACTTTGATATGGATTGGTGATATCTTGCCTATCTTTGACCCATTACCATCAAGATGGTACAGGAGCATCAAAATAAGGTCTGCCAGGCTGGGAAATAGCTACTTCCTGCAAACTGTGAGATTGATGAACAGCATCCTGTAACCAAGCAAATCATCCCAAAATATTAATTTTAAATTATATCATTATGTATATGCATTATTATTATTATGTACTGTGTATTGTGTATATACCATGGTCTGGAGAAACCCTGTTTTGTTGGGTTGCGATTGTAGTCACCTAATAAACTTGAACTTGAAAGGTAAAAAGAATCAAATGAGAGAGAATACGTTGCATCAGTACAGGAGATTAAATCGAGGAAGAATGGAATAAAAGATCTTACAGTCCTTGAAACTGGCATGGACTAGATGGGCTGAGTGGTTGCCTTCTCCGTCAGTAATAAAATCAAATCTGCATTCTTTAAATGAGTTTTTGGTGTTTTTTTTTTAATTATTAGCAAGGAACTAAATCGAGAGGACACAGTCTCAAGATTCGGGGGAGTAGATTTAGGACAGAGATGAGGAAAAATAGTTTTTCCCAGAGAGTAGTGAATGTTTAGAATTCTCTATCCAGGAAAGTGGTTGAGGCTGCTTCATTAGACATATTTAAAATTCGGTTAGATAAATTTTTACATGATAGAGGAATTAGGGGATATGGGGAGAAGGCAGGTAGGTGGAGTTAGGCCATAAATTAGATCAGCCATGATCTTATTGAATGGCAGAGCAGGCTCGATGGGCCATTTTTGGCCTATTCCTGTTCCTACTTCCTATGGAGTGAATCTTCTTCTTCTTTGGCTTGGCTTCGCGGACGAAGATTTATGGAGGGGGTAAATGTCCACGTCAGCTGCAGGCTCGTTTGTGGCTGACAAGTCCGATGCGGGACAGACAGACATGGTTGCAGCGGCTGCAGGGGAAAATTGGTGGGTTGGGGTAGGGTGTTGGGTTTTTCCTCCTTTGCCTTTTGTCAGTGAGGTGGGCTCTGCGGTCTTCTTCAAAGGAGGTTGCTGCCCGCCAAACTGTGAGGCGCCAAGATGCACGGTTGGAGGCGAGATCAGCCCACTGGCGGTGGTCAATGGGGCAGGCACCAAGAGATTTCTTTAGGCAGTCCTTGTACCTTTTCTTTGGTGCACCTCTGTCACGGTGGCCAGTGGAGAGCTCGCCATAGAACACGATCTTGGGAAGGCGATGGTCCTCCATTCAGGAGACGTGACCCACCCAGCGCATATGTATTGATCAGTAAATTGGCTTTCTCATTGGTAAAATGAAAATCCTTCAAATTAGACACTGAAATAAGCAGAGGACTGGAGAGTAGTGGATCTAGCATATGCTTCATTCTTGCACCTGTATAGGTGTCACAAAATTTAAGGCTTCATCACCAAAGATACCCTGTGGGCCGCGGTGGGTCTATAATAGCAATTAAAACTCAGGCAGTGCAAAATGAGGATCTGCCCATTATGCTGTTAGGATGGTTCCCTGAAAGCTCTTGCTCGACAGCTTAGGGATGAGTCAAGAAACAAGAGTAAGATATCGGACATGTTGACATCTGACTTCCATTCACAATGCTCTTCTGGAACACAAGGACAAATTCACTGGAGTCAGACAGTGGTTTTCTATGGATAGAAACCACATACATTAAACTCATCATTACCAGCACCTTTTCCAAAATTATTAAAGGGAGGTTGATGTCAGTTATCTCAGGACTCAGAATGCAATTGCCAAATATAAAAGCTGTATGCCAGGATGATTTGCAGCCAAGTTTCGGCAGTGATTTAATGAACATTCTCGAAACAGGTCACAAAGCAACATTGTATGAGGTTACAACTTGTGCTTTCTGTTCAGACATTGAGCAAGAGACCATAATAATTATGAACAGCTATGGGATGCACACAACCATGTTTCCAAGCAGCAAGTAATTTGACTAACCAATCAGATTAGCTATTGGGGATGTTGTTTCCAGGTTGGATGTGCTTTCAACTTTTTGCAAATTATTCTTATTGATCTTGTAGACAAGTAGGGTCTTAATTTAACGGATCATCAGTAAATGCTGGAAATACCTAGCAAGTCACGCAACATCTACAAAGAATTAAGACAATAGGACAAAAGACGCACTGTAATTTGAATATTGGGAAAGGTAGAACATTGGGAGTGTCAATGTCAGGAGGGAAATAGTGATATAGGGAGTAAAGAGTTCTTATGGCGATGCCAACTAAAAGTAAGGCAGCATCATTAACAGGGGTTAGTGCAACACTGTTGCAGTGCCAGTGACCTGGATTCGAATCCGGTGCTGCCCATAAAGTGTTTGCATGATCTCCTCATGTCTGCATGGATTTTCCCCAGGTGCTCCTGTTTCCTCCCACCCTCCAAAAATGCACAGGACAATTGGGAATAATTGAGTGGAACGGGAGGGCCAGTTACCGTGCTGCATGTCTACATTTTAAAAAAAGAATGTGAGAAGGCGAAATAAGAACAAAAATCAAACCAATAAAAATGCTGTAAACACTGGAAATCTAAAAATACTCTGGAGGCAGCAGCATGTGAGAGGACAGAAATGGAATTAACATTTCAGGTTGATGAATTATCAACAGAGCAAGTCAGATGACACAAGCCAAAAAAGATTGGTTATCTAAAATTGTTGAACTCTGTGGGGAGTCCTGAAAGGCGAATATGACAAGTCATCAAAGATTTTGTTCAGAATAAATGCATTCCTCCAATGAGCTTACCAAGGACTTATCAAGTCCTGAGGATCTTGACTGATGCCAGTACTGCCAAGATGAAAATTCCTGGCCCTTTGGCTAAAAATGTGAGACTGAACATACTTTAGGAAGTAATGGTGTTGGAGGAGGTAAAGGAGTAATTTGAAGAAGATCGATATGTCAGGTTTGAAAAGCACAGAGATCTTTGTCTGCAATTTTATTATTTGGAGATTGTTTTTCATATTATCAGGTGGCTCCCTGCAAGCAGTGACTGAGGATTTTCAGATTTATTGTCAGGGTACATAAATGACATTCCACATAAACCTGAGATTCTTTCTCCTGTGGGTGAGGCAGAAGGAACATTTATTGGTGGTGCAAAAAACTGCACAATCTGCAAGTGTAAATAAATAAAGAAATGTAAACTGACAGTGCATTCAAGAGGGGAAAAACACAAAGTGCGAAAGAGTCCTTAAATGAGTCCCTGATTGAGTTTGTCGTTGAGGAGTCTGATGGTGGAAGGGTTGCAGCTGTTCCTGAATCTGGTGCTGCGAGTCTTGTGGCATTTATACCTCTTTCCTGATGATAGCAGCAAGAACAGAGCATGTGCTGGGTGGTGTGGATCCTTGTTCACTGCTGCTGCTCTCCAATGGCAGCATTCCATGTAGATGTTCTTCATGGTGACAAGGGTTTTGCCTGCAATGTCCTGGGCTCTGTCTAGTACCATTTGCAGGGTTTTACGTTCAGGGTATTGGTGTCCTCATTCCAGACCCCGATGCAACCGGTCAGCACACTTTCCACCAAATCTGTAGAAATTTGCCAGGGTTTCCAAAGTCATATTGTACCTCTGCAAACTCCTAAGGAAGTCGAGGCACCGACATTCTTTCTTCACAATGCCATTAGTGTTATCTCCTTCGTTCTTATTGGAAAAATCTGCAGTTTTGCAAAGATCTGCAATTCCATGGTGATTTTCTACTTTCCTTCTGACTGAGCATTTGGGTTTTGTCACTCATCCATGCACAGATCTCATCAGAAGAGAGTCCAAAATTATTTTTAATCAGTTACCACTCTGGCTCTCTTTTGGCCCAGGAGACATGTTAGTATAGTGTTTTATTTAAACTTCTTTTCCATGTAACGTAGATTTCAATATCATTTTTATTACTATACAAGATTTGTTCATATTTTTATTGTCATGTACCTATGTAACATTTATTCAATGAAGCCAATAAAAATATTGAAAAAGAATAAAAGATGGCTGAGTAAAAAAAACATAAAGGTCATCTAATTTGGTCAGCACTCTACACAACCATCACTTAGGGATTGTACTATGTTCTGAATTTATAACTACTCAGCATACAAAACATCAGTTTCCCTGAGATGAGCACTTTGAGTTCTGACTCAGTTCCGTTGGTCATCACAGTCTGATAGTTGAGAACATTATTAAAGCTGAGAAGTCTGCAATTTCAATAGTGACGTGCTTTAAATGTAAGTAAAGCACAAGGCAGCACCATGGTCCAGCTAGAACTGCTACCTCAGTATCAAGAGACGTGGGTTTTATCTTTACCTCTGGTGCTGTCCCTTCTCTGCAATTGGATCCTGGACTTCTTGATTGAAAGGCCACAGTCTGCCTGGGTTGGCAGCAAAACCTCAAGCCCAATCACACTCAGCACTGGTGCACCTCAGGGCTGCATACTCAGCCTGCTACTGTTTACACTGCTAACTCCAGACTTACTGCCAGGTTCAGCTCCAAAATAATCATAAAGTTTGCAGATGACACAACGGTAGTTGACCTAATCGGCAACAATGATGAGTCGGATTAGAGAGGAGATGGATAGGCTTGAACACATACCAAGAGCAAGAGCAAGAACCCGAGTCTCAATATGAAGACAAGGGAGATGAATATGAGCTTCAGGAGAGCAAAGTACCACTCCCCATTACATATAGAGACAGTGGGGAGCATAAAGTTCCTTGGTGTCCATTTATCCTGGACCTACAAATCTCATTAGTCAGGAAGGTGCAGCTGCACCTACACTTCCTCTAGAGTTTGAGGAGGACAAGACTAGGCCACCATCCTAACGTTTTACAGGAGCACATGAGGGTCCTCCCTGGCTGCACCATAGAGTGGTAAGGCAAAGAATCAGATCAGAAATCAGTATGAATGGTGATTAAAACTGCTGAGAGTATCACTGGAATCTCCCATCCCTCTATCAACGATATCTACAGGAAGCGGTACTCAAAGAGGGTTCAATTATCGAGGACCCTTACCATTCAGCCTGCAGCATGAGACACTACCTTCAAAGTGATACAGCAGTATAAAAACCAGGACTGCTGGGCTGAGAGTTTCTTCCCACAGTGAACCTGCTGAACAATTCTAGAAACCTGTAAATTATTTTTATATATGTAGTTTGTGTGTAGTGTACTGTACTGTGTGTCCTCTATGGTCTGGAGATACACTGTTTCATCAGGGAGGGGGTGGGGGTGGTGAGTGTGTGTTATATTATTTACAGAGAGATACAATCAGATTACAATAAACTTGAACTTGTAGTTAGCTGTTCCCTCTGGATTCTTTGGCTTCTTCCCACATCCCAAAGGCCTGCAGTCTGGTAGGTTAATCAGCCACTGTGTGGAGGTCAGTGGTAGAATCTGCGAGAATTTGTTGAGAATGTGGGAAGAAAAAACAGGATTAATGTAGAATCAAAAAAAAACTGGCTAATGGTTGGCACAGTCGTAGCGGGCTAAAATGCCTGTTTTCATTCTGTATCTATGTGATAGTACAGATCTATCACCAATGTATATAGTGTATATAGTTACAGTATCTAGACTGTGCTTACAGCGATTGGCTGAGAGCTTAGCCACGCCTAATGTATGGGTCTTAAAGGGTTGTGTCCCTAGCCAGGTCGGATCATTCCGGACTGGTCAGCCACCTATGAAGAACTCCTGTCTTTTGCTAAAAGCCTTGGTTTGGATCAACAAGTCTTTGATTCTTTTGACGAGCTCTACAATCTATGAATGCTCTTTAAGGGCCAATTCATTATTTGATGTGCATTTAACACTTTGCTATACAAAAGATCTAGGTCATGGCAACCACAAGCTTTATTTTGCCTTCTGATCTCACTTTGAACTCTATTTCCTTCACCTCACTTGCTTACCCTCCCCCAAAATATACCAATATCATCTCTTCCCTGAGATAGCAAATTCCATATTCTTGCTATTTTTTGGATCAAGAAGTTTCTCCTGATTTCTTGTAGCTCGATCAACTTCTTATCTTGGACCTTTCATGTATCAAGTATATTAATTGGACCAGCTGACCAGGGAGATCAGTTATCCTGAGATTACCTGTTATTTTAGTCCAGTTCTTGGCATTAATCCTATATCTTGCCTTTAGTCCAGCTATTTACTAGTTGGTTCTTGTTGATCATCGCTTAGCCCAGTTCTTTATCAATAATCCCGCTGTTAGTCAAGCACTGCATCTTAACCGAAGTTTGAAGTGTCCCACTCATTGGTAATCACATCCTGAAAGTTTGGGGAGTGTGAAGTTGACAACGGGGGGATATCTCCTCCACCCAGTCCATGTTGGAGGGGAAGGACAGCTTATGAAGATTAAGGTGAGAGGGGAATGTTTTTTATAAGGAATAAGGACAACAGTTTGTGTGTGTGTGTGTGTGGGGGAGGGTGCAAGAGCTCACTTTAACATCCTTGCCAACCCCTCATTCATCCTTGGCTGTGAATAAATAACCAGCCCATTAACCAAGATAGTTGCTGAATGATCCTGCTGTCTTGCTCATTGGCCAGGGTTAGGCCCAAACACCATTTGCTCATTGGCCAGGGTGAGACCCAAGCTCCACTTGCTCATTGGCCAGGGTGAGACCCAAGCTCCACTTGCTCATTGGCCAGGGTGAGGCCCAAGCCCCACTTGCTCATTGGCCAGGGTGAGGCCCAAGCTCCACTTGCTCATTGGCCAGGGTGAGACCCAAGCCCCACTTGCTCATTGGCCAGGGTGAGACCCAAGCCCCACTTGCTCATTGGCCAGGGTGAGGCCCAAGCCCCACTTGCTCATTGGCCAGGGTGAGGCCCAAGCTCCACTTGCTCATTGGCCAGGGTGAGACCCAAGCCCCACTTGCTCATTGGCCAGGGTGAGACCCAAGCCCCACTTGCTCATTGGCCAGGGTGAGGCCCAAGCCCCACTTGCTCATTGGCCAGGGTGAGACCCAAGCCCCACTTGCTCATTGGCCAGGGTGAGACCCAAGCCCCACTTGCTCATTGGCCAGGGTGAGGCCCAAGCCCCACTTGCTCATTGGCCAGGGTGAGACCCAAGCGCCACTGGGCCTTCCCGTGACGTGGTTCGCTTACCGCACACGGCGCAGGACAGCCACTGGCGCAGCGAGGGCACCAGCCGGCCGAGGTCCGCCCGCAACTGCTCGGACACGGCGCCGCCAACCGAGGGCGGCGACAGCAGCATGGCGCAGCGGCACGCAGCCACGTAGATCTCCGTGGCCGTGGCAGGGTTCATGATGGCCGGTCGGGGAACCACGTGGAAAGCCCCGCCCCTTTACGCTGATTGATTGCTGGGCTCTATTTGGGCGGGGCGACGGTCAGCCAATTGGTCGGTTGGGGCGTCAATCACCGCCTCTGGCGAGAAACGCCCAGTGCGAACGCTGCGCCTCGCCTGACTTGAGGAATGCGAAAATGATTATGAGGGTTTAAACACGCCAAATAACATAGACCAACCGTGCCTAAACTGTCATAAAATCAGGGGAAATGGCATCTTTAAAATAAACACCAACGACTTGAGAATTAATCTCAAGTCCTCATGTTTCAGCCAACTGCACTGATAAAAGTTTTCAAAGTTTATCATGAGTTAAACATAAACTCAAATTGACTGTCCAATAAAATATGCACCCTTAGATCTAAAAAGCAAAACACAGCGTTGAGTACTCTTCTTATGGATTGCCTATTCCACAGTTGTTAACCAAATGACCAATTGGAATTGTCATTCCCAGTAGTTGCCATGATGTGGACTCAACTTGTTATCACAGATTTCCCAGAAAACCACGTGGTCAGGAAGCCCAACACCAGGGGTCAAAATATTAAAATGTATCCAAAGCTTGAGGAATCATCGCAATTCTGTGCTTTTGATTGCATTCAAAACTGAAATCAACAGATGTATTTTAGAGAAATAAAATAATGTGGGATTAAAGCAAAGCGTGATGTGAAGCCATGAGATGGATCACAGTCAGAAATATTGATGAAGTGCCAAAAAAAAGCAATGAGAAAGGTGACATTAAAAACTATATTGTAAAGAGGAAAGGAAAGCACTTTCAAATTGAAAGCAATATAGTTCAATATGAAGTCCAGCTTTCCATTCTAAACAAAAACCAATAATTTATAAGGAGTAATTTGCGTGTTGCATTAGGGAATTGCATCAAAAATATGATCATGGCCAGGCATTAGCTAGCCTTTAAAGAAATAAATTACAATCGAAATATATATTCCTGTAAAGATGCACAAACACACAACAGGAAAATGCTCCAAGAACGGATGACAGGCATATAAAGGCTTACAAAGTTACCAACAAACATACAAGGCCTGAGGAATGAGTATTTTAGCATTCAAAGGATCAAACGATCAAGGGAAAACAGAATATAGGTTAAACAAGCAAGGGACACAAAAGACCATAACAACCTAATAAGTAAGGCTTGTAATGGGCTCCAAAGAAGTTGCAAAAAAAAAGGCAGAGGAATTCACCAGAAACTAAAATGCAGAAATACTGAAGAACCAGCATCTTGTAAAAATTAAATTAGTATTTGTAATAAAATTACAAAATCAATTCATGTGCCTGAACACTGATATCCAAAGGACCAGATGAAGTATATCCATAGGTGTAATGAAAAGTGGTTTGGAAGATGGTGAATGACATGGTTATGATTGTCTCAACAGTCTAGAAATTGCAGTACCTGCAAACTGGAGGGTTGCTGGTAAGATCCAACTATTTTAAAAAAGCCAGAAAAATCAAGTAACTACAAACCTTTGAATGACATCTGCAGTTGACAAAAATCCTGGAATCTTAAATGATATCAAGATGTTTAGAAGGGAAATGGACTACTGGAGAAACTCAGCAGGATCCCCAGCACCAATAAGAACTAAATATTATATAACCAATGTTTTTGGCCTGACCTCTTTGACAAGGTTTCACTTTGTTATGAAAAGAAAATAATGTTTAGCTCATCAATTGGCATTCAGAGCATGCAACTAGTAGCAGAGATGAGGAATCTGCTGTTGATAAAAAAGGTCTCCCATAAAAGGATCGTGAATGAGTTTAAAGCATGGAATTAAAGTCACATGCCAGTGTGGATTGAGAGCTGGTTAACAATAAAAAATGTACAAATAAATTTCAAAATGTACAAACTGGTCTGTCTCAAATGAAAGCCTGTGATTTTTGACAGTCTACAAAAAGCAGTGCTTCTGTAGTAACGATTCAAAAATCTATACTATTGTAGTACTAAATATATTTCCAAGTGGAAACATGTAACAATGTGGGAAATGTGATATTCAAGGAGATCCTGCTGGCCCTATTTGTAAATGCATGTACAACAATGAAGGAAAGCTAATATGCTTACATTGGAAGATAGTAGATTGTAGAGTTGAGAATGACAAGTGACAGCATTAAGCAATACAAAATACTATGAGGGTCTGATAATGAACAAAGAGGAGGACAATTTTGCATGGCCCAGATTCCAGAACTAAGGGTCACAAAATAAGAGGTAAGCCATATGAAAATTTCTTCAGTGTGGCTAATCTTTGGAATTCTCTGCATGAATACAAAACAACTTCAGTGATTTAAAAATTTATGAATATTAGAAGAATCAAGGGATATAGACACAGGGTAGAATCTTGAGGCAAAAAAATCAAGCAGTGATTTTTTTTTGAATGGCCAAGGGGCTAAATAGTCTTACCCTGTTATTTCTTTTCTTATATGTGCAATTAAACCAAAACTAGGCTCCCACTTATTTAGTAATTTATATCACTGTAGAGACTTTTTTTTTCCTTTATAATTGCTTGCAGAAATTAGGTCTTTGTTGTCTACGACTCATTCAAACAAATCCATACTAAAGTTGAGTTTTCCACAGTTAAATTATAATTAAAGTTTTTGAAACTCTTTTAATGTCTGCATTTTCATAAAACAGAGAAAAACTGAACACTTATCTCAAACATGCAGAGAAAACTAGCTATAACCTTGAAGAGACAGCATGAAATATGTCAACATCTACTGGTTTCTTGCAGAATTTGCTTGCAACTTGCATTTTAACCCTTACAACACCAGCACCTAATTATTATTATTTTTTTTAAAATGATTACCATTACAAAGAAAAAAATCAAACATAGTTTTGTGTGTGTTTGTGAGTCAAAAGAAAGTGGAAGATTATCATCAAAGCTTTCTGCCTCTTTGGTAATTGGTCTGTTCAGAAAACCAGATTTAGTCTTGATCTGAAATTGATGTCCTGGATGGTATCAACAATCTTTCCCATCAACCAGGAATTTTGAGGAGCTGAATGTTCTGTGACATTCATTCCCTTTTTTAGACAAAATTTCATCTGCAAATCTCTTCCTCTGGCAAAAGCAGATTATATCCATCAATCATTAATCAATTATTTTAACTGTGAGATGCCCCTTTTCTTGAGTCTCAAGATTACCTTCTTTTGTGGTAGATCTTTTTGATGGATGTTCCCAAATTGAAATTGAGCAAGATAATTGCTTTTGTGTCAAGTCACCTTTATTTATCGTTCACAAGGTAAAGACGAGATAGCGTTTCTCCGGGATCATGGAGCATATTTACATTAATATAAGTTAGAATAAAAGTTAAACATATACAGTAAAGATCCAAAGTACACTATCTACATTTGCTCTGGGAATTTAGGAACCTGTTGGCTTGGGGGGCGAAAATCTTGTCCAATTTGGATGCAAGGACAAGAGTGCTACAGTACCTCGAACTAGGTGTGTGGAGTCTTTCACAATATTACCCTTCACCTGCATCGAGTGTTGTAGATGTTCCTCATGGCAGGAAGAAAGCCCCAAATGATCTTTTCCACTGTCTTCACTAACCTCGGTGGGGTCTTGCGGTCCGAGGTGGTAAAGCTTCCAAACCAGGGAGTGATTCAGTGGCACAGGATGCTCTTCATACATCCTCTGTAGAATGTAGTGAGGATGGAGGGTGGGAAGTGAAGTTTCCTCAGCCATTGCAGGAAGTAGAGGCGCTGCTGGTGTTTCTTTGCTATGGAGCTGTGTTAAGGGACCAGGTGAGATTCTCTAAGTCAGGGATTCCCAATCTGGGGTACATTTGCACTTTTCAGGGGCTACATTGGGTCTGAGAGAATAACCACTACTGTACAATACATGGTGTTGTAATCTGCAGTCAGATGGCACAATGTCGTGTTTTTTTTTATCCTTAATTTTTAGAGGTACACGAGAACCTATAAAAATGCCCAAGGGGTACAGAGGAACAAAAAGGTTGAGCCGTCAATGGTCAGCAGAGCATTGTCCCCCTGGGCCCGACTGAAGTTGAAAACCATCTCTTTTGTTTTATTAATGTTCAGATACAGGTTCTTGGCTCTGCACCAGTCTATTAGCTACTGCACCTCATCTCTCTACGCTGACTCCTCATTCTTATTAATAAGGCCAACCACAGTCATGTTGTCACCAAACTTGATGTTGTGGTTCAAGCTGTATTTAGCTGCAGTCATGGACCACACAGCCCTGGTGGGCCCACTTGTTCAATGTGATGGTCTTCAAAGTGCTGTTACCGATCCAGGCTGTTTGAGGTCTCCCGATAGGAAGACAAGAATCCAATTGCAGAGTGTGATGTTTAGACACAGCAGGCTCAGCTTCCTTATCAGGTACCGAGGTATGATCGTGTTGAATGTTGAACTGAAGTTGGCATTCAGCATTCGAACATCTGAGTCCTTATTTTCCAGATATGTGAGGGCATCGTTCTTTATGATATGACTCAGAAACCATCTTTTAAATCTGAGCATCGATGCTGTTGCCCTTTTCAAAAAAAAAACTATTCCAGGATGAGAAGTAATGGATTAAGTTGGTAACTGTAACCATTTGTTCAGACATTAACTGAACAGCATTTGCAGTCTTATTCTTGATTTCTAGATCTTCTGGTAAAATTTCTTAATTTATCAGGATTTTCAGGCTACTCCTTTAGAGACTGTAGAAGAAATCAAGGCCCCGACACCCACATTTCATTCTTCAGAAAAGACTTGACTTTCAAGCCTCGGGAAGCCAGATCACCAGGATTGTTAACCGCGTTAACAAATCTCCACTGTATTGGATTTGAGAATTTATCAATTTCTGTTATTCTGTAATCCACTAAAGTTCAAAACCTTGTGATTTTATTGTCGATGTATTTGAGCACAGAGATGCTATCAGTCCAAAATGTAGTCTGTTAGTTTAATCTGCAACTCTCTTTTCAATATTGTGTGCATTCTACTTGGCATGGTAGCAACTCCATTCGTGGGATAGTGACTGGTTTCAATGGAGCCACTCTGGCCTTTCCCATTGCAAATCCACAACGTGATCAATTCTCGTTATGCAGTAATAGGCAACAGGTCTGTAAACGTCTTGACATACATCAGCAAAATGATGCAATTGAGGAGATGTTATGTTCCAAAATTTATGGATATGAAGCATCTGTCAATCTTGAAGTCTTCCAGCTTACGAAGATCGTGAATCCAACACGTCCATTCCTATACAATGGATTCTGGTATCTCATCATCCCAACCAATCTTCTTCCTACATAAATCTTGCAGGATCTTCTTTGCAGTCAGGACAACTGGTGCCAATATTATTAGAGGATCATTTATCAAACCGATTGTTGATAGAATCCCCTTTCTTGTGAGGTCAGCCAAAATGATTTTGAACACAAAAACATCACACTGAACACACCATTGTACACCTAATACTCTCCCAACAGGAAGGTTGCCATGGCCCAAATTCTTTTGCTCTCTTTTTCAAGTATGGCAGCTAATACCTGGCAACTGTTACTTGTCCATTTGGTAAGTAGAAAACCTCCTCTGAAACAGATCACTTTTAACTCATGATGAAGAGCTATTGCTTCTTTAAATGTAGCTGCAGAAGTGAGACATTCATCCACAAATAAGTTATTCCTGAAGGTGCTTATACCTTGAGAGCTAAATTGCTCCATATTGACCTCAGCACACTTCCTGAGGGCAAATTTTGCACAACTTGGTGATGAAGTCGCTCCAAAGAGATGCCCTGTCATTCTGTATTCTATCGTGTTCTGACCATATCAGGTCACCAAAGGGATCGTAACAAATCAAGGTCATCATTCTGCGCTTTCACCTAGTGGAGCATTGCTTCAATATCTGCAGTAATGACGACAGGTTCTTTATGAAATCTACTTTAGACTCCTATCATCGTACTGGTCAAATCATGACCCTGTAAGCGCTGAGAATTTGGTGAAACTCCCCGAAAGGTTGCTCTACAATCAAACACCAGAGAAAGATTTTTCTTCTGTGGTGTGGTACTACTTTTGTTTTTTGCTATCACCACATTCTGAGATATCATCTGGTTCTTTCTCTGCATATCCTTTGGATATCATATGAGATACTTCTTTTGTGTAATCTGAAAGGAAGAATCTTCTCCTTAAATTCAGTGTATGTTGCTCAATAACACTTCTATTATCAGGCATGCCTATTTCCCAAGGTAATCCAATGCAATAATTATCATTAATTAGCTTGGCAGATTTTGACACCAATTCCAAGAACTGCTGGACTTCCTTTGAAAGTTCCTGGCTGTCCCTGAGGCTCCCACAGCTTATCAATCAATATTTTGTTGATACTTTCAGCCGATCGATTTTGAACCTCTTCTTTGTCCTAATGGTCCATTAATCTTCCAACCAAGCAAAATTTGACAGTGTAAGGCCCGTCTCCCACACTCTTTTATCATACATAGTGGTTCCAGAGCTTTTGGACCAATCTGAACCAATCAGCAACTTGGGAGTTGATTTTGCGTAAACAAACATTTTTCAAATGCATCCTGGTTCGATGTCATTTTGATGTGGGATATTTTCTTTATGCACAGGCATACTCTTCTGAGTGTGTATGCCTGGGAGTTCACAAAAATGGTTACTATCCAGACCAGTGATCTCCAGGCCCTAAACAGCATTGATTTCAACCTTTTTAACTTGACCTATAGTTCTCAATAGAATTTTTGTACTTCTTCCTCGAAGATTGTTTATTTATTAGCCCCATGGTGCAAAATGGCACAGTGCTTCCTGGGTCAAGAATGCACTAATGCACTTCCTTTCTTGGCCTTGACTTGCACAGGTCATATTAAAAGTTTGCAGTTGTTCTCTCCAGCCTTAGTAAGACCATTGTTTTCATCTGCTTCTTTTTTGTCATTCTGTTGTTCCTTTTCCGGGAAGATATGTACCATTTTGAGATGCTTTAGACTACATGTTGCAGTTGAGTCACTTTTTGCAGTTTCTGCTAATGCATCTACACAGCCAAAACATATTCAAAAAATATTTTCTCACTATGCGTCTTTTCCATCTACATACTTTCCCAAAGTTTGCTCATCGTTTCAGAACAAACATCTCAACAGACAAACTTTCATTTTCCTTAATTTCTTTATCCTGCACTGCCAGTGAGGTGGCAAATGTACTTTTAAAAATTTTGGTTCAGGATATTATTTGGACCTCTCAACTTCTTCACAATTTTTGAATGGCTTTGATCTTTCCAAACACTGGATCTGTGACAATGTCCACTTGCCCTTCAATGAACTCTACCAAATCCTCAAAAGTAGCTGTCACGTGGTTTCTTTTCTTGTGTTCAACAATGGAACTTCTCCATAGTTCTTTCATCTGGCGGGGTAATTTGACTATAATGATTAGCATATTAGCAGATGTGTCAAGCACTCGTCGATGGCCGTCTCCATCATTTAAATGCAACATCCTCTTTAAATCCTTTGTGTCCTCTGGTCTTATTGATGACCATAAAAGAGCCTACTGTAAATAAGCCGCCAAAATGCTTCTTCAGTAACAACTTTGCCTTTTGGTATCCTTTATTTGGAGCCATATGCTGGCAACTCTTTACTAGATCTTGTGGATGTCCACTCATGAACTGTTCCAAATAATGTACACAATCCTCCAAGTTTTGGCCCTTAATTTCAATACTTCATAAACACCTGCAATTGAAGTGGGTCACCGTCAAAAACTGGAATCTTCCTCTTGGGCAAAGAGAGTCTGTAACTCAATTAATGATGCAGGTATTTCATCTTACCTAGTCATGCCTGGGCATGAGTTACTTTGTCACCCATATTTCTATTACCTCCCGTGAGTGGGTGGTATTCTGTTTTGTAAGATGGCATTAGGGTCAATTCTCTGTCCAATGGTGTCATTACTGGGGTTTTTAATTTGGCACCACCGTGTCTTAATCTGGCTTGTTCAGGTCCATACATGTTTCGTAACCGTGGCACTGCCACAGCCTTTGTATTAAATATTTAACTTTTCTGATGTCCTTCCTCCAAACGTAACTCCTCAGTGTTAGATGCTTTGGATATTTTACTTCGAGGACCAGGTACCTCCTTGTACCTTCGACCTGGCCTGATTAACAGCAGTTAATCAGATCCAGAACCTCCTTTTTTCTCAACTGCTCCTCCCACTCTTCAAATGGATATCTATCTTGAAGCAATTGCTGCTAATTTTGTCTCTTTAGCTGCCTCTTCTGCTCCTCTAAGTCAAATTTATTTTGTAGTTTTTGCTTCAAGAGCTGCCATATCAACCTGAATCTTTATACATGCAGATGAAGTACTTGAAACACTGGAGCTTGTTCTAGAACTCCTCTTGCTTCTCCTGCATCCTGTATTTGATTCACTATCTTCTGTACGCACGTCAACTTGTAAGTCAGATGATGTATTTATATCGGACTCTGGATTGCCCATCCTCCACACTACCATCTTGTGGCACACCTTCAATCACTTCCAAATGGCTGGTTTGCTCAACAGCTGAAACCTGTTTTTATATTTCCTCATTCAGTTTTGCTTTAAGAGTAGGTTTATTTCCACTTGTATCTTTTGCCACCTTTGCAATTCTTCTTTAAGTTCCATTTTCTTCAACTTCTTGACACATAGCTCCTGGCTGCCATTTTATCCATACAGCCAATCATCGCACTCAGACATCAAACATCATAATAATTCCAAAACGAAAACAGTCCTGAGGACAAGCGGCAGTTTCTCCAAACTGTATTCTAACTTGCAATAAACACACAAAAGGAATTGTTCTAACTTGAAATAAACACATAGAAGGAATCCTTTACTAAGGCTTACCGCTTCTTCAGGTCCTTGGTATGCTGTTGGTATTTGTGCCTCTTTCTTCAACATGCTCTAAACAGAGCCCATTTGATTCAGTCCAAATTCCTAATCCAATTTCCGACTTTCTATTGTCTTAAATTCTGTCTTTTATTTAAAAATTTTTATAATAACCACAAAAAAATTCACATTTTATAATAATAAAAATCCATGTGGTGTGTGTGTATTATATCAGTTTCAACAGACTTCACTTCATACAGATTCAATTTTAATTTAGATTTAACCCCTCTTTAACCCCTATAATTCATTCTAATAAATTACTTATTTCCAACCAAAAAGGTTTAATCTTCGGACAATGCCAATTAGAATGCAAAAATGTACCAACTTCTTGTCCATATCTAAAACATAAATCCAAAAAGGTCGGGTTCAATTAATTATGCTCATCTATTTGCTTATTCAAATCTACTTCCCATCTTGAATTATGAACCCCTACTTTCTGAGCTTTCTTTTATTACTGAAATAAAATTTCTTTATATCTCCATTACACAACAATGAATCCACTTGTGTCCCTGCTGGGAATGATGGATCTTGACCAAAATTTTCAAGTAAAAAATCTCATAACCTGATAATAATCAAGTTTGGTATTCTTAGATACCTTAAACTTCTCCTTCATTCTACTAAAACTAATGAATTTCCCCACCTCAAACAATCCCCAATCTTCTTAATACAATGACATTGCCAAATCTTTAAAAACTGATTTCCCATAGAAAATGTAATAAGTCTATTTTGAAATAAGGGTGTTCTTCTTGACATTAATCCTCCTCATCCAATCGCTTTATCAACCTTATTCCAAAGTTCAATTAAATGTTTCAATATAAAATTTTATCTATTTGCTGTTAACAATCTTGAATTCCATTTATAAAAAAAGTCTCGTGGGTTAGATTCCCCTATTTTACTAAGTTCTATATTCATTCAAGCTGGTATTTTATCTAAGTCATACATTACATTAATAAAACACAACTGGGCTGATTTATAATAGTTCAAAAAATTGAGCAACTGCAAACCTCTTAAATCATATTTCCACATTAATTTTTCCTAAGAAACCCAAGCCATTTTCCCTTTCCTTAAAAATTTCCTATCACAAGCATTTAATTCCTTAAAACATTTTTTGGAGGCAAAAAGGAAAATGGATTATAAACTGGTTAAAGTCAGAAGTAGTATCTCAGCAGGGTTGGGTGTTGATACTTGTTCCTTGTTTGTACTAACAATTTCAATTCAATAATTCAAAGTGCCACTTCACAAATTTGCTGCCAGGACTAAATTAGTAATATGTACAAGATACAAAGACAAACAAGTAGAAGACATCAATAAACATTAGTACAGTGAAACACAAAAGTCTGCAGATGCAGTGATTTAAGTAAAAGCACAATGCTGGAGAAACTCAGCAGGTCTAAGTGTACTTTATACAGCAAAGATTGATGCATAACCATTCACTGAGCTTTCCCCCTCCTCTTGTTCTCTCTTGTGCTCTACCTCCTTTATTTGCATATTACCTCTTACCTGTGCACCTTCCTCCCACTCCTCCTCCCCGCCATTTTATTCAGGCACCTGTCTACATTTTGCTCCTTCCCTGATGAAGCCTGAAATGTTAGTTCTGCATCTTTATCTTTGCTATATCAAGTATGCTGTTTGACCTGCTGAGTTTCTCCAGCAATGCGTTTTTGCATTAATAGGAAATAATTATTGCAACGTATTTCAGTATTTTAAATTTCAAATGTGAGGTTATGCTTCATAACAGGATGAAGTTGGATATGATTTGGATAATAAAATTCTGATGCAGAAAACTTCCAAATGCTTAATTTAAATTGATTAAACTGTACTCTTGACAGTTCACATCTGCGCATTAAGATAATATGAAATTTGGGGAAAGAGCAAAACTTGAATAAAGTCCAGGAAATTTAAAAATAATGTCTTTATAATATTACTATAAATGCTCAGCTCAGTACATAAATCTATCCTAATTACCATTTCAATTTTGGAACATTAGTCTCTTGTCTAATTCTGTATCGACGATTACTTGCTGATTCATTGACAGAGTTGGAAAAGAACTCCGTTTCTACTTCTGTAACTGAATGTCCATTTTCAGATTTGACCATGGCATCTTCACTTCTGTTTTAATATCTCAGATCTATAATTTTCAGCATTAACATAAAATGTACACACATTTACTTTGTGAATGTTCAAATGTATTCAATATCGTATCACATGGAAAATAAGAATATAAAAAAAACAGGAGAAGCCCATACAGTGCCCCCAAACCTTCTCCAGTATTCAATAATATCGCATTTATTCCCATGCCTCAACATCAGTTTTCCACCCAAATATATTAGAGTTTAAAAAGAACCGTTGTAACCACTGAAGTAATTTTATTTGTTAAAATTCTATTGGGTGCATATGTATCTGCGACAGCACTGTACAATGAATAACCATTGCACAACCTCTTAGGTTTAAATTTTATTCAAAAAGTTACTGTTTCATGACATAAATACAAATCAGAACAGTACAATGAACAACAAAATATGGAGGACAACAGGATAAGGTAAATATAAAACATTTCAGTTGGTTGAAAACATACAGTTTGAAGAACTGCCTGTACAACGAAACACTTTTTTTTAAAAAGTAGAAAAGTCTGCTTTCACTTATTTTTAAAAAACCATATATACAGTCCTCAGCAGTTTTTATTAATGCAGTGGTGTAAGGAACACTAAAGGCAGTACTGCCAAATATGAGCAGTTTTTAAAGTGTGTAAAAGCAAACTATTCTTCAGAAGACAACCATTTATTCATGGTATTCTACTGAACTAAAAATAAAATCTGATGCAATTGCCAAGTTTTTATTTTGGCAAATAAAGACAAATATTTGTCCAAATTAAATAAACTGAAGAACTATGCAGCAGAAGGGGCTTGGGTTATGAGTGATGCAGTTTAAGGCATGGAATGATTTAAAGAAAATAGATCAACAGATGAAAGACAACCAGCAAGTGTCATGTACATTGTTTTTTTTATTATAAGTTAACATCAACATAGAGTTGATAAAATAACCAGCTGCCAGAGTACTGCAGAACAATGTTGAAAAGCGTTCTATGAGTTAATAGAAACTTTATTATAATTATGACAGAAAATTTACCATAAAAATTAAAAACATGAACCCAAATTTAAAGAATAACATAAATGGGTAATTTGTTTTGATAACTAGTATCTTCAAACTAATTTACATTATTAAAACAAAATGTACTATGACCAGCTGTAGTTCATTTAACCTGAAGATTGCTTGCAAAGACAGATGTGAATAAAATATAAAATACAAATTTAAAAATTACTTAAGCATGAATATCCATGCTATTTTAAACGCTGTTAATTTTTATTATAATTTTTAAACCTCGTCCTTTTGTTTGGAATTTCAAAGTATGAAAAACTGAACAAGATTCGCAATTATAAAATCAGCACCAATCATATATATATTTTTTATTTAAAATTTAGTTCCCTATTCCCAAACTTTATCAAGTCAAATAAATGTTTAGAGAAACTTTCAAACATACTACACCAAGCTCATTTAATCAGAGACACAATACAGTGGCACTACTGGAAGGAATTTAACTTGCTTCCATAATTTTACAGTCTCTTAAAATATCAATTTATCAGGCAACAAACTGCCTCTTCAAAGCACTTAATCTAGGTGAACAGTGAACAACTCCAATAAGCATTCTCCTGAAAGGAGAAAATCTGTACAGTTTTAATAGTTTAACTGCAATAACCAAAATATTTCTTTTAAAACTACCTCTCATTTTATTCATAAAAATGACATTTCCTCAGAACATTGAAACTCCAAGGACCTAAAAAGAACAGAAACAATGCATTTTGTTAAAAATAATTTAATACATCAAAAATTACAAATTAAAGAAAATATACAGAATACCGAGTAGGTTAGGTAGAATCTATGGAAAAAAAAAGAAAATAGTTCACTTTTCAGGGGAATGAACCTTCGTCAGAACTCAAAAAAAAGAGAAGAAACAAGTCTTGTTTTAAGTTGCAGAAGAAAGGGATTATTGGTGAAAGGGTAGAAGTCAAGGATGTCCAAGTAAATTAGTTTTGGAGTTCAGGGATACGAATAATGACAGCAAAGAGGGAAAAAAATGTTGGAATTGTGATATGCAGATCACCATTGCTGAAGATCTGAAATCAAGCAACTGCCAGAAATACTCAGATGATGTAATGACATTTGGGGGGAAAAAAATGAGTTAATGTTACAGATGAAAGAAAAGACATCAGAATTGACCAGCTCAACACAAATGGGTAAACCTATTTATTGAGTCTTGAGAGTTTTAACAAGCTTGGAGAGAAATAAAAGGTATTGGTCTTCGAACTTGCACTGGATTTAGTACAACAGTGTAGAATGGAAGTTAGAGTGAAAACTCATGGTCATTCATTTCCATTCTACGAGAGATCACATAATGGGCAATAAATTGGAAGACGTGAATTACTGCCTCCAGGTAAACATCTCCATTTAATCTGCAAGAGCAAACCCAAGTTTCAAGTAGTTGACCCCTGAAATTAACATCCCATCCTGAATCTGATCTTTATTCTAACAAAAACCAATGTAAATATAGAAAAGACCACCTCATCATTGCTTGAGGCAGGATCTATGGTAGACTATGGAATTCATAACGTTTAACAATTCTGTTTTTGCTTTGATCCAGTATGTTTCCATGTTCCTCTCCACTACCTTCATTGTTCCCCTATTTACACCCTTTAACACAGATCAGCTATTTCTATTTTAGATGGGTTCAAAAAGAATTGTCATTAGAATCATAATCTTTCATCAGATACATTGCTCTCCTTCTTACTGCACCTTAAAGCACACCTTTCCAGTTTGGACAACAGTTTGTTAACACTGCCCTTCTCTCCATAGATACCCCTATCCTACTAAACATTCCCAGCATTTTCTGTTTTTATTTCTGATTTCCAACATTTGGAATCTTCTGACTGAAAAGTAAACTTTAAAACAGTCAAAATGTATCGATAGTTTTGTGTTTAATGTGTTAATTGATTTTATCCATTTAGTTTTTGGTTTATGACATTCATGTCACCATAATTGGTTCAGTGAAATTAACTAAAAGCTCATGAAAAGGGGCAAAATATTTATTTATCTTAAAATAACTTTAAATGTTACAGTTCCAAACTATTAAATATTATAGCATTATTTTTTGATTAAAGTCAATTAGGATACAAATGCCAATTCAAAAAAAAAAATGCCAAAAGCACTCCAGGTTGGGTCTTTCTATAAACTAAGATGAGTTAGTGTTAATTTACAAAACTGTGATGTGTGGGCATTGGGAAAAAAACCCAAAAATAATGGATCAATTAAAGCTGACCCAAGAAATCGACCGCAATTAAAAGACTGCTCCAAGAAAATATTAAAAATTGCTTTCAAGTTAAAATGTGTACATTTTTAGAAGTCAGGAACACAAAAAACTTCTGGATAGTGGATTAACTTTATCTTACATTGTGGAGTTAATTTGATGAGTCATCATCCAATATCTCATCCCACCACCAGGAGCAAAAGTAGTTTCAATTGTGGAAAGGTATTTCAATCACTGGCATATCATATTTACTGAGACATATTCTTCAAATACTGTTGTTAAAGTCTGCAGATGGTGGGATTGTTGCTTAGTACACAAAAATGTTGGAGAAACTCAGCAGGTATCGCAGCATTATTTATGTAGCAAAAATATATAACCATTGTTTCTGCCGACTTTCTTGTTTAATCTCAAATACTGTATGTGATTTATGCCACACCAAAACACTATGATTCAGCTGTTGGTACCTGTTCAGTTTATAACCACGGTATTTCTCCACACAAGGTATCCTACCCAATCAATTACACGAGATCAGAAACTGAGAAATCCCAACAACATGATACTTATATGTATTGCTACAACTCGCAGCCAGTTTTTAAGTTATCATCTTTTTATCATGATACTCTGAAGACCAATTTTAAAAGCATGCTGCTTATGAATACTTTCATTGCAGCCTTAGAATAGTTCAATTGAAAACTGCTTAATAAATTTAATCTAATCTAGTTTAATTTGATGCACATTTTTGCTACTGGTGGAGCTGACGAGAACTTTCATACAAAGCATTAATTTGTTTTTCCTCACACTGAGACTCACCGAGTCATCCATTATTGAGGCAGGATCAAAGAAATCTGGTTTTAATTCATTTCTTTCGCGTCTGTTCTTGGATGGTGGCTAGAAATAAACAGTTTACAATGAGAACCTGCATACATTCTAAAAGTAATTAAACATTTTCTTTGCATCTTATTACCAGATCAATGTCGATGGTATCAAAATCCATGCCTTCATTGAGATCTTCGATACGGCCCTCAGATGACATCATTACATCTTCAACAATTGGCTCTTCATCGTCCTCCATCAGTCCTGTGCCACGACGACTAAAAACAAACATTTGTGAACTCTCTGATGATAGACTCACCTCTTTATCATTTCCCACTGTCCCACCTGGATAAGAGCATAGTCTGGATAAACAGGTAACTAGGACATTTATGTACATGAACAACCTTAGGAATAAGATCAGACTGAGACAATGAGCCTTTCCCCATCAGTTACCAATAATTGATAAAAATATTCATTCTCAATTCCTTTTTCCTCTGACGGAGGAATATTTTCTGCTCCACAGAAACAACCATATTGCTCCAGTCTCTCAAGAGCCATTGATTCAATTTATCAGCATATTCAAATATTTGTAATTTATCAAAAAATGACAAATGTTCAGTTTTAAACCCAAAACAGAACATTCTGGAAACATTCTGTAGACCAGGCAGTGAAAAACAAAATTAACATCTCAGGTTGACAGAGAAGATGTATGAAATCTCTAACAGAAACTTAAAAACTGTTTCCGCCCATTGATGCATCCTAATTTGCTGACTAATGCCAGCATTTTTTGCTTTCCTTAAAAAAAAATTCCTTAAACGATAATTATTTGTAAGAATTTGTGGCTGTTCCAGTATTGTATCCTGAAGTCGTTTGCCAAATTGGAGGCGGTGGAGGCATTGAGAGATTATGCTGAGACAGAGCTGGATATTGTATCATTATAGATGAGTGAATTTTGGAATTGTAGTTTCATTATGCTTTATTACTGAATAAATGGGAGGGGCATGGTACAAGACAGAGAAGCTACAATGGTAAAGGTTCTTGGGCTATGACATGGTGGGCTGAGTGAAATAAGATTAGAGGTGATCAACAAGAGAGGGCACCAAAATAAGGTAGCAGACTGCAGAATATTAAAGACAAATATACATCATTCACAGTTCTCAATTGTGACATAAATTATTGCTACTAAAAACTTCAAATTTGAAAATTTAATCATTTAGCTGCTGGAAAGATTTAGAAAGCTACTTAAGGGGCATTAATGAAGAAAGGGGTAATAGGAGATTACCCCCTTTACAAGATCAGCAGAGTTAATTGGAGATACTTTAAAGCAAAGGTTCATGGTGGCTGACTTGAAAGAGATGGAGTCTTTCTGATGGCCACCATTAATTGCGTTCGTTCTTTCAATGCCACTAATATATTCCCACATTCACTAATATTCCCATGCTTGATATAAATTGCCGGCACGTCTTTCCCACAGCCGCTATTAATTGTGTGTGTTCTTTCAATGCTGTTATTATACTCCCACGCTTGCAAAAAATTGCCGGTTCGACTTTCCCACGCCTACTATTAATTGTGGACATTGTTTTAACATGTAAAAATATTCTCATATAACGTGTGTGGGGGTATCTTGTTTGTAAAATACGCATATAACATGCATGTTATATGTGTAAAACTACGATAATAAAAAATAAGCAGAGAAAATGTGGGAATTATATAAAGAAAACAAAATGTTGGATGGGGACAAGAGTATGCTTGGATTAAAAGAGAGGAATGCAAAGATCACAAGTACCTTACATTTGGAGAAGTTTAAGACAACAGTTAGCAGCTGAGGTTTTAAAAAGTTATCTTAGTATTCTAGCCTAATCTTGGAAAAATGAGTTTTCCAAGAGAAAAGCAGCCAGATTTAGTGATGAATTGTTTAACCAGTTGAAAACTATATGCATTCAGATGTAGACAAAGATGTGAACTAAATAAAATCAAGCAACTGAAAAATGTTAAATAATGCAAGAAAAATATCAAATTAACGGAAATGATTTACAGGGGAAGATTAAACAGGTTAGAACTTTATTCCCTTGAGCAATGAAGAATGAGGGGAGATTTGATAGAGGTATACAAAATTATGGTGGGTATTGAGTAAATGCAAGTAGGCTTTTTCCACCAAGGTTATAGGAGAAACAAACCAGAAGATATGAGTTCAGGATGAAAGGCAAGAAGTTTAGGGGGTACATTTCTTCACACAGACAGTGGTGTGAATATGGATGAGCTGCCAGCTGAAGTGTTGAATGAGGATCCAATTCTAACATTTAAGAAAATTATGAACAGGTACATGGATGGGAGGGATATGGAATGGATGCAGGACAGTGGGATGAGGCAGAATAATATTTTGGCAGAGAGTGGAAGGGTCAATGGGCCTGTTTGTGGTGGTGTTAATGATCTATGGTTCCAAAAAAATAATATAACCAGAAAGCATGATTAAATGCGCATACTATTACGAAAATAGCATGGTCATGGATGGGACTGTCATTACTGATATTGCTTAACTAATTATCACAAAAATTTTGTATTAAAAAGTTTCCTAAAAGACTCACATCGCATGCTGGAGATTTGATCTTAATTTAACATAATTCATTGCAGCTCGCTCTTGTTGCCGTGCTTCCTCTTGTTGCCTTTGGGCAATCAACCAGGACATTTGACTACTGAAGAAAAGGACAAGAAATATATCAAAATGATACTCAACACTCACTTTGTTTCATTAACTCCATGATCAACTGGAGGTTTGCCAACACCAAGAGTCCGACACAGTACATACATCTTAACCAATATGTACACTGTTCAATTTTCTTCTGGATAGAATTTTAATTACATATTATTTGAGAAAATATTTCTTAACATTTGATTGTGTAATGATTATTCAGATAATCAAGCAGTCCACATCAAAATGCAGTCTGGGATGATAGGTAAGAAGTAACATTGAAATTACACAGGTGTTGGTCAATGATGTTATTGTAAAAGAGAAAATCCACCTTTTAATTGCATTCCGTAATTGATTCCCCCCAATGGCAAAAAAGAGTACTTGAGTAGCTATATAAAGTGGCTCCCAGTTGTTCTAAGGATTCGGAAATTTGAGTTATTGTGAGAGACTTGATAAACTAGGCCTGTTTTCCTTAGAGCATAGGACAAGGGTGGCCAAACCACAGCTCATAAATCACATTGACAGTTAATGTGCGGCTGGTAGAAATAAGTTGGCTGGAGGAGATTAATGGCATTCCCAAAGCCGCCCCCGGACACTCAAAATCCCTGCAGCCAGACCAGGGGGTCACAGCCCAGGCTATGTGACAAGGAGTGGGAGTGGGCACTGGAGGAATTGCCCCTGCAGAGAACCTGAGAGAGCAGCACACGCCAGTGTCGGGTTCTCCTCACTCAGCCCAGGCCTCACCATACCACAGCAGAGCACTGCCAACATGGGGTGTGCAGTAGGAGAGTCAGACAAATCTGAGGGTCCTCTACAGGGAGTGACCTCAGTGGCCCAGGGCTAGGCCAGGAGAGCTTCACTGAGGCACAGCCTACCCCAGAGAGGCAGGTATCTGTCCAAGTACTTGTGGGGGGGGGGGGGGGGGGGGAAAAGGTGAAGCAAGATGACAGAGACAAGGGGTCCCCAATGAAGACCTCATCCAAGAGCCATCAGGACAAGAACTGGAGCTGGCAGCAGCAGTGAAGGTCCTGTCAGTGGCCACGAGCAAACCCTGACCCCACAGGATGGAGGGCCAGCACCAGGCTGCACCCCAGCCTCTGCTCCCAGCAGTCGTTCCCCCAATCCTTGGAGGTTGAGAGGTTGAGAGGGGATCTTATTGAGTTCTACAAAATCAGAAGGGGCAGAGATAAAGTGCATGATAGTTTCCTGGAATTGCAGAAAGGCAACGAGAGTGCATTACTCTGATTTAAGAGGCGTGTGAGTTGGAAGGAACGTGAGGGGATAGTTCTTCACTCAGAGGATGGTAGACATCTGGATCAAGCTGTCAAAGTCAAAGAGGCCGGTACATTAGCTTTTTTTAAGTATTTGGGGGATAATTACATGGATGAGAAGGTCTTGGAGGAGTATGGGCCAAATCCAGGCAAGTGTGACTAAAGCAAGAGAGCACCTTGTATGGTATGGATAAGCAGGACCTGTGGGCCTGTTTCCTTGCTGAAACACCACGACGAAGAGCAGATCAAAGTCCGGAATTGAAGATTTAATGAAACCATATCGATATGGCATAAATCTGTTAACTTCACTGCTACACATCAGTAATTTATCTTGGTTTGATCCTTGCATGCCATGAGTTGATTTCAGCCACAAGATTATAGACATGTGCAGAATGCAAATTGCAATAGTTTTTGAGATAAATTTTAAATTGATGGCAAAATGAAATTTGCTTGTCATATTTTGGTCATTTTTCAGAAAAATCTGATCAGAGCATCAACAGGGAAAGACCAATTTTAAAGGCCAGAAAAAAATTGTAAATAATAGCCTCATAAAATGGAGAGAAACAAAATGCATGGCAGTAGTCTCACTAGCTATTTCTCCTCTGTTTTTCTTAATACACCAAAAATTAAATTGCCTTTCTTCAGAACATAATTTAAAATGTATTCCATTGTGCACATTTGAAAAAAGATTTTACTGTTGAGAGTTAAAACAGTCATGAAGAAATCAATGAGTGATTATAAGAATTCATTACTAATGTAAACAAGTGATAAAAGGGTTAAAGAATTTTTTTTACATAAAGTAATCAATTGTAAACATACTTATAGTCCACAGGAGGTTGATGATGTTGTGGCATTTGGTATACCCCCATGTAACTTTCCTCCTCTGGCCGCAGCCTCTTTGGCTCTCTCATAATAGTGGAGGTCAACTGCGGGCTTTGCGTCATAAGTGGGGATTGCAAACTATGTTCTCTGTTGATCCATGATCCGTCATTACTTTCTTCTGCTATGGAATTTGCACAGAATACTTGTAAGATTCTCAAGATATTTTGATCCACTGAACCAATGGTAATGTAACTGGCATATCTTTCTTTCTGAACTCATGCCTAAACATTCCCTTCTAAATGATAGAAAAAAAACAGGTGAATATCCATTATCTGCTGATGTTACTATCAAATTAATGGGTAAAAATTGCACAAGACGAGATTCAATTTTCTCCAGTGTAAGCACAAAGGCAATGCTGTTTCAAACAATCTGGCTAAGACAGAGAGATGGGTATGATAGCTCCTGAATCACATATTCATTCAAATCATTGGGCAGCTCAGAGAGGAATCAATTCTAGGTTAATAAATCCCCTACCAAACTTGTGAGAAATAAGTTTATTATCAGGTTCACAATTACAGGTTGTACCTCTTTAATTCGGTGACGTTGGGACCTGGCCATTGCCTGACCACAGAAAATGCCGGAAAACATAATGGACTCCTAAGGGAACCTCCTATTTAAACATATCAAAGGTAGAACAAAGCTTAAAACAGGAATAATACTGTGATGCGGCACAGTTAGTGTAGCGATTAACACAACGTTTTTACAGCTCCAGTGACTGTGACCGGGATTTGAGTCCCGCGCTATCTGTAAGGAGTTTGTACAAATGACAGCAGATTCAACCTTGACAGCAGCAGCTATAGGAACCGTGGGTTCGGGTCCTGCTCTGTCTGTAAGGAGTTTGTACAGCTATGTGCCACTTAACATCCACGATACATTCTGTGAAATTGGGTGTTATGCGAGATGGACATTGTGCAAACACATTATACAGGTACAAAATCCTTTATCTGGACATCTAAAATCCGGAAAGCTCCAAAATCTGGGAAGTGAGGAGAGAGACGGCAGCATGAGTCAGGTGGGCGAGAAACAGCACCGCAACTGGAAGGGGGTGGGGGTGGATACGGCAGCACAATTTGGGTGGGCTTAAATCTGGCTTTCCAAAATCTGGCAAAATCTGAAATTCGGAACACAGTGTCCCCCCGCCCAAGGGTTCCGGATAAAGGATATGTACCTGAATACTGAGCAAAGCTATATATCTGTAAACTTTTTATTTGTAAGATCAGTGTGGGAACTGATACGGGGCTGTAGGGAGAGAGTGGGGCAGTGGGATCAGTGTGGGGACTGACATGAAATGTGGGGAGAGTGTGGGGACTGATATAGGGCTGTAGGGAGAGCGTGGAGCAGTGACATTAGTTGGGACTGATACAAGGTTGTGGGGAGCGAACGGGGCAGTTGTATCACTTTGGGTATACAGTATACAATTTCCTATAGCTAGCGATTGTTTTTTCTAAATTGCTGTGGACTTGCTCACAGTAGCTGAGTAATTATGGGACCACAGATGTATATGCTGTTGGACGCTGCCCGAAGAATGTTAAGCAGCGCATACCTAAACAGCCCAGACCATGTGAGTTGCTTGACCACAGAGTGCCGGATAAGAGAGGTACAACCTGTAACACACATAGATGTACTGAAATTTTTACTTGCTGTGGCCAAATATACACAACTACAACAGCAGATATTAAATTACTATATGCTAAAATAGATAAATATAAAAAAAATTAGATATCCACAGTTGCAGTTAGTCCAAGTAAAAATGTTTTGCTCTGTGATGTTAAATGACATTTGTATGTAACAGTAAAAACTGTACTATATTATGAGGTTAGATATTGTCAATAGAATTGGACAAAAATGTCAATGAAACTCATTGTGGGAAGACCTGAAGAGAAAGTACATAAAATGAATGAATGGAAATTATATTTATGTTAAGAAATAGAACGTATACGAGATCAAATCTTACGACACTCCTCCAACACAATGAGAAAAGAATGCTCACCACATTGAGCATTCCAGAAAGAGCACGTTTCTTTTTACTGGGAGCTTCAAGCATACTTTTCTTGCCCATCATGTTGGAGGTAGCTGTTAGACAAGTATGTAGACTCTTAGGATTATAGTTTGCACAAAAACTCTGGAGAAACTCAGCAAGTTATGCAGAAAATATAGACACACAACCAACCTTTCAGCCCTGAGCCCTTCATCAAGGTATGAGCAAAAAGCAGGCAGGTGTCTGAATAAAATGGTAAGGAGAGGAACACAGGGCCACAGGCAAAAGGTGGATATGGGCGAGATGGCACGAGAGAAAAAAAGCAGAGGTGATGGGGGAGGGGATAACTCTCTGTATGGAGAGGGATGGGGGGTGGAGAGACAGAGGAAAGAAGATAGGGATGGGGAAGAGAGAAGGAGACAGGGGAGTGGCTTAACAGAAACCTGAGAAGTTAATGTTGGTGTCATCCGGATGGAGAGTATCCGAATGGAACATTAGGTGTTGCTCTCCAATTTATATGTGCCATAGTTTGGCAGTGCATGAGGCCATAGAGGTAGCTAATTTTAAAATATAACATTTTTTTCCTAGATTTTAAAAAATCCTCAGGAGAAGCAGCATTTTATGGAAACATGAGGTGAAGAATTGAAAGAAGGGAACAAGGAAGTAAAGACATGCAATGATCACAGAGGATTCCATCTTTTGGTGAACATATTTCTACAACCACAAGTCCTAAATGGTGTGTTGCTTTCCTTGCACTGGGTAAAATGAATCTGAGAGGATGCTAGGATGAGGATTTGGCTGTGTAGTGCCAGAACAAAAATCCTATTGTCAATGTAAGCAAGATCAAGGAACTTCCTATGAATTTTTGAAGAGGAGGCTGAGGGACCATGCACCTACCGTCAATGATGGCACAGCATTGGAGAGGGTATTCATCTTCAAATTCCTGGGGGGGTGGGGGGGGGAGTCCACATATTAGAGGATCTCACCTGAAGCCAGCTCCTCATGGCAACAGTGAAAAAGGCTCACCAAAGCCTGTATTTTCAAACAAGACTGAGGAAATTTGGTATCGTCTTCAAATAATGAATCAAGTATGTACTGTGGAAAGGACTGACTGGTGGCATCATGGTTGGGTTTGGAAACTGAGGTGCCAAGGAACACAGAGTGCAGAAAGTGGCAAACCAAGTCGAAACCCCAAAATCAAGTCCACCAACTTCCTGTCTATTGAAAACATCCACATGAGATGCCACCTCAAGGAGTAGCCCTCATCATAAAGGACCCCCATTGGGGTGGTCACAATCTCTTCTCACTGCCACCTATAGGTTCAAGGACACTTTCATTTTCCATCAGCTGTCAAGCTTTTCAATTTCCCCATGCTACTGTAACCTTACACTAGTCCAGCACCACCAAAAGATGTCTGATGTTACATCGCAGACCAGCAGAAATAGATATTTACCAAGAGACTGTCATTGTTTTTATTTTAAAACAATATATTTATTAATAACTATCAATAATATACACCTTAATCAACTTACCCCCAACTATGCGCAAATATACCTATGTGTGAGTATATGTGTGTGTGGGATACCCAAACCATTATAGCTTAGGTATAATTCTGGAAAGTCAGCCCAAAGTTCAGTCTTAGAAATCCTGTATTGAAATGCAGACTCTTTAACTGATGCTCAGAAGTAATCTCAAAGGAGGTGGGAGAGAATGAGTGACTGGACCGATGAAAATTCACAAATCTTTGTTGAGTTGCTTGCTGAAAAATATCCATCTGGACGAACAGTTGTCACAATGCCCCTTTTTCTTGCGTAGAGCAAGTGAAACACATGACTTTACTATGCTTCAAAAACCCTTGGCTAGAGCGCGTATCTGATCCAGATTACCGCAGGAAAGCATGGATTTTCATCACATCAGCTCTTCACCTAACACATTACGCCTGCTTTCCCCATTCCTATACCCTAACAATTAATATTTTCTGTAGCAACTCACTCCATATAAAATGGCTGCAAGCAGATATTCCTGAATACAGCATTTCAATTAGATATATTTGCCAGGCAAAATGAAGGGGACATCTTGAGGATTCTTTTTCATGGAATTGATAATTGATGTTTATGTGCATTAGTTTAGGCCACTATTCGCTTCCCATCTGCTTATTTCCTAGTACTTTAGTTGTTTAAGATGCTGCTGTCAGATCTGTGACCATGATGAAGTTCACTTTGTAAACCTATCACAGTAACTCTCCCATATTTGGGCACAGGTTGTTCAGGTACAACCTCAGCCTGAGGTTTCTGGGAGAATGAGATGCTGATATTAACCAATGGGAACTAAATTAACTAATTTTTGTTTTTATTTTTTTTTAATTCCCACAAAAAAATTAACACATTAATTTGCTTTCATGTCAGTATGTAATGAAATGAATAAACTGATAACCCTGACTTGATTAAAGTAGAGAGTTTTGGTAAGGATTTACCTTCAGGTAATTTTCGCTTTCCTGTAGCTGGTTTTGTTTTCTTGCTTCTCACAGAGGAACCTTTGTTGCTAATTCCACTGACAACAGACATCGTATCATCATCACCAGTCAATAAGGAGTTTCTATAAGATATCAAAGGAAGCCACACATCTTCCCTGTGCAAAGTTATCTGTTCACTCATAAACTTTTCCAGGTAAACGTAGCTGAAATCAGAAAAACAAAACTGTTACGTGAAGCAGATATAGTAAAAACTGGATAATAACTAAACATGTTCAGAGAAAACATTGCACTGAATGTTACCGCATTTTACAGCAAGATTTAAAAATATTTTGATACTATACTTACAGTGTTCTTTTGTCCTGTCTAAGAAGTTTAGAAGAGAATTCACTCAGAATATCCAAGAAAGCTAAATTCACAGCAGGATAACCCTCTCCATTTACATTGGGCTCCTTGAAGGCAAAGTCAATGCCATCTCTGCAAATTCAATGTCAGTTATAATTAGAAAATAACCAAGGCACTCCCAAACTACCATAAACTGAATGCATGGTTTGGTTGTTACATATAGTAATCCAGCATTCAATCAAGTGGAAACTCAAACAGCTGTCAAATAAATAAATACAATTTTAAATAAACGAGAATAAAAAGTTTTAAATTATAAAAGTCAACGGTTGGAGGAGTTGCGGATGGAGATGGAGATGAAGATGTTGAAAGTTACAAGAGGATATAGACAGGATGCGGAGATGGGCAGAAAAAGTGGCAGATGGTGTTCAATCCTGTTAAGTGTGAGGTGATGCATTTTGGAAGAACAAACCAGAAGGCTGAGTACAGGGTTAAAGGCCAGTTATTTATGAGTGTGGATGAACAGAGGGACCTTGGGGCTCAAATCCATACATCCCTCAGGGTTGCCTTAGAGGTTGATAGGATAGTTAAGAAGGCCTACAAGATCCTGGCATTCATTAATAGGGAGATTGAATTCAGTAGAGAGGTTATGTTGCAACTCTAGAAATCTCTGCTAAGACCACTGTGGTCACTTCATTATAGGGAGGATGTGGAAGCTATAGAGAGGGTGCAGAAGAAATTTACCAGGATGTTACTGGAATTATAAAACAAGTCTTATGAGGCAAGGTTATCAGAGTTGAGACTTTTCCCTTTGGAGCGTAGAAGGATGAGATGAAACTTAATAGACGTCTACAAAATTATGAGAAGCATAGATAGGGTGGACAGCCAGTGCCTGTTTTCCAGGGCAGGAACAGCAAACACCAGAGGTCATATGCACAAAGTGAAGGGAGGGAAGTTTAGGGGAGATATCAGGGGTAAGTTTTTTTTAATATAAATATAGAAAGTTGTGGGTGCCTGGAATACCTCGCTAGAGATAGTGGTGGAGGCTGAAACATGAAGGGCATTTAAGAGAATCTTAGACAAGCACATGGTTTGGGGAAAAGTGGAGGGTTACAAGGTAGGGAGGGTTTAGTATTTTCTTTAGGAATATTATGGGTCAGAACAACATCAAGGGCAGAAGGGCCTGTACTATGTTGTAATGTTCTACAGAAATGTTATCAGAAGCGACACACATCCCCTTGGGAGCAAACATTCACCCTGCAGAGCACCCTGATCATGTCCTGCCCACAGCAGATGTTTGAATAAAGTTGTGTTTGAATAAAATAGCATCATGCAGGATGAAGAACCTGCCGGCGTCACTTGCCATTGGAGCAACTCTCCGAAACTCCTGCCCAGTAAGAGCATTTATCTTCTTTGTGCATCGGTAAGGCTTTATCTGTAACTTGAGGGGAGTTTAATCATGATAGCAGCACGGTTAGCAGAGCAGCCAGGTGCAATGCTGTTACAGCATTCATGACTGCGGCTCAAATTTAAAGCAAGGTGCAGCAAGGATTTGATCAGGACACTGGTGTGGAGGTGATTTGGGTTGGACTGAGGGCCTGACCAGGACACTTACGTGAAGGGGTCTCAGGTTGACCGAGGGTCTGAGCGGGACACTAGGATGAAGAGTCAGTTGATGCTGCTCACCGTTGGGGTGACTCTCCCAAAATATCTCCTTGTATCTGCCCAGTACGAGTCTATATCCTTATTAGTACATTAACAAGGTTTTATCTGTGGTAGGGGGTTTTAATTATGACAGTGGCACGGTTAGTGCAATGCTGTTACAACGCCAGCAACCAGGATTCTAATTTAAATTTACATTTTGTAAGTTACATGAATTACTTGATTAAAGAGAACTTTACACAATGAAAGTCTACAATACCGATCATGGGGATTTTACTGTATAATAAAAAGGTAAACAAATGTATTCAACCTATGTTGTAAATACAAATTAGTCCCACAAAACATGAATGATCTTGAATGAGATAGAGATTTAAACAGCACACATCCGTCTCCTTTGTGCAGCTGATCAGTTTGTGATTTCCTGGAGAATGACTTGGTCTTTGCTTTGCAGCAGTATATATCTAACAATATGGAATTCAGCAGAATTGGAAGGCACAGACAAAAAGTTAACAGGTATCTTAAAAACATAGATGTAACCATTTTAAAAAAGTATCATTCTGGCTGCCTGAAACCAATTGATGGCTACATGAAATAATCTGAAATAATGACTTGATATCTCTGCTAATATCTCAAACAACTTTGGAAAGCAGAAGGATAACATCAATTGTGAAAAATGAGGAAGAAATATTCTACAAAATATTTTGATACCTTTGAGATTATGAACTTGGAAAACTATTTCCTCCAGGAGATTTATGGGTGACATGCAGCCCATGAAAGAACATACTTCATAAAGTTAACAGAAAGACAAAAATTGAACCCAAACTCAAATATATCACTCTATTCAAAGTTAGCACCACCTTCCAATATTCCTCATCTGGAACTGATGAAACCATGAATTATTACTCAATTATTCAATAATATCCTGGTTGGCTGCTCCTACCTTATGTGATAAAGCTGAAAATGTCCAAGCAAAAGTGGCATATGCTAGAAATTTGAAATAAAACTAGAAAATGTTGCAAATGGTCCAGTCAGGCATTTCCATGTAGAGATAGAGAGTGTTACTGTTTTCGATCAACAGTCTTCAAACCAATTTCTTTTCTTGAAAATAAAATGTTTGAAAGTGTGGCTATGAAGAAGTCATCCAATCTAAAACATCGATTGTGAAATTAAAATGAAGGGCCTCCAGCTTGAAACTTGCCCGCTTCTCTCACCTCTCAAATGGCAACTGACCTGTTGAACATTTGCAGCATCTTTTGTTTATATTTCATAAAGAAATTAGCAGCCATGTTAATTTGCACTAATTCTTGTTCATCCATCACTCCTGGACTCCCCATATTTGCATGGAAATGACACGGTAAGATGCCATATTTATTCAAAATTTTACAACTGAAATTTGTTTTTTTTCATTGTTGAAAAATAACTATTTCTGGATCATCTTGCATCACTCAAAAAAAAACTTGAATCAAACACTTCCAGATTCAAGTCAAATGAGTAATGCCAACTTTTTTTTTCCAGTCAGGTCCACACAGCACGACACAAGTTTCATGTGCAATGCTCCTCCTGATGTACTGCAGGATCGTTTGGATATTGTTTTCCTTGATTCACTTATCAGTGGGTAATCGAAGGAACACATGCTTTTAATACTCCTGTAATGATTTGGAAGGCCTGCATGGTAAATTAAATACTGAACTAAATTCTCACATCCCCTGCTAATATCCCCCAAAGGTTCCTGACAAACCTCTCCACACCACCCCGAAATTCCCATGCTACCAAATTTTGGCCTCTGAATGCTTCGCTCAGTGCCAACTCATGTGATAACGTTACCAATGCCATCCCTAATGACCTCAAACTCACCTGAAAAAATGGCACAAATTTTCTGAACCCTTCCCATTTTACCATGCAGATATACAACAATACCTGAACTTCCTCAATCCTCCCCTATCTAATTGTGACAAACATTGAAATGCCCCTATTCCAGTGTTCCCTTTCACTCACACCACCAAGCAAACAGACACTATTAAGTATACAATACTTTATCTCCTTTTCCTTCAACATGTACCTGCAAACGTTTTTCAAGCAATCAGAGCAAAGTGCTGCCAGACCCCAACCCCTCATACCACCATCCAACTCAGCCAGATGCCCACCATGACTGGCCTCCTTCAGATGGTTTTTGGAGACAAGGATTGGGCATCACATTTTTAAGATAATATACACAACATCAAGGTGGCAGGTGTATTTATATTTGATAGGATACAAACTAAATGCTTTATGACAGACACTGTGTACATTACTTGAGTATATCCTTTCAGTTGCAAGAAGATCTGTGGTGCTAAGCATAAATTAGTCTGTTAATACTCTACGTTTATGCCATATTTTTTTAATATGAAAAGAGTGACAAAGAATTGGTAGTTTTGAAATGCCAAACTTTCTTGTCTTCATGCTTTTATAACTTAATTTTACTTATCTCAGAAATTATGATCTCAAGAAACGAAATATGATTTTAATCACAATAAACACTTACTTGTGCAGCATTGCGACAGCTTCTCTGGTTTTCAGCTGATCTAAGCCAAACGTTAGTGAGAAACGGCGAGCAAGTTCTTTAACGCCACTAAAACTAGGACTTGTTCGATCAAAATTAAGTCCAATGTCCTGATCCAATTCACTAAACAACTGCAAATAATTTAAATAAAACATCATTGGGGGGGGGGGAAAAAGCAGTAATATTTAAAGGAACAAAAAAAACAATGAGAAAATATGTATTATACTAAAAATAAAAACAACAAAGATCATTCAGAATTCTATACTCAGAAATTCTGTCCCTGAACAAATTTAAACAATTCATTCAGTCTTTTACACCTTACTGGACTTATTTCTCACACTTTGCTTGAGCTTGTTAGCAGGGGTGGCCAACCTTTTAACTTTTAATTTAGACATTCAGCACGGTAATAGGCCATTTCAGCCCAAGAGTCTGTGCCCCAGTCTAAACTAAAAATTAAAAGGTTGGCTATCCCTGGAATAGAGCATGCAAAATGTCATCACAAACCTTTTTACAAAAAAGGCCCAAACTGATTTGAAAACAGGAACTGATTTATTTTTTAAAAAATGTCTCAAACTAAACGTAATTCTTCCAAATGTGCAACAAACCAGTAAAAAAAATACATAGATAACATTTAAATACACAATTTATCTTTCCACAATCCTCAGAACAGTTTTCATGATGAATTTCTCATGTACAATAGAATGCGAAAAATGATGAAACATATACAAGATATGTATACAACATATGCAGCTGGTGGAGCTGCTATCTCAGTGCCAGAGACGAGATTCAACCCTGACCTGTCTGTGTGGAGCTTCCACATTCTCCGTGACTGTGTAGGTTTCCTCCTAAATCCTAAAGATTGTGAAGTGATCGTTCACCTGGCCATTGTAAATCGAACCCAGTGAGTCAGTGAATGGCAGAATCCAGGAGAAATTAACAATAATGAGCCCATTTCTGTGCTGAAACTCTAGAAATGGGTGAACACCCCTCCTAAAGTTTTATCTTACAGAATCAACATTCGATTTACTAATGCTCAAATATTATTGATACAATGTATTATGCTACAGATATGTTTATATATTCTAGTTCAGCTTGATATCTCTTCTATCATTGAGATGCAAGATCTTACCTGTTGTAAGCTAAGTATAAGGGTCTTTGCACACTGAATTTTATCAGTTTGTCTGCACTTGCTCATAGTTTCCTTGATGATATCTCCATAATCATTGTAATACTACGGAAAACAATCATGTATTATGGATTAATTTATGATTAGATAATTATGGACCATTTCCCAAAGATATCCAAAAGGAAATGAAATATCCTTACAGGTAATCCAAAGCAAGAATACACTGAACAATAAGGACTTCATATTTCATCTAGCCAGTTTTTCTAAGCATGTGAAATCCTTTTGACTTAACATTTATTAAAAACAAATACTTATTTTCATCCAACATTCTCTTAATACGTTGAAATGGTCTCCCTGTCCTTTGAAGTATTAGCAGCTCAGTTGCAATCAAGGTTTCACTTTAAGAAAATGAGGTTGAAAATATTTACCTTCATGTACTGCTTAAAAATATCTGCAGCTGTATTCATGTCCACCACATTATATACAATTAATTTACAGAAAGCTGCAAGAAGGTTCCTCCTTTTATGTAAAGCTTCAATTTTACCAGCCTCATCATCTTGATGTCCATCTGTAAAATATACACAAGAAATAATAATGAACGAAAAAGTTGGAAGTCAAAGTTTGTGAGCTCTTCTAGATTGTTTCAAAATCTCTTGAAAGGAAAGGCAAATCTCCTCGTACATGCAAGTCAAAATGATGGGCTTACATGGAAAGCAGCATTTCTTGCATAACAATATGGTTAGTGAAATCAATGTTAAAATGAAGAAGTCTGTAAATGGGACAGGTAAAACCCAATTTCTGTATTTTGAGGTCCACAGTAGAAAAACTGTTCAAAATGATGAATGAAAGAGAACAGATCAGACACTCGTGCTCAATCATGAACAGGGCAACTTCAATTAGGTATCAACAGACTCAAGTCCATAATCTCTTTCTTTTCCTCGTTTGCTGTTTTTCCACTCGCAGATTCTATCCCCTGAGCTGCTCATTTATTTCCCACTAATGCCAATCTTCGTCCATATTTACTTTTTCCTAATCATCTTTTCATTTTCTCCACAGCAACTTTCTGCTGATCAAACCCAGAAGTCAATTTTCTCCTAAACCATATAACCATATACGGAGCAGAAACAGGCCATGTTGGCCTTTCGAGTCCGCACCGGTTCACTGATTTTGTGCGCCCTCTTCAGGCATTGGTCCCGGTAGATCTTCATTCAATAACGATGGGCGAATTCAATGCAGGTGGAATCTTATTGAAATTGAAATCAAGATTGTTGACCTGGAACCACACAACCAGATTCTTGATCTCCATCCTTCTTTCTGACTCATGGTTACTTTACCCAGGTGTTCATTATCACCTGGGTATAACCCCCTGGTATCAGGCACCAATGGGGATTGGTGATGCTGCAAATGCGAATTTTCAGGTTGCTTGACACTCACTCTTAAAATGCTTAACTAATACACCTACATTAAGAATAAATAGTTTAAAAGACAAAAATACTGCACTTACTCTGAGCTAATTTCACTTGCATGAATATATAAACCTGAAGAATTTTACTTTAGTTTCAGTCACATTCTTTGAAAATATTTCATCCCCATAGAGCTGCCTGAAAGACTAACAATAACATTATTGATAATTAACCCTCTTTCCTCGCTTATCGATAAAGCTTTACTATAATAAACAATAATATACTCATAAGGATAAAGGGTCTCACTATGCAGAGATTGAGCCTCTTACCAAGAAGGCAGCCAATGGCACGTGGCATCAACCAACTCTTCAACCTGGGCGATGCCATTTTATTCAAACACAACTTTATTCAAACAGCTGAAAAGAGCAAAGCACAACCAAATATCTACTCCCATCTTCACCTAAGGTTTATGTGTTACTTCAGAGAACATTTACTTCAACAATTTTAAACTTTTATTTAAGTTTTTATTTATTCCTATTTATTTTTTATTTTATTTCTTTCTTTCTTGATTTCTTTTGGCAGTTGCTGGAGGTTATCTGTTGCTTAAATTCTGGATAACGGGAATTTCACTGTTTAATGATTTAGATGCAAAAGCCAATGTTTCTATTTCTCCGTTCCAATAACCCAGAACTCATCCTACTAAAAATTCATTAACATTTTCCAACAACATAATTGGACAGCAATTAGACGTTGCATCTTTGGGTAATATTCTCCCTCATAATGGCAAAGAACTGGATCTCTGGATTAGATTTTAATCATTTTCAACCAAGGAAACCAGTTAATGACCAGAAAAATTAATCTCCTGGACAACAGTGCTTGCATTCCAGGAAAAGTAGCGTAGTTTGCATTTCATTATTACGATGTACATGGCTCACTTGAAAATGAGCAACATGACAGGTTTTGGCATAAAATCACAAGCAGCTCAAACTGTTTGAATTAAAACATAACAAAAATCACACAGATAAACTTTCAAAGTTGAAAGATCGCATATCAAAAATTTGCTTGTTTCTCTCCACGATGTTGCCTGAGTGTTGGATATTTCCTATATTTTCCTTCTCATTTCTGCTGTTCTTCATGAGTATCCTATTCTACTTTTGCGTTCCCATTTGTATTGATGGGCCACTTCACTGGCCAGGCATAAGCAGTATTATCCAAAAATCACAGAGGGCAAACCAGATTCAAGAAAAAAGTGTTCACAATGATAATTCTCCAAATACCACCAGAATAAGTTTTCTTATCACCTCCCTTGTTCACAACATTGAGAAGCTAAGACTTCAATAACAGCACGTCTGCTTCATCAAGTTCTACTTGTTGTTCAAACTTATTCTACACTTAGTTTAATCCCCAAGCAAAGATGTAATTATTTGCCACAGATAAGCATATTAAAAAAAAATGACATCACTCACCTGTACTATGACCGTCTTCATCCTGGTCAATAAATACATGGTCCAAGATGAAGCTGAGTAACTCTGATTGTAGACATGAATCTGGAGTGTAAACCAGAGGTTCCAGAACTTCACGTCCACCTGTCATAATCTGGTGGCTAAAAATCATCAGAATATCACACAAGATAGTGAAAGCCTACAAAACAAAATAGAAATGATTACTGAAAGTTACCAAATCTACTTTGAAAGGAAATGCATTGCACTAATTAAATGTCTCTTATTGTGAGTTCACCAAAATTTACAATAATTAATTTGAAACAAGAACACTTCAAATGTATCTTTTGATCTTAAGGTAAAGAATACTTGTATGATACAATACTAACGTATTTCTTGCTCCAAGGTCTGCTTTTAGTCTGGAATTTCTAAATTGAGTTCTATCAGTGCTCATTCCTCTAACTTATAGCAACGTGGCATATTTCCACACACACAAAAAAACAAATTCTTAGGAGGAATGATGTTCTAAAAGAAATAACTCTTCTGATCCCATCAGCTTGAAAAAAAAACCCTTCACAAAAATAAACAAATAACATAATATAATGTAATGTATTGCAATTATCACTAGATACCAAATCTATGAATTAGGCAATTTGCATTAAAAAATTCTTTGACTTCTTTGGAGCGATTATGTAACATATGGATGTCATTCTACCTATCATGGGCACGTTGGATTTTTGTGATTAGTTCATAACAATTCTCTGTGAATGATCATTCTGAATCTGTTGATCGATTTATTTTTAATCAACCATTCTATCATTCCCTAGCTAAAACACTGCAAAATCACCACATTCAACTGCCTAGGAATTTCTCTTTTAAATTTATGACTCTTTGCCATCATCCCCTGAACCAGCTTGAAGACTTCCTTAATCCAAATATGGAATTTGAAAATGTGAAAAAAAATTCTTAACAGTTCATCAGTTGAAATGGAATGTAACCTTTCACTTATTCTCTCAAACACATCTTGCATTTTGAACGTGTCAATGCTTCCCACGTTAAAGTCTTTTGCCATTTATATTTTAAAACATTTTGACATTGATTTACCTCAACTCTCACCGATGAAAAACTGTATATATTTGAACTCCATTCCTGTTTTTTTAAATATTAAAGTGATTCCACTGTGAACATATTTGCCCTTGTCTTTTTGATTTAATAATATATTAACACCTGATTAAATTTCATCTCAAACATGATTTCCTATTAAACCATGATACAACCAATTTTGATGTCCCCTGGAAACTCATTAGATGGCAACAAATTTTTCATTCTCTTGTTCTTCAATATTCCAATGAATCTAAATCAGTGGTGTTTAAACTGCCCCCCAAACTCACATTCCACCTTAAGTAATCCCTATGTCATAAGTGCTCTGTGATTAGTAAGGGATCACTTAAGGTGGTATGTGAGTGGGAAGGGAAGGTTGACAACGACTGATCTAGACCCAATTGTTATTCAAATATTTGGCTTGAGAAAAATTGTCATTGGTCCATTTCCTTTGGAATTATGAAACCGTGCACATAATGAGTCCATTAGGTACAATTAAAACAGTGATTGTCAAAATGCTGGAGGAACTCAGCAGGGCTTAGAGTGTCTATAAGAGGAAATGATATATAACCAGCATTACAGGCCTAAGCCCTTCTGCAAGGTATGAATAAAAAGTAGCCAGGCATCTGAATAAAAGGAATGGATAGGGGAGGAGCGCAATCCAACAGACAAATGGTGTTAATTGGCTAGGGATAGAAGAGGAGAGGAAAGGAAAGGTAAAATTAATTGGGTGAGGGGGGTGGCTCTGAGAATGCAGAGCTGGAGACAAAGGGAAAAGAAACGAAAGAAAAAGAGCAAGAGGAGATACCGGGATAGATGGGGGTGGGGAGAGTGCCAAACAGAAATTGGATAAGTCGATGTTAATGGCATCCAAATGGAGGGTGCCCAGACAGAATACAAGGCGCTGTTCCTCTAATTTGGGGGCAGCCCCAGACCATGTCAGCAAGGGAATTAAAATGGGTGGCCAGTGGGATATACCCACTATTGCAGCAGAGTAGAGGTACTCGACAAAGCCATCTCCCAGTTTTAGTATGGCATCAGTACCTTTGACTCCATCCTTCTTAACATGCAAGCCAGCATTGAAATTGCCTAAGTTATTAGCTGCATGCTAACTGTTTGTGATTTGTGTATGAAGACCTCCAGATCTCTGTGCAACATCATTCTACATTATCCTATTTTTTTTTTTAATTTATTTTCCCCATCAGTGATCAAGGTGACATTCCGCTGACTCCAAGTCACTAAAATGCTTTCTAGACCTTGTCCTCCTCAGAAGTTGGTATCTCACCTATGGAATATCACCAAACTTCCTGACAAAGCACTTAGTTCTTTCATCTCATCACCCAGGAAATCAAGAGTGGAGATCTCAGCACTGATCCCGTGGCACTCCAATTATAAAATGGCAATGTGAAATTGATGTATTCATGCAACTATCTTCTGTGCCTTTCTCAAAACCTCAACATTGTACCTGCAATGGGGCAACCAGAATTGCACACAATACTCCAGTGTGGCCTAACCAATGTTTTACCCATAATAAATTTAACACAACTACTGTCTCTTTCGGTATCAGAAATGCATTATCTCCCTCGCACTCATCTCTTCTTTTTGTCACTGATTTCTCTTCATCTTTCCCTTTCAGTCATCTCAGGTTCACCCACACAGCTCTGATGCCCAAGTAAATCTGAACAGTAAAACTCTGATGCAAGAAACGTATAGTAAAATACCAAAGTATCACTAAGGCAAAAGGAGCAAATAAATAAGGAAGAAAGTACAAATCTGAAACTTATGTAATTTAAAAATATAACTTTTTTTGTTGAAAGGTTTAGCATTTATAGAGAAATGATGTTGCATTTGAATTTACTGCTTCTAGAAATAAAAGTGGACATGGTAACAGAATAGCAACATTTGTTCTTAATTTTTACATGAATGGCAGGCTATGAGCCAAATGTACACATAAAATACTTTATGTAGATTATGAAGTGAGGACAAAGGACAAATTTAACTATGGACTTATAAATTTGGCGTAACACAATTTGAAACACTATTATTAATTATATTAATACGAAATAAAATGAAAACATGACATTTTACAAAGCATAACCAGTTAAAAATGAAGTGTATGGAATGGAAATTTAATTTGACGCAAGGATAAAAAGTTCTTTGGACTCTCAAAAAGGCTACCATGGAGTTCATGAAGACAAATGTGATTTCTGAACAGCTTAAATGTATCTGCAAGTGATAAAATTATGGAGTTTCAATAAAACAGTTTAATTTCATAACAAGATTTTTGTTTGAGGTCACAAACTGCAGGTATAAAAAAAAAATGTTATTTCACCATTTATCCGAAGGAGCTAAATAAATGTCAAACTGAGAATGAATGGAGTGACCATCCCCTTCCAATTCTACATATAAAGCAGCATCATCAATCACTGTTCGTGCAAATGGCCAATGAGATAAATGAAAATACATGGGTAATTTTGTAGCTGTGATCTCTGTTACCTGTTCTTTAACAGCTGTATTAACGTTTGTCAGGTACCGCTGACAGATCTGGCAGAAGGCTCGCATTTGTTTCCGTAGCATTATTAATTCCTCCTGAAAAGAAAATGCACGGGGTTATTGGAACCTTCCATAGTATCTGCTGTGGAGACATGACGATTCTCCTTTCAATAAATTTTCCCACCAAAATTTTCAGATGTGACATATTGCAACATTCACAAGTGACACATTGTAACAAATGCAAGCAAGTTCAGAGAATCATTCACAAAAAAAAAATTAAAAACGAATTCAGCAATTGAAATGCAAATACTTAATGACTACGACGTGTTCCGTGAAATAGGACGTTATGCAACTTGGACATTGGGAAGTATATATGGTGTTTGCACAAAACGACAACACTCAAGAGACACACAATACATGAGATTGGATGCTGCTGCCTACGAGTCGAAGTATGGTAAACGTATCAGTTAAGTAGGGAAGGTTCACATTAAAAAAACGATAGAAAGTACAGTACAGACAGAAGACAGCAAAGTAAGCGCTTATTAGGACTATAAAGACATATGTATTATCACTTTGTTTACAAGGGACATGAGATGCGCGTCCGCTGCGTCCCGTTCTCGATCGGGATTTCTGATCTCTATTATAATCTTATGGGACCGTGGATTTATATATGCAGCCGGACGTTGCTCGAAAGGACATTATGCGGCACATGTTTCTTCTTCTTTGGCTTGGCTTCGCGGACGAAGATTTATGGAGGGGGTAAATGTCCACGTCAGCTGCAGGCTCGTTTGTGGCTGACAAGTCCGATGCGGGACAGGCAGACACGGTTGCAGCGGAAAATTGGTTGGTTGGCACATGTATTTAAAAAACAAATCACTTAGAATGTACATAACTTATTTGAAGCATTGAAAAGATCTGAATTGATAAGCAACAACAATCTGCTGTAAGAACTCAGCAAGTCAAGCAGCATTAATGGAATAAAGAAGAATCAGTTTCTGGGCAGAATCCTTCATCAAGACTTCTTCGATTATTTTTCACCCACATACACGACTCAACCCCAAATTCCTTCAGCAGATTGATTGTTGCTCCAGATTCTCACATAACCCTGAACCTAACCTCCTATATGTCTTGATTTCCTGTTTAATAGGTTGCAATCAGTGAAGGTGGATAATATCTCGTCTTCAATCACAATCAACACATATGCTGTGTACTCTGTCCCTTCCGCACTCCCTTTGCACTCACGACTGGACATCAAAATACCACTCCAACTCCAAATGCACCACAGCAGTAGGTCTGGTATTAAATAATCATGAGACCAAATAGAGGAAAAAAGATTGAGAGCATAGAGGCATGGTGCCAAGATAACATCTTTCCACATTTATAAAACAAAGATGATCATCAACTTCAGAAAGGGGGCAAAGTCCACATTCTTGTCCAAATTAATATCGAAAGAGTAATTATTTTTCTTCTTGTTCTTGGAAATAAATATCTCAATGTCCTAACCTAGGCAATCATGTTGATACAATGGTCAAGCGAACATAATAACATCTCCACTTTCTCAGGAGACTGAGGAGATTTGGCATGTCCCCCTTATCCCTCAACAACTTCGGCAGGTACACCATTAAAACCATATTTGCTGGAAGAATCACAGCATGGCATTGGAGCTACTTGGCTCAAGATCAAAAGTTACACAAGACTGCAAATGATGTTCAGAAACAAACATAAGCTACCCTGCCCCCACCACTCCATCCATATCTCCTGCTGCTAGGGAAAGGCAGCCAACTTACTGAAAGACCATCACAACCTGGACACACACTCATTCTCCTCCAGCCATCCAGGAGGCTTAAGAACGTGCAAGTATGTACCAAGGGTTTGAAGTTAATTTTTGAATGAACCTCACAACATTGCTATCATGCTTTATGTCCACTGATTGTCCTTTTCATTGAAATCTTACACTCTATTGTGTGGTCATTACACATGCCAAGTAACTTGCCAATCTGCTCTCGAAAAACCCTTCTCATTACATGAGGTATTCTGTGACCAATAAACTTTTAAATAAATTGATGTGCATTTTTCTCACACAGTTGCAGTTCGAATCATAACAATTGATTTATTTGCTTCACGATACCCGAGCTCAACTGATCATGGCACAAATTAAGTGGTCAGATTCCCCAACTATACAACTGGAGAATTCAGGAGATTCATGCTTTATATTCACTTAAGAACTGTGTCGTCGCAGAGTTAAGTATGTGAAGGCTGTCAGTTTCAAGGAAATTTTCACCAAATGGCAAGAAATTCAAAGAATGGCATTGGAACTGGAATCACTGAGGTTTTCAACTGGTTCATTATTGAATTCAGTACTAAGATGGCATATCTGTTGCATGCATTGTGGGTCCAAAAACTTACTGCTATTAATCTGCATGACATTTATGAAAAACAGGTTCTTTTATTGTTTAATGTTTATATTTTACTATTTACCCTTTCTTTTTAATAAATTGTCTTGGTTTTTTTTTTACTATTATGTTAGAGTTTTACCCAACATTGTCCTGATACCTTGCTGACCTGAACAAGATCAATATTTGCATTGATACCAATATTTCCAAGCGGGGGATGGGGGGGGGGCAAGGCAGAAGATGATAGGTGGAGAAAGAAGGGAGGAGACAGCAGCAATGAGGGGGAGGGGGAATTGATAGGGCTATGTGGGTGAAAGAACTGGAAGGATGGGAAAGGGGAAAGAAAAGGCAAGCAGGCTTAATGGAAAGCAGCAAAGTCAATCTTCATGCCATGCGGCTGGAGGGTGCCCAGCTGGAAAATAAGGTGTTGTTCCTCCACCGGGTGTGACCCAGAAACAAAATAGTTGGCCACTGGGAGGTCACTGTGGTTGTGAAGCGATCTCCCAGTCTGCGACCTGTCTCTCCAATGAACAGGGTAGACTAAAACAGGATAAGGGAGGAATTGGTCAGCATGCACTGGGAGCACAGGCTGGTTGGCAGAACAGATGAGGAACAGTGGAAGACTTCCAAAGAGATTTTTCCTCAGTGCTCAACAAAAATATATTCCCATTAAAAATAAGAGAGGGAAGAGAGGTTAACTAAAGAAATAAAGGAAAGTATAAAATTGAAAGCTCACGTTTTCAAAGTCACCAAGAGTAGAGGGAAAATGAAGGAATGGGAAATATTTAAAAGGCAACAAAGGAAAACTAAGGATTATGAAAGTAAATTCGCACAAAATATAAAAACATTGCAAAAAATTTTATAAATATGTAAAATGGAAGAGGGTGACTAGAGTCAACATAGATTCCTTGGAAGATGAGAACAGGAGATTAATATTGAGTAATGAGGAAATGGCTGAGGCATGGAACAATTATTATGTCAGTCTTCACGGTCGAAGACACATCCAGCATGCCAAAGAGTGGTGATAGGGAGACAAAGGGAGGGACCTTGATAAAATAAGTGTTACAAAAAAGTTCGTGATGAGCAAACTAATAGGACAGAAAGCAGACAAATCCCCTGGTCCTGAGGGAAATAGTGGGAGTTATAGTTGATGCGTTGGTAGTCATTCACCAAAATTCTCTGGATTCTGGGCAGGTCCCAGCAGAATGGAAGACAGCAAATGTCATAGCACTTTTTGAAAAGGGATGAAGGGAGAAGACGGGTAGCTGTCGGGCAGTTAGCTTAACGTCTGTAGTCAGGAAAATGCTTGAAACTATCATGAAGGATGAAATACCGAGACATTTAGAACAAAGGGGTTCCATCAGGCAGACGCAGCATGGATTCAGAAAGGGAAGGTCTTGTTTGACAAACTTGCTGGAGTTCTTTGAAGATATAATGGGTGCGGTAGATAGAGGGGAACAGGTTGATGTTGCACATTTGGATTTCCAGAAGACGTCTGATAAGGTTCCACACAAGAGACTTATCAATAAGATACAGATAAATGGAATCAGGAAGTATGGACTGAGGATTGGTTAACTGGCAGAAGGCAGAGAGTCAGGATTAATAGGAGTTTTTCTGATTGGTAGACAGTGGTAAGTGGAGAGCCGCAGGGGTCTGTGGTGGGCCCGCAGATGTTCACCATTTACATTGATGTTTTGGAAGAAGGGACAGAGTGTAGTGTAGCCAAGTTTGGGGATGATACTAAATTGAGTTGAAAAGCAAATTGTACGGAGGATGTGGAGAGGCTGCAGCAGGATATAATTACGTTTGGTGAGTGGGCAAAGTCTGGCAGATGGAGTACAACGTTAGTAAATGCAAGGTCATCCACTTTGGTAGGAAAAATAGAAGAGCAGAATGCTGTAGTGCAGAAGGACTAGGGAGTACTTGTGCATGAATTGCAAAAAGTTGGGTTGCAGGTACAACAGGTTATTAAGAAGGCAAATGGAATGTTGACCTTCATCGCTAGAGGAATTGAATTCAAAGGCAAGGAGGTCATGCTGCAACTGTACATGGCACTGGTGAGTCTGCACTTGGAATACTGTGCGCAGTTTTGGTCTCCATACTTGAGGAAGGATATACTGGCTTTGGAGGCAGTCCAAAGGAGGTTTACCAGGTTGATCCCAGAGATGAGGGAGTTGACCTACAAGGAGAGACTAAATCATCTGGGATTATACTCACCCGAATTCAGAAGAATGAGAAGAGAAATTATAGAAATATAAAATTATGAAAGGATTAGTTAAGATGAAGATAGGAAAATTGTTTTCACTGGTAGGTGAATCCAGAATTAGGGGACACAGCCTTAAGATTCAGGGGAGTAGATTTAAGACACAGGTGAGAAAAAACTGTTTTTGCCATAAAGTAGTGGATCTGTAGAATTCTCTACCCAGGGAAGTGGTTGAGGCTACTTCATTAAACATATTTATGATTCAGTTAGATAGATTTTTACATTAAAAAAAGAAATTAAGGGATATGGGGAAAAGGCAGGTAGATGGAATTGAGACAATGATCAGATCAGCCATGATCTTACTAAATGGTGGAGCAGGCTCAACAGGCCTACCCCCGCTCCAATTTCTTATGTACTTATATAGAGAATGTCACAAAGGGTGCGGTAGTTAAGAGATCCGGAAGTATAAGTGAAATATTGCTTCACATGAAAGGGCTATTTGGGGCCCTGGACTGTGATGAGGGAGGAAGTGCGGCTACAAGTGTTGCATCTCCTGCAGGCACAGGGGAGAGTGCTGGGGGTGCGATGGGTGGGCAGGGATCAGTGCACGAGGGAGTCGTACCAAAATGAAATGTTCTGCATATACAATCTCTTACTCATCTGCAGTAAATGTATTTTGTAGAAATGGCTTGAAACGCTCATCTACTCTCTTTTTCAGGCTACCCTAGAAGCTACTTACCATTATTCATTATTGTTAACCTACTGGCAGGGGTCATTCACCTCAATCCAGGCCCTTTACCTCGGCACCGTGGACATAAACCAAAGTACCCATGTGGTTTGTGCTCAAAAGCCGTTAGAGATTCTGGCATTCAGTGTTCGATGTGTAGAAATTAGTTTCACCTTAATTAATTGCTCTTATGTATCTGATGGCACCACTAATTTCCACTCCAGAAACCTAAGCTCTATTTGGTTATGCCCCACGTGTGATGTCATTAACTTTGTGATTTCATTTTTTGACTCACCAAGCGACCAAACAAGAATGCTTAACCTGAGTAATTCTTTTGGAAGCCTTACATCCTTGAGTGATGACAATGACTGCGTTGAATGGAATCACGAGAATTTATCATCTAGCCCAATTTGCGCTGATTATTCTGGAAAGAGTGGCTAAAAGACAACAAAGCAGCAAAAAAATTCTCCCCAACTGGAATGTGTCAAGGCAAAAAAATCGCTGGACCATTGTTAGGAAAGATGACAAGAGTAACACCCCCGTTTATGGTAATCCCCAGCCTTCCCCTCCCATTGGCACCAACCGCCAATATGTTGAAGGAGAAAGAAACCAATCCAACGCTCACAATAAAACTTGAAGCATTAAAAAGAACAGTACTCGCAAGGATACTAATAATAGTAACGGGACTAAAATTGCTATCATCTGCCGCAGTATAAAAGGAAAATCAGCTGTTTAATTCATTTATCGAAACCAAAAATCCAGACATCCAAATTGGGTCTGAATCTTGGCACGGCCTCTCAGTCAAATCATCTGAGATATTCCCTCCTCACCTCCAAATTTTTAGAAAGGACAGAAATTCTCAAGGAAGTGGTGTTTTTAAGTCAGCGTGTTTTAAAAAGACCTATTTAGGCAGCGACTCAGAGCAAATTTGGTGCCAATTTACACTTCATGGACAGGCAGTGCAGATGGGGTTAGGGCCTCCTGGACTTTGACTCAAGCATCTCCAAAATAAATGCCTCTTCGTGCTCTCCTTTTATTATCTGGGGAGGTGATTTTAATGTCCCAGACATAGATTCATCTGATGGCAAACAAAGCGAACCAAAAGGTGGTCTCCAAGAAGCCCTGGCTGATACGATCCTGATATGACACTGTCCCAGAAAGTCACTTTCCCTACCAGATGTGATGATACAACTGGCACTGAAAACACCTTAGACTTTATTACTCACAACACATCCAGACTTATTTTCAGAGATTTCATCCAGTGCTGAAATTAGTAATCATTTTGTCATCCAAGCAAAACTGTATACAAAGACTACAATCCATTCTAAACCACCTCATAAAATCCCCCTTTACAGCAGGGTGAACAATGAGGAATTTGAAGTTTTAGTAAAACAACTTGGGAAAGATTTCTTCAATTTGCAGATTAAAAAAAGTCTGTTAAAGATAACTGGGTATGGCTATGAGACTCACAAAATTATATTGTCACAAATCATGTCCCTCAAACATATTAAGGGCCACGTGTGCCCTCCTTGGTTTTCTGCAAAACTAAAGCAGAAAACTTACTGTAGAGAAGAAAGAGAAAATTTACATCCGTGCCAAGAAAAGTGGTACAAGATCAGACTCGGACAAATTCACCAGAGTGCAGAAGCAAGTTGATAGTACCATTAGGAGTTCCCATGGACAATATCCTTCTACAATCCTTGAAGGAGAGCATTCTAAGGATTTTTGGAGATATGCGAAATCAATTCCAAAATGTCTTCACCTGGGAAGATACGGATTCTTCACTTTATCCTGATCTACTGCCCAGTCTGTATATAGATATACCTTCAATCACAATTGAGGTTGAAGATGTCAAAAGGTTACTGTAAACATCAACATGGCAAAAGCTATTTTGGGCCAGACCTGATTCAGAATCAAGCCCTCAAGACTACAGCTGAAAAACTAGCTCCTTTTCTGCAGTTTATCTTCCAGCAGTCACTCGACTCAGGTGACCTTCCCCCGGATTAGAGAAAGATAAACATCATTCCTCTCTTCAAGAAGGGCTCAACCATCAACCCAGAAAATTATCTCCTGATTCATTAACAAGCACCTGCTACAAACTCCTGGGGCACATAATAGACATCAACCTGATGAGGCATCTTAGCAATCGCAATATTCTTGCTGATAATCAGCATGCATTTAGGAAGCATAGATCATGCAAGTCCCAGCTTATTCTGACAAAAAAATGACCTGGCCAAAAGCTTCAATAATAATGTCACCACTGATTTAGCAGTGCGCGACTTCTCCAAAGCATTTGATGTCATTACCCACCAAAGATTACTAAAGAAGCTCGACTATTATAATATTCGCGCCAACACTAAAAGATGGATTTCCCATTTCTAGACGAAACATCTCCAGCTGGTCCGTGAATGGAAAAAGTTCTGAATGGTGTTCTGTGTTATGGTATACCCCAGGGCCCACATTTGTTTTACTCTACATCAACAACATTCACAGAAAAGTCACAAGCACCATTAGACTATTCGTGGTCGACTGTTTGGTATACCATCCAATTGAGTCAGCTGATGAAGATGTTCTCCAAAAGGATCTTGATAGCACAGTAGAATGATCACAAAAATGGGGCATGCACTTCAATCCTTTCAAATGCAAAACCATGCATGTCACCAGGAATAGAAAACCAGGCAAAACATCATACAAAATCCTGTGTATCACCCTTGATGAAAGCAAACAGACCAAATACCTTGGCATCAAAATCCAGAATGACCTGTGTTAGAATGATCAGATGTATCATACAATGGTGAAGGCAACAAGAGTCCTAAATTTTCTGAGATGCAACTTCCATCATCGTTCAACTTCTGTTAAGGAGAAGTTGTACCTTACCCTTGACAGACCACATTTGGAATGCACAGTAGCTACATGAGACCCATACTCAAACAAAAACACTACTCCTGTTGAACGAGTCCAGAGACAGGCAGTCCGATTTGTCACAAATACATATGGAAGAAAAATGAGTGTTACAAAGCTTTTGGATTCATTAAAGTAGAGCTCTCTCCAAGACAGACGTGAAGCACACCACTTGATATGTTTTTACAAAATGCTAAACTGCCAGCTTGATATAGACTACCAATTCTACACTAAACCCAAGCCTGTGAGGAGCAGACATGGGCAGGCAACCCAATTGGTAGAGCCATTTTCCAAGACAGATGTGCACAGCAATTCATTCTTCCCCCATACAATTAAAGCATGGAATAATCTTCAGCCTACTACAAGCCACTACTCTAGTGATACTGTAAGTTAAGTCTCCTGCATGACAGATGCGCTTAACCTCCCAGTATTTCCAAAATGCTTTCTATTATTCAATCATATTGAAGAATTCTTTGTCATCTGTATCATGTTGGGTTACACAAATGCAAAATGAACTGAATATTTTGTACTAGTTTGCAAATACTCAATTTCCCTTAAAACTCCAATTTTGCCTTCAATTAACATTTGGGGTAACATATGAATGAAAAGAAAACCGATCAGATCAAAGCTCTTTCAGTTTCATGCCACTCTGAGACAACATTATCAACTAACGTCTTTCTTGCATACTGGAATTTTGAGACAATATTTATTTTAAATGGCAGCTGAACACACACCTTAGCTCTCATGAAAAAAAAATCATTGCATTATTACTGTGGGAATTCATCTAATTTAGTTTTTACAAACCTTTGTTGAACTGCCTTCGGAAACGGTTGCTAGGTTCCAAAGGATAACATAGTGAGTGCACTGGAGTGCATGTACAACAATCTAAAAAGCAAAAATATATTTCATAATTTCAGTTTTTAGATACAGTAAGTTAACAATTCACTATTATTCCATTAAAATCAACACACGAAACAAATACCTGTTCTGGCATATCACCATTTTCAGTTCCAATCTTCAACAGTTTATAATTACTGCCAAACAAGTCCCATCTTGTTAGATCATGAGCACTGGAAAAGCAACAATTTTAAGGTTATAATTAAGTTGTGGAAAGACAATAGAAACAACAAATGCACTTGGCTGCAGATGCACACAAAGAAAAATAAAACTGCTCTCTGAAGCAGTGAGAGAAAAGGATCGAGGAATGAATGAAAAGGAAAGACAAAATAGCACAATGAGGAACAAAAGTTTTTGCTTTTTACAGAAAATTACATTTCCCATTTAATTTTCAAGTATTTGTGAGCCATCTTAATTATATAGTCAATACAACACACACATCAAAATTTTGCCAATACTGGTTTGTGGTGTTTGGGGACCTCCCCTAACATCTTGAACTCACCCAAAAATAGATACAACTATTCTTTTACAACTCATACTCATCAGGCTGATTGTTATAATTCACACATTTCAAGCAGCATCACTGTGAATTCATGTACTCTTTTTACAACAAGGAGGTAAGAACTGACCGTAAGTATTCAATCCAACCAAGAATTATTATTAATAGGTGCCCTAAGACTTCTATGTACCACCAGGTTCAGGAACAGTTGCTACCTCTCCACCATCAGACTCTATAACAACAGACTCACTCAGTGACTCAGTTAAGGACTCGACTTAACACATTATTTATCACTGATTTTGTTTTGGATTTGCACAGTGTGTACGTTTTGGACACGTCTCTTTTCTTGATTCAGTTTACCCCAACAACAGGTAGAAATTCTGGTTGGTCCGCAGGAAAAAGAATCTCAGGGTTTTATGGGCTGTCCTATGTGCACTCTGATGATAAATGTGAACTTGATCCAGATTTTTCTGGTGGTGCCAGTTGTTTTGCAAAAGCTGTAGTTCAGCACTCATTGACAGAGTCTTCCAATTTGTTCCTGCTGCTGAACGGTTTATGGAATTGAGGTTCTGACCACACAATTGCTTGAACTCCCCAGAGCTGGATAATGGGTGCAGACTTGAGGAGAAGCAACATTGAAGCTCAGCAGACTTTTAAAAGTTATGCTGTCCTTCCATATTAGTCATTGTTAAATGCTCGCATTCTTTGACTGGTCTTTTTCTTCATTTTAAAAATTCCAAAATCACCTACATCTTTGATAAGAGACCAATCTCCATCTTAGCAGAATGCTGGGGTGTGGGACCACCAAACTACGCCTTATAGACCGCACCACCGATTGCAGCATGCAAAAGATCAGAAATCAGCATCGTCCACAAAAGCCTCAGGTTTCGATTAGGGATTTGATGTGGTGGGGGTGGACAAAAATGAGATCAGGTTGGCATAATCCAGTTTATTGTGTCCTGCTATATTCAAGGCAAAAACATCTCTCGCAAGTAACCATGCTTTCAGAATCAGTGAACTTGACAGAAACGTGGGAGAACACACAGAAAAATGCCTTAAATCTAATAAAATTAGATTTGCTCTTGATGTTGAAGAAAGGTCAAAGAACAAAAAACAGTCTTTTGTTCAAGTAGATACCACTGGAAGCCAAGAATGTTACAGTCAGGTGTCCCAAGTAATCCAGTGGGGGAGAAAATGATTGATGATTCATTCTAAACTAGGAACTTTTAATCATGAAGTCTTGTCTGCTTTTCTAATGAAGATGATTCTACAGTTTCCATTGAAAGATTACTCGACATTATTCTTGGAAAAAATGCTTTGATCATTTAAAACACCTTTATGCTGATTGCTTAACATTTCTTTGCAGTTGCAATTTGTTATGAATATTTCCTCATAGAGTAAATGAAAATATTACTTTCCATACTCTATGTAATCATCAATTCTGATACTTATTTTTACAGATCTAAGCACTCATTTATCTGCACCCATCACCCTTCCCAGCCTCCCTAATCCTAACATGCCAGGATACCATATAACCATTTACAGAGCGGAAACAGACCATGTTGGCCTTTCGAGTCCGCTCCGGTTCACTGATTTTGTGCGCCCTCTTCAGGCATTGGTCCCGGTAGATCTTCATTCAATAACCTTATCAGAACATTCCAGCACTGCTTCAAAATTTGCAAAGTGGAACAGTTGACAGAGTCCATTTGGAATAATTTCTGAGAATAATGCAAAGTGGCACCAAACACAGATGAGAACATTCGTGTTAAACAGCAAAGAATTTTCTATGAAAGAATGATCACAAAATGACCAAATTTCACTTTAAATTTTAAAATGAAGGCAAATACAAAGATAAGGAGGCAGATTTTAAAAAGTGTGACTGGGAAAATAGATTAAAAGGCAAAGTGACTGATATGTAATGGCAGTCATTTGAGAAAATATATAATAATTCTCAACAAAATTTTTGAGAAATAAAACTGAGGGTCTATATGGCAGAAAAGCAGAATATAGATTAAATAGTGAAACTGTAAATTGTTACTGCTTTCAAATATTAAACATAAACAAAATTTAAGATGTTGAAAGCAATGAGAAATGAAAGCACACTTTGGCCTTCATTATAAGGTAACTGGGTACAAACTGCACTGGAATGCTGAGACTGAAAAAATGTGTATAACTTGTTCAATACCCTACTTCTTGGTGGCTGCTGTGAAATTTAACATTTAGATTTTCATTTGTAAGAATAGTTGCGAGGAGACAGTAAAATAACATTAATTCTCCTCACTTGGCTTCCTTTAGGTCTAATAAATGCCTGTGTTCAGCTACAAAAAGAACAGCACTTATAAGGCTGCTCATTAGTTCAACTGACCTTTTTGGACACTGATCTCCAACAGTAGAAGCAACAAGAAGATGTCACACACCTCAAAAACTTGATGGAACACCTGAGGAACCTATTTTGGTTCAAGCGATCCTGTTCAAAGTAACTTTAACATTCAGGTCATAAAGAGATTAGAGCCCTAATTGTGGATACAGTGAGAAAGTCTCCCATTCTCAGATTGAAATTCAGAAGGGATAAGCAATTATATAAAACTATTGTAAATTAGGACAACTCTTTCTAATTTATTTTGGAAAGTAGGTTAATTATATAACTGTGTGTTAAGAATTCATTTAAAATCCAATCAGTCCAAAATTTGCTCTGTATTAACTAAAACATTATATATAAAAGACCCATTTTCAGAAATAGGACCTTCTTTCAGAAACCAAAACAATAAACAGGTTCAGCTCAGAAAAAAATGATTCATTTACAAATTCATTCAAAATAAACAAAGTTTTATTCTGAGAAAGAAAAAAATTACAGTCCCATCACAAGAAAATCCTTTCTTAGATATGCAGATCCGTGTATAAAAGAGCAGGTTCAATTGTATAAAGGTTCCAGTATTGACAAGTAATACTACATTTCTACTGTAAGGAAGACTGAGAGTCACCACTTTATCCAGCACCCCTCACAGAATTGAGGCCCCAGCGAGAAACGAACTCATGACCTCTGGTTTACAAGGCCAGTGCTCTAACTACTAAGCTATCGGAGTCTCAATTGGAATGTCTTGTTTACTTTTGTATTCAAATCCTCTTGTGGTGAAGACAAGCAGACAATTCATTATTGAGAAGTCTTCTGTACCTGCACATTTGCTTTCAGTGACTCTTGTATGAGAATACCCAGAAGCCAAGAACAAAAAAACCCCCACCTTTTTAAAAAATTGAATGTTTAAAACTTCTCTGCCTTTCTATTTTACCTAAGTGAATGACTTCACAATTTCCTTCATATGAAACTTAATTTGCCGTAACCTCCCACATTTACATCATCTATATTCCATTAACCCATCAGCATCTATCTCACATCCACATGATGACGCAGCCTCATATCAACAAACTGATTGATTATATTTGGTCCTTGCACCAAAAAGCACGATAACTTCTCGACACCCTTGTTCCATGAAAATGATATTTGGCCAACTGATCCAAAGCTCCACATTGTCCTCGTCTCTCCTTTTAAAGAGTGGACTTGCATTTGTAAACTTCCAATCTGTTGGATCTGTTCGAGAATCTTGAATTTTGTACTGAAATGTACCAAAATATTGATTCTTAAAAACAGGATAAGCTTTTGCTTGCAACTGTAAAATTATTTAATCTACATTTTAAAATTCTCCTTTGTAAAAATAGTTGGTGCTGCAATATCTGCTAATTTGTCCATCAAATATAAGCAGGTTTCACATCACTATCCAAGTTAAAATATCATTTCTCAAATGCAAATCAATTCTATCTTTGAATGGGAATGTACCTTCTTTTCACATGTTTAAAGGTTCATACTTGCTCAAAAATCTGTACTCACACACTTGCCAAAAAAAACCCAAATATTTAAATTAAGTGGGATGGATACTAATATACACAAATAATCCTTACTTGTGAAAGGCAGTGATTCTTTTCAATGTGGACAAGACCTGGTAAGCATCATCTTCATCAAGTTCTTCATCCTGTTCCAGAAACAAAATTTAGTAAACACATGCACCAAAATGCTCTTAACTGCTCCTCATGAAGCTAATGTATCCATTTAATAAGAGGAAAATTGCTCATTCCATGCTAGTCCATGTCTCTAGTCAAGAAATAGCTTATACTGCCAAGTAACAAATTCATCTTCAATATTTAAAAAAAATTTAAACCACTTTTCTTTTTTTTTTGCTTCTCTGCTCCACCACCCTTCTCCAAATCCATTCCTTCCATAAACTCGATGCCATGCCTTTAGTTTCTACTGATGCTGTTGACCCACTCAATTCCACCGCATTTTGTTTTTGATCCTGTTTACAGCTTCTGCAGTTTCCTGTGTCTCCAAGTTTTTTAGTCCTTTTATTGTAATTTTGTATCTGATTTAACGGGATCTCTTGAGGCCAAATTAGTGAGTAGATTCGCACAAATATTGAAGTAAAAAAAAATTATATGACTACTTCTTAATCAAAGAAATGTACTGGCACAATTATAGCACTGAAAGGGTACATACACTTCGTTAATTTCTACCATAACTTTCCATGGGAGATAATGAATATTAAAATAACAGTAAAGGTCAAGGTGTTGTTTATATAGGACAAGTGCAAAGCAATACCTTTGACTAGGCCCTCTGATTCAAAAATTCAATTCACCAGTCTTTTGCTTAAACTTGCTGTCAACTCATGCAAGAGCGACATGATATCCAGCAAGAATTAGGCCATTCATTTTAAATATTGGCTGTAAAACTGTATGGTTTGGACACAACTTTGATTTGAAGCTGGAAAAATACTTTGACACAAATTAGGACAACTTTTTAATCTCTGATTTTTCCCTTGTAAATCTGATTGACCACTCTAACTTAGTGCCAACTCCAGCAGAACAGAATGAAACTATTTTAAAAAAAATTGAGTTTAATATCAAATGATTTTATGTTCCTCTATTGTGTACATAAACTGCTATTTTCAATGCAATTCTTGTCTGAGAAGGAAAATATTTTACACAGTCACTGCTTCTATATGAATATTAAGAGTGTTCTAAATAATCTTGTATTGGATTTATCCATAACTTTCCATTGTCATTCTTAAGCAATGATCAAAAAGTCATGTAAGATGGCAAGACATTAACTAACATCCTCAATCAGGTGACAAATCTTACACTCAACATTCTAACGCACTCTATTTCCAAAATTTGGATACATTGGCACCTAATTTTTTCACTCACATCTTCACAAGACAACCTGTCAGTTTAATTTTTTTTTTTAATTAAATTCTTTCAGGATGAAAAATATCATTACCTAACCCACATTTCTTATATTTATACAATACAAAATTGTACCAAAATCAAAAATGTTTAAATGAAGATAAGTTGAAATTAAAAACTACAGAATCAAAATTGCTATATTCAATATTCCTGATACAAACCTCTTGCAAGAAATCTTCAAGCATGTGACTGAACTTATCAACCAGTTCATCGATTAGCTGGCTCCTCGATATGTCCACTCTGTTAAATATTGTGTATTCATCATTGCAGAGAGCATGATAAGTTTTAGAACAAGCTTCTAAGACTTCAGTGTCCACATGTTTTTCCACAATATCTTTCAGTTGCTTCAATAAAGAATCCAAGTGCTTTCATAAATAAAAGTGTAAAATATTTGAATTAATACTGATATAAATTCAACTTCTTATATTTTGGTGTGTAAGTCGAGAGATAAACTACAGCAACAGCCCTACAAATTATAATTCAACAGCAACTCATCTGTCCAGAATGACTTGTCTTAAATATTTTGAAAATATTATTTTACTATTATAGCAAAAATACAGATTTCTTCAGAGATCAAGCAAGTTGGTGAGACAATTACTTTTAAGTTAAGAACAAAATTTATACACCATCTATTTATATACAGTTTAATAATAACTAAACGATAAAGCACAAACTCTCTCCACCTGTGGAAAAATATGTAACATTTTGGTGCTCAATTCTTCAGCAAAACATTTCCTGTCACTGCCTTTATAAATACAGTTAAATTGGTCTTTCTTTACATTTATTACAATGTTCAAGGTTCATATTTATTAACTATTTTTCAGAAAGTGAGACCACTTTTGATACTCATTTGATGCGTATATCATTTTTACCTGTTCTCTAACAAATCACAACATAAAATGTATAGTAACAAACAAGGCACAAATTTTCTATTGACATTGGAAAATTAATCTTGAGTATTTGTATTATGTCCAATGGAACTAGAACATTTCAACACAAACATTAACATAAAAACAAAGCATATTTTTACCTTTTCAAGTCGACCAGTTGTGTAGATCTCCAAGTCAAAAAACAGTGGCAACTGTAAAAGGTTTGTTACTTTCTCTGCATCAATAGCATACTGTTCAAAGAGCAAAGAAAAATGGATCCAAATAAACCAACAATAGAGCACGATAAAATTCTACAGCAGCAAAGGTAGGTGTCCATCCTGTCATGTTAATACTTGTCAAATATAAACTATTAACATCACTTCTCAGTTCTGTGGGCAGCTATTGTGAATGAAGTGCTCATACATAAACGTTTAATTATATGATAAGAAAATCTGCTGACACAATCTATTCAGGAAATGAGCTTCACAACCATATGATAATAAAGACCACAATAATTAATAAAAATTAAGGAGTTCATATTTTCAAACAGCATTGTTGGGACAACATCAGGATTCCTTTACTCAAGATGTCAGCTCGGCTCGCAAAAAAAACCCCACCTCACATGAGAGAGAGGAAATGGATATAACCCATGCAAAAATTAGAGACGTACTGAAAGACTTGCATGATCAGTCACTTTCCCAATCAGGAGGCAACAAAAGATCTGAATTTTACATTCCAGGAAAACTTGAAATTTCCCTTGTGTCTTGTCCAATGTTTATCAAGTTACAACAACCTGAGGGACTTGCCTCAACCAAACTGAATATTTTATATTTTCCAGATCGCAATCATTACAAGATTAATTTCCCTGAGATCATGAACTCTTTCTTATTTTCTTGAAACAGATAGAAAGAGCATTAGTGCACAAAACCCATTGAAATTCCTCAATGAGTCAGATAACTGGAATAAATAAAATCATTTTATTTACTCCTGCTCGACTCAGATCCACGAATTCCATATTGCTGCCAAACCAATCCACCCAGAATTCAGTCATTAATTGAACATCCATAAAAGGTGAAGGGGTTTTGAAATTAAAAGCCCATTCCTTCACGCAAAATTCTTCCGGATAAAGCCAGCTCCAATCTACATTGTTAGAACAAAATTGTCTTATAAATGACTTGTGGAATTAAAATCTTTACTAAATTCATTGAGATTGGTGAAGGTGGTCCAAGGATCAATCCCAAACTAATACAGTTTGTATTCAAGCCCTCCTGAAAGAACAGTGAAACATTATTATCTTTTAAATAATTTTCTAAGCCATCCACTAGTTTACAGTGACTTCTAATCTAATCCCTGCCACTCACTTTTTCTAACACTCTGGTCTAAATTTTACGTCACCACATGGAGGCCCACTTACTACGCACACGAACCAGCTCCTCCAAATGGCATTCGCACGTCGGCAGGGAGGCCAGGTCCCAAAATGGTGAAAAAACATATAAAGTTGGGGCTGCAGGCCTGAATAAAGTAGCCTTCAGTACATCTCCAAATGTGTCTGTCATAATTGCTTTGGTGAGGTGTGCAGCATATCACCACATCAATATATTTATTATAATTTATTTTTTAGAGTTGTCCACCAGATATTTTAAATACATCTGTCATCCATATTTAATGATCTTCACTGGGCTTGCCATTGTTGGTCTCTATCCTTTCTGCATTTTTGGATAATTGAGAAAATATAAAGAATTTTCATCAAGCCATGTGCTCTCTTTCACAATGGATTATGTGATGGGAAGAAACCTGAAAACCCCATTTCTATCATGTTTTACGACATCTTAGTATGATTAAGAGAGTTCAGCATGCAATAAATTGTCAGGTACTGTCACTGTCCCTTGTTAAAAGAACTACAGGTATTATTTACTGGTTGACTGAAGGATGGCATTCACTCATTACTGTGTTTGTCAGCTAAACAAGTCGAAGATAGACTTTGAGCTCAGACAAAAATAATTCTTAGACAGGGGCTTTACCAGCAGAATATGTTGACAGTTTCTGCATGTGCCAGTCTATACTGCAGAGATCTTCAGTCGACTTTCTGTGTCTCAAAATGCTTAATTATAAATATTTTTCATTTTTCTCTCAACCAGCAGCCACAATCTGAACTCAACATTTCTAAAACTCAACTGTTGCTAAAGTGCAATCTGGAATTTAGGTGATAACTACAGAATTTCCTGCAATGTACAAATAACTATGCGAAGAGGAGGAGAGACGAGACAAGGTTTTTTTTCAAATATAGCGTTCAATTATAACATCAAAAACAAAAGTATCCCTTTGTTATAAAATACATGACTGCTCTAGTCAAAAAATCTGCAACTCACACACATTACAAGTGAAGTCCAGAAATATTCCAACAGCAATGAAAATAATTAAAATCATTCTACCTTCGCTAAGAGCTGTGGAAGAACAGATGAAAACTGCTCTGTAACTCTAGTGCGGTCATCCAATTGAGCTTTTTTCTCTTTCGCAGTTAAAACCTAATAATAACATTGTAAAAATGTGTATTTATAACACAATTACTGATTTCTTAATAACATATAAACATTATTCTTAAATTCATTACCTGCTCAATCTCTCCAATTTTCTCATCACTTAATCTTAGTTCATAATTAATTTTTGTATAAAATTGAACATTAAACGGAAACAAAGATTGTAAACAATAACCTACTTTTATCTCTCATCACATCTTTAAACAGACTCAAAAACATCTGCCGTATTGTTTGTCATTGGAAATATATTTTGTCAGCATTAAAAGTTTGTACCTGAAAAGGAAATCATTATTGAACAAAATCTCAAAAGAACACGTTTGCTCGACTCCTAACATGCAACAGCATTGAAATGCTGAGTCAAATTCTGGCACTCATTCTGGTATTGCGTTTATCTACTGCCACGAAATGCAGGTTTTTGTTTTTCAACCCTTGACCAGGTCTGCAGTAATTGGGTTTCCCTCATCACAGGCATCATCTGAGTGGTGTTTTCCCAGCATATTCGTTTTTCATTTTCCAGCATCTCCAATGCCCTCCTCTGACAGTTTCAGCATCCCCTTTATATAAAATGTTATTCTGTTCTTTGTTTTCCCTGAATCTCCATCTCGAAGCAGATCAATTGCCACAAACAGGTAGTCATAGGTCAGCCTACCTGAACAGGTCTCACTTATTTTCTCTCGATTTCTACCTTATCAGGTATTCTTTTTGATCTCACCGTTCCTTTTCAATGCAACTAAAAACACGTCCATTTTTAAAATTTTACCAAATCTGATAAAATGTCAATGAACCAGAGAATGGAAAAAAGGCCACAGAACACTACAAAAACAGAGCCTTTGGCCCATCTTGTCAGGGTCACACAATTTTTCAGCCAAATCCCATCAAACTGCATCCAGTCCAAAGCCCTCCATACCTCTCTTATTCATGTACTGATCCAAATTTCTCTTAAATGTTGCCATTGAACCCACTTAGACTATTTCCACTGGCAGTTGGCTCTACACTCTCACCAACCTCACTGAAGTTACCCCTAATGTTCCCCTTCAAACATTACATCTTTCACCCAAGCTCAGTAATAAAAGTTTGCTTGCATTTACACTAGATATACCCCTCAGAATTCAAAGTTCAGATTTATTGTCAGAGTACATACATGACATATACAACCCTGAGATGTTTTTCCTGTGGGCCAGAGAGAATTTCTTCACACTGGTAGTGCAAAAAACTGTACTCAAGATAAATATACAAAGAGAAAAATGTAAACAAAGAAAGAAATATAAACAAACAGACTATGCAATATGGAAAAAATAAATAATGTGCAAAGTCAGACTCCTTAAATGAGTCTCTGATCGAGTTGTTACAGAATATGATCGTAGAGGGGTTGCAACTGCTCTTAAACCTGGTAGTATGCATCTTGTGATACTTCTTTCCTGATAGCTGCAGAGAACACAGCATGATCATTGCTGCTGCTCTCCGACAGCAGCGTTCGATGTAGATTTTCTCAATGATGGAGTTTTGCCTGTGATGAAATGGGCCGTGTCCACTACCTTTTGCAGGGCTTCCCATTCAGATGTTGGTACCCCATGCAAGGCCGAGATGTAACTAGACAGAAGGTCTTCCACTACACATCTGTAGAAGTTTGCTATGGTTTCCAATGTCACACAGAACCTCTGTAAACTCCTGAGGAAGTAGAGATGTTGATGTGCTTTCTTCAGGATGAAATTAAGTGTGTTGGGTCCTAGAAAGATCCTCTGTGAAAGTGACTCCCAAGGAATCCTGGTTTCTTCTCCAAAAATGCACCCTCAGACTTAGTGCATTAAATTCAACCTGCCATTTGACAGCTCATTTTCACACATGTTCCCAATCTTGCTGCAAGCATGGAAACCCTTCCTCACTGATCTTTACACCCCCAATCATAATGACATCTGCAAATTTGCTGATACAATTTTCGATGTAATCATTCAAATCACTGATATAGATGACAAACAACAATGGACACATTACCAATCCTGAGGCATACCACTAGTCACGGGCCTCCAGTCAGAGAGGCAGTCATCTACAACCACTCTCTGGCTTCTCCTGCAAAGCCAATGTTTAATCCAATTTATAACCTCATCCTGGATACTGAGAACTGAGTGTTCCTGGTCAACCTCTTATGTGGGATCTTGTCAAAGACCTCACTAAAGTCCATCTTTCTTCCATCAATCTTCCTGGTGACCTCCTCAAAAACTAATAATATTGGTTAGATATGACCTACCAACACAAGGACATGTTGACTATCCCTAATCAGTTCCTGTCTATTCAAGCATTTTTGATCTGGTCTCTTAAGGTAACTCCCAAGAATGTATCCACTACTGACATCAGGCTCCCCTGCTTGCAATGACCTGGATTATTCTGGGAGCCTTCCTTAAACAACTGAAGAACACGAGCCTTTCTCCAATCCTCTGGCACCTCCACCATGTCCAAGGATTTGAAACTTTCCCACAGATGGCAATCACCATAATTTTTACATTAAATGACTTGAAGGCATAGTTAAGATGGGGCAAAACCAAATCCAATCACACAACACTACAATCCCAAACTTTGCTCAATATTGGTCTTTTTTTTTTAACAATAACCTGTCAATCAAGTCATTCACATTAAACTTAGATCCTCATGTCATAATCTCATATACACATTCTGCAACTTAAATAATGTGGGACATTTACTGACAAATCTCACACAGAAATGGTTGCAGGCAATGGTGGACTGGCAAGGGGATAATCATAATCTGATTACTCAAAAAGGAGAAGAATGCTGGCCAGTACTTATTATGTAATAATAATAAGGCAGTTGCCTTATTTTAATGACTGGACAAGGATAGCATTTCAGGAAGAAAAAAATAAATTGCCCATCAATCAGATAAGCTTCAACCTCTTTTTTTTCCCTTGTGCATTTCATTTTATCTCAGATTGTTCCACTGGATATGGCAAACAGTTATAGATCTGAACAAAAACAACTTTACAAATAACCGTTTTGATTTCAAACAAAAATACAAAATTTGCCTGAGTATTTGCTGAATTAAATATTCATACCTTTCTGCCAGAACCTCTGCCAACTGGAGGATGACATTCCACAGTCTGTCGTATTGTGCACAGCATAATTTCAACAAGTGCACTCTCCTGCCTGTCAGTCAGCACTGGGGAAAGAGACAATTACAGTGCGGGTTACTTTTTGACAAAAGAACATCAAGAAAACAGCTCTTCGACATAAACCACTTTCAGCTGCACTCAACTTGAATTGAATGCCATTTCTAGTGCTCTGTAACATTTCACAAGTTGCAGCATGGGTGCAATATGTGAAATAATATTACTGTTAAAGTCTTCTCCCTGCCCAAGGTCTATGCTAACCCATTCAAGACAGTGTGCTTGTATATTCCTGTCCATTCAATGGGATAATCGGCATCGGTGCAGCAAAAATATTCAACTGCTAGTAAAGCTGACATCTGAATACAGTGTCAAATCAAAAATGATCCAAATTCGATTTGAAGGATATTCTTCCTTAAGGCTCATCATAAATTAAAATATAATTCTTTAATAATGAATAATGTTGTTTATTCTTGGCAAAGCAAATCAGTTCAACACTACATTTTATCAGTAAAGAAAATGTTAGTATTTGATAACAATTTGTAGTAAAATAATTAGTCACATCAAAGGTTTGAACATCAAACTAAACCATCTCCAGCTCAAATTGGTTTGCAAAAAATCTGAAAATGCTGAAAATACACAGTTGTTCAAGTGACATATTTTAATAATGCATCTGCATGCTTTCATCAGAAATGGGAGAGATAAAAGTCATTTATTGTTGCAGAAAAATGGCAGGAGAATTGGAGAGGACAAAGGGGATGTTTGTGACAGGATCATACCCAGTCAAATGGGTTAACGGGGAAATTAAATGGTAATAATGCTCTTGTTTATATCTTGTTAACATTAACTCACATTCTCTATGGACCGAAGTCCCCAAACCTACTGAGCATTTCAAGAATGTTTTGGGTTTTTTTGCACTGTTTCCAGCTTTTAGATTTTCCATCAACTTTTATTTTATATAGTTTACTTTCTTGAAAATATCATATTCTCTCATATACATGAAATTATCCTACTCTTACATGAGTTGTCATAGGTAGATTTCAATGCTTTTTCACTTTACACATTCACTTCTCACTTTAAGGTAGGTGTAATAAAATTTAAACTATATTTCAATGTCCTTATAGATGGAGTAAGTTCACAGTTTTTCAAATATCACATCATTTGTGCCAACCCCTGTTAACAAATCTTATTTACATGATACAATTAACAATGCAAAATGTTATGGCACATTTCACAATACCATAGTAACACAAGTTGTATGGAAGTTATGCTCTAACTTTAAAATCTTGTTTAGATCTATATTGGAGTGCAGCACGCAGTTCTGATCACCAATTGTAGGAAAAATGTGATAGCACTAGACATAGTGCAGAGGAGATTCGCCAGGATGTTGCCTGGGATTGAGCATTTCTGTTTTGAGAAGAGACTGCAGATAGGAGGTCTGCTCTCTCTGGAGCGGGGAGGTTAAGAGGGAACATGATTCAGGTATGTCAAGTTATGTGGGGAAATGATAGGTTAGACTGCAGGAAACATTTCTCCGTATCAAGAGATAGTTAAAACTAGAGGACAGTTTCATGGTAAGGTTCAGAGGAGGTATGATGTGAATTATTTCATTCATAAATGGAAAGCATCTGGAAAGTTCTGCATGAGCGGCTGGACATACAAATATGCATCAGGAGCAACTGCTTCTTCACGCTGACCAGTGGGTACTTTCCTGTTAACCCCAGCATAGCCCGCAGAGCCCAAGCAACTCAAGTGCACATCTAAACTCATGTTGAATGCAGACAGCAACCCAATTTCATCCACTCTCATTGCCTTTACCACTTCAGACAGTGAGCTTTAGATCTGTGTCAACCTGAGCAGTGAACAATTTTCTCATCTACTTCAATTCTGCTCCCAATTACCTTATAAAAACAGAAAAAACACAAAATGCTGGAGAAGCTCAGCAGGTCAAACAGTGTCCTTTATGTAACAAAGGTGAAATACATAACCAATGTTTCAGGCTTGAGTCCTTCATCAAGATATGTGAGAATGCTGGCAGGCATCCGAGCAAAAGGGTAAGGGGTAAGCTAAGACAGAAGATGATAGGTAGTTGACGGGAGGGAGGGGGCAGCAGCAATGAGGAGGAGGAGGAGGAGAGAATTGGAAAGACAGGAATGGTTGGATGGGGAAGGGACCTTAAATAGACAACTTGCTTTACTGTCCACTCAACCAAAAGGGAAAAAAAAGACTTGCCTATTCATCCAAGGGAAGGTATGTCAGGGTTATTCTACTCAAAGCCAAATCGACATTTTGAAATTTCATAATGAAACATGATGCAATATCAATGTGAAACCTAGCTGCTGTGTACAGTTTACATGCACAGATCAAGCTACCCTGGGTATATCTTGAGTAAACCGCATCATATTTGATAAATGATAACAATTAAGAACCAGTGACCTTTTCAACATACTCCATTCATTATTTTTTTGCTGCTCAACTTTATATTCCTCTATTGTCATAAAGGACATTTAAATATAATGTTTACCTTCTTCCCCATTGAGTGGTTCTTCTAAAAGTAGACTAGCCATGCATTCCCAATCTTTGAGTAAATCAGGTGCACAATCCCACATGCTATCTACAAGGTAAGCAGCATGCTCGTGCAGCTGGCAATAAAAAAAAGTAAAATGATTAAATTCAATCAAGGAATTTCAATACATATTTTAAGCATCAAGAAAAATTTATTGAACCATCAAAAGCATGATCTTGAAGCATACCTAAACTCTTCTTTCATCCATGTCATTTAATTTTATTTGTAAATATATAGTGCCCTCCATTTTTGGGACAATTACCCTTTTTTTTTTCCTTTCTTTGCCCCCGTATGCTACATTTTTAAATTTGGAATCAAACAATTCAAATGTAATTAAAGTGCACATTCCAGATTTTATTCAAGGCTATTTGTAGACATTTTGGTTTGACCATGTAAAAATTAACAGCACTTTTTGATACAGTCAATTCATTTCAGGGAACCATAATCTTTGGGACATTTGGCTTCACTGGTGCTCGTGAGTACTCGGGTATGTTTAATTGCTTCATTGGTGCTTGCCGCTAAGCTTTTGATCACCTTTGGAGCCTGTAGCTACTATTGTTCAACACGAAGTCCACATTTGTGCTAATGAAAGTCAAACAAGAATAAAACAGTAAAGAAAATCACCCAAACCTTAGGCTTACCAAAATCAATGGTTTGAAAGATCATTAAGAAGAAAGTGTACTGGTGAGCTTAGTAATCGCAAAGGGACTGGTATCCAAGGAAGATCTCCCCTGCTGATGACGGACAATTCTCATCATAATGAAGAAAATCCCAACAAATCAGAAACACTCTTCAGGAGCCAGGTGTGGATACCCAATGTCTATTGTCAACAGTAGGCTTCACAAACTGAAATATCGAGGCTACATTACAAGATACAAACCATGGCAAAGATGGAATGCTTTGGATCTTGGGCAGTTCCTTAACATCTATTTTTTTTCTTAACATCTTCACACTTTTTTGTTGCCATCCAAAATTCTGAAAGCTCTTTTAAATACTAATGGGCAAACTGTAATCTGGCTATCCTTTCTGTGACCAACTGATGGTTTCCAGCATTCCTTTCGTGGTCTTCTGCGGACAGCAGTCATGTATGGTTTTCACTCATAGGTAACGCTAATTTTCCACAATAAATTAGCATATTTACCGCCAGAAAGGTTGTTCACACAGGCAGGGCGTTTACATTAAGTTGCGATGATTTCAGAGGCTGGACGTTTGAGGTGGGGGGATAGGTTGAATAAAAATTACTTCCAAATATAAGTGAGTTTTTAAAATGTTGAGCAAATATTCTCCATTTTCAGATGGAGAAACCCCTCCTCCCCAGTCCGCCCTGCCCCCATGGGCACCCTCTCTTACCTTTGGTGGAAAATTGACTCCCATCCCCAAGCACCAGGTGGGAGTGAAGCAGATTATGGCTGTCTTCCTTACCCACAATCCCCCACGCAGCTATAACCACTCTGTGTATCCCTAGCTCTGGCAGAGTGGTTTCAGCTGTGTGGGGATTTATGGGTAAGGAAAACAGCCATTGCTCCCACGTTGAGCCGTCGCCACGAGCCGGTGCGGCACTTCAGTGAACTTCAGGCTTGGT